>NW_016803381.1:1947719-2010389 GCF_001698545.2 Rhinopithecus bieti
AGTTGATGGGTGCAGCACACCAACATGGCACAAGTATACATATGTAACAAACCTGCACGTTATGCACATGTACCCTAGAACTTAAAGTATAATAAAAAAATAAAAAATAATAATAATATTTACATTAAGACAGTATTTTGCTATGGAACAGCCCAAGTGCATGGACTTTGAATTTCCCAATCTGAAAATAGAAAAGGGACATAACAAGATTTTCATGAGATATTCCTTTGAAAAATAAAAGAGCTCATACTTAGACATATTCATTAAAAAATTCATCTGAAATGAAATTATTACTTGCTGGTTGATAATTGACAGAATGACACCACTCCATTTGTTTGGACAAGATCAGTAATAAAACCAGTAAACCAAGATAATGAAACTTGTGTCTGTGTCAGTGGTTTCTCATAGGCATAAAACCTAACTAAAAATGGTTGTAATACTCAGGTTAATACTCTAGAGTGTTTAAAATCAGAAGCCCTCACATTTTCAGCTTTCTGGACATATCAGTAACCTACTGACATAAATGCTGCCTTATAATTTTAAGAAATAAGTATCTTTAGACTAATAATTATCCATTTGTAAGGAGGAAATGTCTTTGAAAAGTTACCACCACAATGTGATATTTATATTTAGGTGGACTATATTTTTATTAGAACTTGTGGGACACACACACACACACACACACACACAAAGGCTATGAAAATGAAATCCCAACTTAAATTGCTTGAAATTGCGTTTCAGTTGGCTGAGTAAATTTATGATGGACTTTTCCTTCTATAAAAATGAAAGGTTAATGAAAACATCACGTAGTTTTCATTTTTAGGTGCAGAATGGGTAATAGAAAAGTGGCCTTACTTTGTTTCTCTCTCAAAATAGAATAGTGTTTAGACATCAAACTTTATGTGCTATTATGGTAGGGAGTATGTTTTGCCACATTTTTGCTTGCAAAACCTTGACACTTTTGTAGCACTTTCTACTTTGCATTCTAGGTTACATTATTTAATATGGGGGGCAGGGCTATTTCTTTGTAGGCTAAAGAAGAAATTTTTTTCTGTATCAGCTGGACAGCTTGGCAGAGAAAGTGAGGGGGGATAGGTATTTTTTTCTCTGTTATTGAAGATAAAAGTAAAACACATATTGGCAACAATCCAATAATTTTCAAAGAATTTGCCAGTAGAAAGACTTATGTGTTTTGTTGCTGGTGACTAGAACAAAATGCAATTCTTGAGTCAAACTTTCAATGTCGTTTTCAATATATTTTACTTATAGGAGCTTTTAAACAAAATTGTTCTACTGTATCTGTGGAATAGAATGAAAACCAGAAGTAATTTGTTAAGAACTTCAGCAAGTGAAAATGATTTTTTCTGTAAATACCCAGATAATTGAGAAAAGCTTTATATATTTATTTATTAAGTATTTGTTGATTGGTTGGTTCCAAATTATTAAAATTCTTCCTTCTAGTTCTGGAAAAGTCATCCTTCCAATTATAGTTAGCATTGGATGTTTACATACAACTCTAAAAATCATTGATTTTATTGGCTCTTCCTTTACTAAAGAAATATGCTATAGACAAGCTTGCTCAACCTGTGGCCTGTGAGCCACATGAAACCCAGGATATCTTTGAATGTGGACGAATACAAATGCACAAATTTTCTTAAAACATTGTGAAGTCGTTTTGCAATTTTTTTAGCTAATCCACTATCATTAGTGTTAGGGTATTTTATGTGTGGCCCAAGACAGTTCTTCCAGTGTGGCCCAGGGAAGCCAAAAGATTGGACAACCCTGCTATAGTAGCTCTCTCAAAGTTTAAATAATCTGTAATGGATTAAAAGTGGTTTGTATATTATCTACAAAATTATTTCTTCAAGCTGTGGCAAAATTTCCAAAATAGTTGGGGAAAATTAGGGGTAAATTAATCTGAGAGAGTTGTACAGAGCAGCAACAAAAAAAAATATTTTATGAAAAACATCTTTTGCTGCATTCCTTATTTTGCTTAAATGCATTATTTTATTTTTTAACTTTTAAAGGAAAGAGGTTTAATGGACTTACTGTTCCACATGGCCAGGGAGGCCTCACAATCATGTGGAAGGCAAAAGAGAAGTAAAAGCACAGCTTCCATGGTGGCAGGCAAAACAGCTTATGCAGGGGAAATTTCATTTATAAAACCATCAAATCTAGTGAGACTTATTCTCTACCATGAGAAAAGCACAAGAAAGACCCATCCCCATGACTCAATTAACTCCAACCAAGTCCCTCCTACAATACATAGGAATTATGGGAACTACAATTCAAAATGAGATTTGGGTGAGGACATAGTCAAAATATATCATTTCATCCATGGCCCCTCCCAAATCTCATGTCCTCACATTTCAAAACCAATCATGCCTTCCAACAGTCCTCCAAAATCTTAACTCATTTCAGCATTAAATCAAAAGTGTGCAGTCCAAAGTCTCATCAGAGACAAGGCAAGTTCCTTCTGCCCATGAGCCTGTAAAATCAAAAGCAAGTTAGCTGCTTCCTAAATACAGTGGGGGTACAGGCAATGGGTAAATACACACATTCTAAATGAGATAAATTGTCCAAAATGAAGGGGCTATAGGCCCCATGAAAGTACAGAATCCACCAGGATGGTCAGATCTTAAATCTGCAAAATGATCTTTGACTCCCTATCTCACATCCAGGTCATGCTGATAAAAGAGATGGGTTTCCATGGTCTTGGGCAGCTCTACCTCTGTGGCTTTGCAGGGTACAGCCTCACTCCTGGTTGCTTTCATGGGCTGGTATTGAGTGTCTGTGGCTTTTACAGTTGTACGGCACAAACTGTTGGTGGATCTACTATTCCAGGGTCTGGAGGATGGTGCCCCTCTTCTCACAACTCCACTAGGCAGTGTCCTAGTGGGGACTCTGTATGGGGCTTCCACCCCACATTTCCCTTCCACACTGCCCTAGCAGATGTTCTCCATGAGGGCTCTGTCCCTGTAGCAAATTTTGCCTGGACATCCAGGCATTTTCATATGTCATCTGAAATCTAGGTGGAGATCCCTAAACCTCAATTCTTGACTCTTGTGCAGCCACAGGCTCAACACCATGTAGAAGCTGCCAAGGCTTGGGGCTTGCATCCTCTGAAGCAATGGCTTGAGCTCTATGTTTGCCCCTTTTAGCCATGACTGGGACACAGGGCACCAAATTCTGAGACTGCACAAGGAAGCAAGGCCCTGGGCCCGGGCCACAAAACCATTTTTCCTGGCCTCTGATGGGAGGGGGTTCCATGAAGACATCTCACACGCCCTGGAGACATTTTCCCTATTGTCTTGGGGATTAACATTTGACTCTTTATTATGCAAATTTCTGCAGCCTACTTGAATTTCTCCTCAGAAAATGGGTTTTTCTTTTCTATTGCAAGATCAGGCTGCAAATTATCTGAACTTTATGCTCCGCTTCCCTTTTAAACATAATTCCAATTCCAAATCATCTTTGTGAATACGTAAAACAGAATGCTTTCAACAGTACCTAAGTCACTTCTTGAATGCTTTGCTGCCTAGAAATTTCTTCCTCCAGATGCCCTGAATTGTCTCTCTCAAGTTCAAAATTCCACACATTTCTAGGGCGGGGCAAATTGCCACCAGTCTCTTTGTTAAAACAAAGCAAGAGTCACCTTGGCTTCAATTCCCAACAAGTTCCTCATCTCCATCTGAGACCACCTGAGCCTGGACTTTATTGTCCATATCACATTTGGTCAAAATCATTCAACAAGTCTCTAGGAATTTCCAAATTTCCCCACATTTTCCTATCTTCTGAGTCCTCCAAACTCTTCCAACCTCTGCCTGTTACCCAGTTCCAAAGTTGCTTCCACATTTTCAAGTACCTTTACAGTAGTACCCCACTCTTCTGGTACCAATTTACTACACTAGTCTATTCTCATGCTGCTAATAAAGACATACTCGAGACTGGATAATTTATAAAGGAAAGAGGTTTAGTTGACTCACTCAGTTCTACATGGCTAGGGAGGCCTCACAGTCACGGAAGAAGAAAAAGGAAGAGCAAAGGGACTTCTTACATGACACCAAGCCTGCATAAATTCATTCATGACTGGAACTTTCACATTAAAAAGTGTTACTGTGGAACAGAGATACCAGTTCAAATTTGCCATGGCTTGGAGTTAGGCAGTTGGGAATCAAACAAAACTCATCTGTTAAAATTCTCTCTTCTGTCATTGATACTCAGTTTGAGAAAAGAAAGTCACTGATCCTAGTGAACTATATAACTAATGGGTACTAAAGTCCATCAGTCCATTAGAAGAGCAGTGTCAAAACATATCCAAATCATAAAATATTGAATAAAAACTGTTATCTGAGCCAATATTGAAAGTTTCTACAAATGTAGTTTCTTATTTTACACTTAACTGAATTTTTTCTACTTATACATCAGAAGTAGACTTAGTAACTGAAATGACTGTAATATTTAGGTAGGCCCTGAGATTCAGCAGTTGAAATAATTAGTATCAATTATAAAGTCAATTTAGTACATAGAATGTGATGGAGATCAGTAGGAGAGTTGCACTTTCTTTTTTCGTTTATCAACTGTACTACCATAATTGCGTAGAAAAGTCAAGCCTAAAATAATATTTCTGGTGAAGTGGAAATAATTTTGACCTGAAAGTAAGAAAATGACTACCAGGCTATGGTGGTAGCTAGCATCTAGTAAATAACAATGATGTGCCAACCTCTTAGGCAAGAGTTCTACATCATAGGTATCATTTCACTTAAATCTTATAAGTTTTATCAGGCGGTTTTATTTCTAAACTGTTTTACAGGTGACAGAAATTAATCTTTAAATAATTAACCAAATTATCAAAGGTCACACATTAAGTAGCAGAACTAGAATCTGACCCTATGCCTGACCAATCTAAACATTTGCATTTTTAAACAGTACATTATACTGGTTCCCAGAGGACACGACTTCAAAGATGTATGACTTTTGTGGACTAGATTTGTGACTCTGGAAAAGACTTAACCGTGGTTTTCAATTAAACAATGATTTTATACACTTATTTTGGTTCTAAAATTGTGGATGTTGTTAGGCAAGCATACACTGTAGTTGTTTCAGTGACAATCATTCTTAAAGGTATAGAGTTTAGTTTTCAATATAGGTTATAGGGATGAGTTTTAGACTGACTAAATTGTAGTTTAGATTATACTGTAGGTTAGGTTAATTTAGTGTAGGTTATCAGGATGAATTTAGACTCTGAGTAAATTGTCAGTTCACAGAGGGCAAGTTTGCTTTGATTTAGTTCTAGTTCTTCTTATCTTTTACTCAATTGTTCTGTATAGTCAGTGCCTCAGTCAATGCTGTTGTTTAATTTAGTGTACATAGAGAAACTATCAGAACTTCAGTAACCCCTGTGATAATTGTGTTGTACATTTCTTCTGACATTATGCAATTAAAATAGCCTCCAAAAGTAATGTTTTATACTTTCCTTCATATTTTAAGGACATAGAAATTATGATAAGATCTGGTTGACTGACAGTATGAAATGGCTGTGGTGATCTGTATAGTTACACTGGAGTGGCTGGATATCTTGATATGCTTTCAATGTTAGGTACAATTGGAGGAGTGTACTGACTGAATAATAGCTCCACTGAAAAAGCCTGTAATACTGTGACACAAAGTTTTGGATATCAACAATCAGAATATGCAGATGAAACACTGCTAAACATTTTGCTCCTTTGATCCAGCCCCATATCTTTCTGTTGCTAAATAGCAATCCTTTCTGATTCCTCCAACTTTGCTAACAATTTATAATCTCAATGGCCCCCATCATTCCTTGTAACTAAGCAGCTACACCTCATACAAGCCATAAAATGTGAAAAAAGTGAACATTTTTTGTTTTGCCTTTTTTCTTAATTTTATCTTAAAAGAAATAAAATTGAAATGGTTTCCAAACTACCAAATGTTTAACAAAATGCTGTCTAATTATTATATGGAAGGGTAGCTTCTCAACAAACATTATCACTTCCTTTAAAAACAAAATGTGTTGTGAACCAATAACACATATGTAGTCTTCAGGTGAGAGCAGCAAGGGAATTAGATTGCTCTGAGATGGCTGTCAAGATGTGCAGTGGTATTTGTACTTGTCATAAAGGTGATTATCCTGCATCTAAACTCTAGCAAGGTTAGACCTCAGATTCTGTCTTTGAAATTAAGAAATTTTGTGCTGACAACAGATAGGCTGGGATTAAAGAAACTCAAATGTATAAGCATGTAGAAAATTGAGTTATGAAGGTAGGTTAGAGGAAAAAGCAATAAAATTACAATTCAGAGATTCAGCTGGAATAAGTAGAAACTAAAGGGATATAGGAAAGTAGCTTAATATTTAGGAAAATGCAGTTTTTGATAGATCCATTGTAAGTCTCTGACTTACAATGGTTCAACTAGTGATTTTCTTTTTTTTTTTTTTTCTTTTTTTTTTTTTGAGACCGAGTCTCGCTCTGTAGCCCAGGCTGGAGTGCAGTGGCCGGATCTCAGCTCACTGCAAGCCCCGCCTCCCGGGTTTACGCCATTCTCCTGCCTCAGCCTCCCCAGTAGCTGGGACTACAGGTGCCCGCCACCTTGCCTGGCTAGGTTTTGTGTGTGTGTGTGTAATTTTTTAGTAGAGACGGGGTTTCACTGTGTTTGCCAGGATGGTCTTGATCTCCTGACCTCGTGATCCGCCCGTCTCGGCCTCCCAAAGTGCTGGGATTACAGGCTTGAGCCACCGCACCCGGCCACGATTTTTCACTGTTACAGTGGTGTGAAACCATTCTATTTTTCACTTTCAGCATAGTATTCAATAAAGTACAAGAAATATTCAATACTTTATTATAAAATAGGCTTTGCGTTTGATGATTTCACCAAGCTGTGGGCTAATGGAAGTTTTCTGAGCATGTTTAGGGTAGGCTAGTGCTAGGCAAGTATGCTGTGCAATACATTAAGTCTATTAAATGCATCTTTGAATTACTGTATTTTCAACTCATGGTAAGTTTATTTTAATATAACCCCATCATGAGTTGAGGAGCATCTGTACTGTAAACAACTAGATGTCTCTAAGACTTACCGATGTTCAAGAATGAAATGTAATTTTTAATATTAGAAGGGGGACTTTGAAATTCAAGAATACTTTGCAACTAGAGTTAAAATACACCATATAAAAATAGAATATCAGGCGGGGCATGGTGCCTCACACCTGTAATCCCAGCACTTTGGGAGGCCAAGGCGGGCGGATCACGAAGTCAAGAGATTAAGAGCATCCTGGCCAACACGGTGAAACCCCGCCTCTACTAAAATTACAAAAATTAGCTGAGCATGGTGGCACATGCCTGTAATACCAGCTACTCAGGAGGCTGAGGCAGGAGAATCGTTTGAACCTCCGAGGCGGAGGTTGCAGTGAGCCGAGATTGCACCACTGCACTCCAGCCTGGCAACAGAGTGAGAAAAAAAGAGAGAGAAGAGCGGGGAGGGTGGAAGAGAGAGAGAGAGAGAAAATGGAATTTCGGAATCAAAGAAAATTTTTAACAGGACCAAGAGAGGCAGATACGGGTATTTATAAGGAATAGATTGTGAAGGCCATTTTGTGAAACATTATGGACATGAACAATACTGGGAGGAATTCTCAGGACTTAGAATAAAAATAAACTAAAGTTTCAAAATTTGAACCCATGAACTTTTAAGAGTGCACTTAAAAAACCTAAATACATTATAATGAGCTAGAGGAAAACTATAAAGTACTTCCAAAAACCCTGTAACTTCCACAGTGTTGTAGAGATTAATTATATAATGTTTGAAAGTCTAAGAAAAGGACTGTTTTCAGTTCAGACCTAGATCAAACACCATTTTTTAAAAAAAATTGCTAAATTGATTAAGCTACAAGTAGCTTCTCACATTTGAGCTAAAAATAATTTTAAGGAAAGAATATAAAGTAGATAAATAAAATTTTAAAATAATCTGCTGAGGAACACTTTCAAATTATAAACTCTGGTTGGGTAGAAGTAGGTGTAAAAGCTGTGTTAGGCTGAATAATGACTCCCTAAAACATCCATACTAATTATTGGAACCTGTGAATGTTACTCTATATGGCAAATAGAGACATGACAAATGTGATTAAATTAGGAATGCTGAGATAGGATGATCATTCTAGATTAGCTAGGTGGATTCTAATGGTAATCACAAGCATCCTTATAAGAGCAAGGCAAAGGAAAATTTTACTACAAAATGTAGAATGCAAGGTAAGGAATGATACAGAGAAAAATTTGAAGATGCCACTTTGTTGCCATTTTAGATAGAGGATGGGCCATGAGCCTAGGAATGCCATTTAAAAGCTGGAACAGGAAGGATGTGGCTTCTCTCTTAAAGCCTCTAGAGGGAACTCAGCCCTGCTGACACTTTAGTTTCAACTCAGGGAAATTAGGATCCAGAACTGTAAGATTCTATAGTTGTGTTATTTTCAGCCATTAAATTTGTGGTAATTTGTTACAGCAGCAATGGGAGACTAATACAAAATATTTGATTATAATTGACTCTGTGGAGTAAAGGCCAATATGTCCCTAACTTCAAGAAATAGTGCTTTAAGAGGGCCACACTATCTGATGTCTAATTTAGGGGCTTCTCTTCTTTACACTTTGCTTTTGTGATCTCCACAGCTAAAAGTCTCAATAGTGTTTAAGCAGTGGAATTTGCTCTATAAATATATTCCACATAATGACCAAGTTCTGGAGACAGTACATAAAAGGGTTAGGTCAGAGTTAATATTATCATTAACAATTAGCAGTCATATGCCATGGGTCCAGTACAGGTATAGGTAACCACAAAAGAAATAGAAAAATCACAAAATTTCATTTGTAAGAATAATTAGCAGTAGTTTAATTCATTTCCCAGAGTCATCAGATCATGCAAACATACTGCAGTCTCAGTATCTTCAATGACAGAAAACTCACTACTTCACAACCTATTTATTTCTAATGAGCTCTAATGAAAATAAAACAAAAAAACTTTGTTTTCATAAACCCATGTTTTGCCTTTTACAGTTTTTATAGTTTAATCCTGCTGTTGTTCTTTGAACTCTGCAGAAGGCTACTCTCTTCTGGGTTTGAAGCTTTAGGTATCCAAGAAGGTTTACGTTTGCATCTTCCCTAGAGTACAGATTTCAATTTTTTTAGCCTTTCCTTTTATAACATCTTTTCTAGATGTACTACTATTTCTTCAACTAGAAAACCAGTAGTGACAAGGGAGAAGGGCTTTAGCTCTTGCACTTCAATTCTCCCAAAAGAAGTCAGACCACCATCTCAAAGATGTGTGCTCCACAATAAGAAGCAATCAGTATTGAAATAACATTTATAAAGGCGAAATCCCTAGTTAACTACTTTGTTAGAGTGAAAGCCCTATATATATTTTGTGCTATATAATAGCACAAAAATCCAAATTTCTTACCATGGCAAAGTCTTTAAACATTTCTACCCTTTTATTTTATTAATTGTATTTCCTGACACTTCCTGATAACCACTGTTTCAGCACTACTACCAAATTAATTGCAGTCTTCCTATTAGTTCATGCTCCCTTGCAATAATATATCTGGGCATTCTTTTTCCTATGATTGAATTTTTTTTGTATTTAATAAATTTTCTTTCAAGACTCATTCAAGCGTCAGCTGCCCAGTGAAGCCTTCTCTGATCTTTCTAGAGGAAGAAAAGGCCTCACCTCTTCTCTCTTAGGCCATGGGTGTATCTCTGGTAAAACACATGACTTTGTGCACATATTTGAGCACCCCTTTAAACTCTGAACTTTTTAAAGGCAAAACCCATGCCTTCCTTTTTTCTCTAGATACGCTTAGTGCCTGGCACACAGTGGAGGTTCAGCAAATAACTGTTTAATGAATGGACTCCAATCACTGACTCAAAATATTAGAATTGAAGTTACAGTTCCTTGGGTGATCGTTTCTGTCTACTTTGATCATAGAAATGAGTATAAATGAATGTAAGTTATCTTTTCTCTAGAATCAGGTTCACTTCATTTGCCTTATGAAGTCAAAGGTGCCAGATCCAAGTTATTTGGACTATCTTGGACTACTGGGCACAGGCTTTATCTCCTCTGACCCACAAGGCCAGTTTTCTTTATTTTAATTTATTGCTACCTTGGCACCCACAGCTTCTAGTTTCTTCCTTATTCCTTCTGTGATCTTCTGACCCCAGTCCCTTGACTCATTTCTGATTCTTCTTTCCATGGTCCAGAGATGCCAGATGCTGGAATTGCTCTCTCCTATGCTAACTGTAGCCTGATTAACTCACTGTCCTCATGCTGCCATACCCTAATATGATGTGTTTTGTTAAACTGTTCATACTCCGTTAAACTGCTCAGCTTTTTTCATTCATTCTGAGAACATTTAATACGTAGTGCTCAGTGGCACACATAGGAGCAGCAGCATATACTTTAAATGTATGCAATAAGCAAAGGTAAGGTAATCTAGAAATAGGTAATCAAGGCAGAAGAGTGGTTCCAGAAGCATGTGATAGTCTAAAAGATTAGAAAAGGGGTGCCAGTTACCTACAGAATGGAAGAAAATTTTGCAATCTACCCAACTGACAAAGGGCTAATATCCAGAATCTACAAAGAACTCAAACAAATTTACAAGAAAAAACTCAAACAACCCCATCAAAAGTGGGCGAAGGATATTAAAAGGCACTTCTCAAAAGAAGTCATTTATGCAGCCAACAGACACCATGAAAAAATGCTCATCATCACTCGCCATCAGAGGAAATAGAAATCAAAACACAATGACGATACCATCTCACACCAGTGTAGAATTGGTGATCATTAGAAAGTCAGGAAACAACAGGTGCTGGGAGGAGGGGTGTTGGAGAAATAGGAATACTTTTACACTGTGGGGGAGTTAAACTATTCAACCCCATTGTGGAAGACAGTGTGGCAATTCCTTAAGGATCTAGGCAATTTCCTCATGGGATTGACCCAGTAATCCGCAGTTACTGGGTATATACCCAAAGGAGTATAAATCATGCTACTATAAAGGACACATGCAACGTATGTTTATTGTGGTACTATTTCACAATAGCAACAGACTTGGAACCAACCCAAATTAAGAAAATGTGGCACACATACACATGTACATGACTATCAGCTAGAAAAATGGATGAGTTCATGTCCTTTTAGGGACATGGATGAAGCTGGAAACCATGCATTCTCAGCAAACTACACAAGGACAGAAAACCAAACAGTGCATGTTCTCACACACAGATGAGGACTTGAACAATGACGAAACTTGACACAGAGTGGGGGAACATCACATACTGGGGCCTGTGTGGGGTGGGAGAAGGGGAGGGATAGGCTTAGGAGAAATACCTAATGTAAATGATTTGAGTTTAATGGGTGCAGGAAAACCAACATGACAAATGTATACTTATGTAACAAACCTGCAAGTTGTGCACATGTACCCTAGGAACTTACAAATATATATATATATATATATATATATAATATATATATATATATATATATGAAAAAAATAGGGTGCCAGTTGAAGCCAGCTAGGAAGGCCAGACTGAGACTATTCAAGAACTACTAAATTGAGATCCACCAGCATTAACAAAGCCAGGAAGACAGGAGCCACAAGATCCAGAAAAACACAAATGCTGGGAGGCCTATAGCAGTCAGTTCAGGGCCTGCAGGTATTTGGTTATACTTGACAAAGGTGGCAAATCCATTGCCTAAGTCGTTTATACTCCATAGCTTATGCATCAAGTAGCATCAGCATTACTTGGGAGCTTATTAAAAATGCAGACACATGGGGTTTACCCTGAAACTGAATCACAACTTTTATTTTAACAAGATCCCTATGTAATTTCTATGGGATCATAGAATTGATGACAGGCAAATTCTGATAAGTGAAGCTTTCTAGATATTTGAGTGTCACATTATAAAGATGTTATAAGGCTCATAAAGGCCATTTTGTTCTGCAGTCCTTCTCCTGTAGAAGTCCACTTCTGAAATCATGGAGGTAGGGAGGAAGGAAAACAAAACGATTTGCTGATTACTTATTCTATGCCAGATATTGTATTATGCTATGTGCTGAGAATACAATAATTAGCCAGATAATACAATTTCCTGTTCCCATGACCACTATGGCCAAGTGGGAAAAGATACTAAATAAGTAATTACAATGCATTGTGAGCAAAGTAATGATGAGGGAAGAACAGAATGCTTCAGGAGCACATAGCAGGGGTACCTTTATTAGTGCTCTCCACTGTCAGAATGCTGTGGTCAGCTATGCTGGGGCACTTGTCTCCCCATAGCATTTTCAAATCCTTGGCTCGCTTATCATTTCTCTGAGACTATCTTAATGATTTCCATTCCTGAGTCCCCCAAATCTCTCTTTTTCTTCATTCTGAATATAAAACTGTACTGTTAGGCAAATAAATATTATGTTACTGCTTTCTGTGCTACTTAGAAATTATTTTATTTCATGTCTACTCTATTGTATTACCTGTCTGCCGCAAACCTATTTTATTTAGTCAAACTCAAATCTTTTCATCTTTTCATAGAACATGACTTGTCTCTTATTTTACTGAGTAGATTGAGGCTACTTGGTAAAAACTCCTTTGTATTTCAACTTTCTTAACATCTGCCTTTTTATCATTTAGTTGCCCCTAAATAGTCCTTTATCTTGACCTATCTCCTTCTACTTTCTTCCTATTCTACAGGCAAGCCCTGTCCTTCCTTTTCAGGGCTGGCCTCTCCACCTGTGCCTCCTCCAGAGCTCCTTCAGTGTTCTCTCGCCCTCTTTGGTAGTGTCAGTTGATCTTTGTCTATTAGCTTCTTTCCAGGAATTTTGCCACACACAGATGAGCCCCAATCAAAAATATCTTTACCAGATCCATAGTCTCCCTTTATCTTTTATTCCACAACTTCCTTACTCTCATCATCAAACCTGTGGTCAGTTGAAAAGTTCCCAGATATACTTTGGAATGCATCTGAAATTCAAGATAGGGCTCACCCATTTTATCTGTTCTATTTCTTTACCACTGAGATTTATTCCCTTTGTCTTATGTTCAGATTATTATCATCAGTAGTAGTAGTAATATTGCTGTTAATTCCTCTTTCTCTTTCGTTTTTATGTCCAGACAATCACAGAGTAACTTCAAACAATCAAATCCTGCTTCTACCAGGTATAAATTATGTGAGATAGGCAAGATACTTAGCCATTCCACCTTAGATTCCACCCATGTAAGATTAGGGAATGATTTATAATGATACTTACCTCATTAGATTGGTATAAAGATTACAAAAATTAATCTTTTTGTAGAACTCAGCAGAGTAACTCATACAAAGTAACCACTCAAAAATGTGAGCTATTTTTTTATAGCCATCCTTTATCCCCTGTCTTCTAGATCCTATACCTGTCAAAGATGTCTAGATAAATCAAGTCACCAATCCTGTGCCCTCATGTGATTTACAATCAATTACACAGTCAGACCTGTGATCAAGTAGACCATAGGCATACTAGGGTCATTGTATTTTTTCTCTCTGAGACTGATTGATTGCATATAAAGTATGGTTATTGTCATTTAATAGGGTCGTTGTATTAAAGAATATATTGTATGTCAAGCAGTGAGCAAAGTAGATACTCAAATGTGCTAGGTGCTGTTCTCATCATCGCCATCATCCTCAGCATTCCTATTCCTTACTCCTCTGAAATCTGGCTCCTTGCACCATTTCATTTTATATATATGTGTCTGTGTATGTATGTGTGTGTGTGTATATATATATATATATGCGTGTGTGTGTGTGTGTGTATATATATATATAGTACGGGACCAACCACAAACCAAAGTAAGTGGCCCATTTGTCATCATAATTAGTAACCTACATCAAGAAAATTATTTATGCTAGGGCTCAACTTACACTTTATTTTTCCTTATCTGTCTCATATTTCTCCTTTCATTTCTTATATAGTAATTTCCTACAATTCCTGAACATTTTTTCACCTTAATATCATCCATTTCCAAAGCTTTAATATTTTCTATACATTATTCGTATCTTTAGTTTTGGTCCTTATCCTAAAGACTACAAATGTTTCCAAATACAAAGTTTAATTTTCCTTATGCACATCTGATAGCACTTTACACTAAAAACACATTACTAAAACACAGTCTTCCTTAGTTTTTTTTTTTTTTTTTTACTTTTCAAAACTAATTTCCAATCTTAACCACTGTTCAACAAAATTCAATCATTTTCCAATACTATTGACTATCCCTTAAACTATCTCTCACATCCATCCATTTTTTCACCAATATAATGGGAATAGCTAATAGAGAATTCCTACCAGTTAGGAGATAGATGAATGGAGGGAATGACGTTACCACTCCCTAGACCTCTCACAATATATTAGTGAGGATCGAAATTACAGTATTCGAGTGAGAACTGCTTGTAGTTGCAAAGAAGTGTATCACAACAATCATTCAGTGTACATCACAGTAGATACAATTATGGGTTTAAAATCAAATGCATGTAATTTTAAATCTTGGGTCCATCGCCCATACTTCTTAAATCTGTGTTATTAAAGAAAAATTCTTAACTTTTCTGACTCTTATTTTCTCATTTGAAATTTTGGTATGTTACCAGTAACACTTATCTCACATGGGTGTTATACGTATTAAACCAAATAATAAAGGGTTTATTGCAGAACATACTTTCAACAAATTGTGGCTATTAAGATCGCTATTATTTCACTGAATGTTTAAATGATTACACATAATGTTTGTACATTTGCCTTTATTTTCATTTTGACCCCTACCCCAATTAGAACAACAGGACTTTGGCTGCCCAGTTTCTGTATCAGATATGGCAGTCTATTTCAATTTTTTTCACCCGAATTTCCAACAATATCAGCTGAAATTCCATAATGATTATTCACAGATATGTGTTCTCATTTCCAGCATGTAAGAAGAATGTCACCTTCCTAAAGCAGCTGATGCACTCACACAATTCAATTATGAAAACTTTGTGTATAACTTTCACCAATAAGTAAGACTTCATAAAAATGTTGATAATTTGTATAAAGTTATGGGGTAAAAAATTATGTTATATATTTATAAATACAATGTGGCATAATTAAATCAAGCTAGTTAACATATCCATCACTCAAGTACCTAATATTTTGTGATGAGAACATTTGAAATTTACTCAAATAAGAAGGTCCAGTGATTTTCAATTCACAAAATCCCACGGTGCTATAAAAACTTGATGTCCAGCACATGAGATGTCACTTTTTCAAATTTTCAGAACTCCATAAAGAGAAATCTGGGTTTTAGAACTATCTGAGTTTAAATATTGATATGTATTGTGTGCAGTATACTGTCCATCAATGTTTTGAATGCAGCTTTTACACACAGCAAAAAGGTATGTCACTTCACCTATTTATTTGCAAACTAGTAATCTTAAATTATCCTATGGATTATGATACATATAAAATAAAAGCAACATATATAAAACTATGACCAAAGTTCATTCATTTTAGGCTATAATTAATCATTGTAGTGGATAGTATAAATTATTACTAATAACTGGCCATCTTGAAATAAAGTGGAAAGAAATAAAGTTTTCAGAACAGCAATACTCTTTTACTTTTAAATATAATTTAGTAAATACAGAGCAAATAGGCAATACCTTGGGTGAATTTGATAACTCATATAATACAATTTTATATATTTATTATGGGGAAAATTTTATGACTATAATTTGATGATTATAGCCATTCAGGTGAGTGTGAATTCGTATCTCACCGTGATTGTAATTTGCATTTGCCTAATGACTAACAACATTAAGCAAATTTTCATATGCTTAGTGGCCATTAGTGTATCTTTTTCGGAGATATGTCCATTCTAATCTTTTGCCCAAACTTAATTAAATTATTTGGCCTTTTAATTGAGTTATAGGAATTATTTAAGTGTTCCAAATACAAGTCGTTTTTCATATATATGATTTCCAAAATTTTCTCAAATGCTAGGGTTATCCTTTTCACTTGCTTGAATGAATCGTTTGAAGCACAAAAGTTTTAATTTTGATGAAGTTTAATTTATTTAATTTTATTTTGGTTTTGTGGTTTGAGTATCATATCTAAGACATTATTTACTAATTAAATATTATAAGCTTTTACCCCATGCAAGAGCTGTAGTTTTATACCTTACACTTAGGTCTTTGATTCACTTGAGTTAATTTTTACATTTAATGGAAGGTAGGTATTTAACATAATTATTTTGCATGTGGATATTCAGTTGTTCCAGCACCATTTGTTGAAAAGACTATTATTTCATCACTTAATTTTCAGAGAATGCTTGAAGATTATTCTAAATGTTTACCATTATGCCAGTATATAAAAATGTAGTATGGAATACTATAATATAGTATTAATACTTTTAAATATAGTCTTGAATACTATAATAGCAGGTTATTAAACTGTATATTTTGAGTCCTCCAACTTGTTCTTGTTTTCAAGATTGTTCTGACTATTCGAGATCCCCTTGTCTTCTACATAAATATTAAGATCAACTTAAGTATTTGTGCAACAAAAGGCAATTGATATTTTAATAGAGTTTGTGTTGAATTATCGAATCAATTTTGAGAGTATTGTCACCTTAAAATTACTAATTCTTCCCATACATGAACATAGGATGTCATTCCATTTATATAAGTTTTCTTCAATTGTTTTCAGTGAAAGTAGAAGTATCCTCTGTATGTCTTGAAAACATTGTTAAATTTATTCCTAAGTATTTTTTTATTTTTATGCTATAGTAAGTTGTTGTCTTAATTTCATACTCAGTATGTTCACAGCTTGTGCATATCCACTTGAAAAGAATGTGTATTATCCTCTTGTTGGGAAGAATAATCTATGTATCTATTAGTTGGTTAATAATGTTGTACAGTTTTCTGCTTCCTTATTTATCTTCTGTATAGTTGTTTTATTTATCAAGTGATATTAGAGTCTCCAACTATTATTGTTGAACTGTTTATTTCTCCCTTCTATCCCATCAGCTTTTGCTGAATGTAATTTTTGACTTTGTTATTATGTGCATATTTGCTTATAATTGTTTTATCTTCCTGAAGAATTAACCCATTCTCATTACAAAATGTCATTCTCTTGCTTTTCCAAGATGGTGGATTGGAGGTGTTTTTAGGATAACTCTCCTATTAGGAAAGACAAAGTAGTGTGTACAGATTCATAGTGTAAACTTTTTATCCAAGGAGCAACCCAGGGACTCAAGAGAAAAAATGGAAAGAAACCACAAACACTTTGAAAGAAGCAGTGGGCAGGAGCCTATATAACGAACCATGTGGAAAACTGTGTCTCCAGAGAAAGAGACTTTCTCTATGATTCACATTCCTACTGAGGAGCCAGGCAATGTAGGCCATGGGGGAAGGCCTTAACCCTACCCAGTGGTGGAGCTGATTTAGTGAGGTGTGGGGAGTATATGATAAGGAGCAACAAAAGGACATACTTTGGATACACTCCCAGACCCCAGCAGGAATGGAGGGAAGCCATTCTCAATCCTACCTCATAGAGGAACCTCATGGATGTGTGCCAGGTAACTCAGGCAGTGGTCACAGGTTGAGAGAAACTCCCAACTAAGATTTGTGATATTATCTTGAGTGGGGCCAAACGTCCTTGACCAGAACTTAGGGGCAAGTGGGAAGTGTGCTATAGTCAAAGGTACCCCTAAAGCTATTGAAATTAAAAAATATGAAAGTTTAATAAAAATTAAGTGTCTTTTTTTGTCCCTAGTATGAATTTATGTCTTAAATTCTATTTTGCCTAATAGTAGTTTAACCACTGCGGTTCAGTTTTGACTATATTGTGCATGGTATATCTTTTAAAATTTTTCTACTCTCAATCTATCTATTTGTGTCTTTGATTTTAAAATGTGTATCTTAAAGACAGAATATAATTTGTTTTTCTTTTTTATATACATTCTGCCAATTTCTGCCATTTGATTAGAGCATTAATCTATTTATATTCAATGTAATTACCATTAAGGTAGAAATTACATCTGACATGTAGATATTCATTTTCTATATTTTACATCATTTTTGTTTTGTTCTTCCAACATTAACACCTTATTTTCTGTTAGATATTTTCTTGTAAATCATTTTAATTTGCTATTTATTTTACTGTATGTTTTGTGTTAATTCTCAGTGGTTGCCTTGGAGGTTATTATTAATAGCATCTTAACTGATAACATAGTTCAAATTAATATTAGCTTAATTTCCATAGAATACCAAAACTTTACTCCTCTGTAGTATTTTCCCTCACTGTCCTTTCTACTATTATTGTCACACAAAGCGCATCTTTTTGTATCAAAACCAACATTTATTAATTCCTTTATGCAGTTGTCTTTTAAATCAAATAGAAAAAAAAAGCACTGCCCCAAACCTACATTTATATTCTATATTATATTTATCTATGTAATTACCATTCTGGTACGCAATATTTCTTCATATGAATTTGATCTATTGTGTCTTATCCTTTGCTTTCCACCGCATGGGCTCTCCTTAGTACTTTTTGTAATACAGACGTGCTGGTGATGATTTCTCAGGATGTGTTCATTTGGGAATGTCTTTATTTCTTCTTCATTTTAAAATAACTTATTTTTTTTGCTGGAAATAACATTTTTTTGTTAATAATCTTTTCTTTCATCCCTTTGAATATGTCATCTATGGCCTTCTGACTTTTTGGCTTCTAATGAAAAATTCTTTGTCAATCACATTGAGAGTTCTTTGTATGTTTTGAGTCACTTCTCTCTTGCTATTTTCAAGATTCTTTCTTTGTCTCTGGTGTAAACCAAAAATAAAATTCAGTAGCCCCCCTGCAACCATCTGAATGCTTCTCAGCAAGGGCACTGTAAATTTAACCTGAAATACTGGTTCAGGCCATGATGGGAGGGTGGGGTCAGATAGGCCTCATTTTGAAACCAATCCAATTGTACCACAATTTCTTTTTAATTTTTTTTTTTTTTTTTATAATTTACAAATTGACTCTTCTGGTCTTAAAGCTTAAAAGTNAAAATAAAATTCAGTAGCCCCCCTGCAACCATCTGAATGCTTCTCAGCAAGGGCACTGTAAATTTAACCTGAAATACTGGTTCAGGCCATGATGGGAGGGTGGGGTCAGATAGGCCTCATTTTGAAACCAATCCAATTGTACCACAATTTCTTTTAATTTTTTTTTTTTTTTTTATAATTTACAAATTGACTCTTCTGGTCTTAAAGCTTAAAAGTTATGTTTGTTTTATCTGACTTCCTTCCTTAGGAAATGATCTTCAGGCCTCTCAAAAAAAGTATCAAAGAACTGAAACTCAACCCATCATCGCATCCAGACAATGAGATGCCAGACTCTTGATTCATCATGATTGCTTTCCTGCCGCTTCCTAGTTCCTATTTCTTATATATGGTTGCGTTTCTTCTGCCATATAAACCCCTGGTTTTAGTGGGTCACAGAACTGGATTTGAGCCTGAGCTCCTATGTCCTTGGCTGAAGCACCCTAATAAAGCCTTCTTCCTTGACAATAATCATTGTCTCAATAATTGACTATCTATGTAGCAAACAGCAGGACCTAGACCAAAGCCCTGAAGTTTCAGTGACAGATTTCGGTTTCCTGACCAGGAAGACATTGCCTGTGGCTTGGCTGCTTTGAGCTGGGATTCTCAGAAGCCCTCCAAAGCTGCTGGGCACCCAATTTTGGGTGGAGGTGAGTTTCAGTCTGTCTCTGACACTACCACAACTGGCCCCAACTGCATTCCTGATTGCCTTAGAACTGCCTTTGAAATTTGACATCTGAATCTGGATTAGGTGAGTGACCTTTATGCACCCAGACAGTAGGATATACTCCTTTCAATCTGGGAATTTAAAGGAATCTTCATTTGAAGGTTGAAGAAGCCCAGCTGATTGCGAGGGAAGTACCCTCACTGTTTCAGTATGGACACTCTTTGGAGCTTGTTTGTAATTGTGTGCATGTCCGGACAAGTGAATGTCTTGTTTGGATACCAGGCAGCAGGATCAACTCCTCCAAATTTGGAATTTTTTTGAGTTTGATGGGGACCAACTGATGGAGAGAGGAAACATGATGACTGTTTCAGTTTGGACACTACTGGGACTTGTTTGTTGCTGCAGCAGATGGATTGTGTTTTGGTAATTGTGTGTGTTTGATATATTCATGTGAAATTAGAATTCAGTAAATTTGATATTTTGTAATACTGTTTGACCCCAATATACTTTGGAACCTGGAGTTTGCTGTTGAATGAGAAAGTGGGATGGAGTTCTCTGTATCCAGATTTTTATGTTGCTGTTCTAAGCAGGGTTGGGCCTGGTTGATAAGTTCCAGGTGGTGTTCTTCTGTGTTGCTGTTTGGCTCTAGTGCTCCTTGGAGTCTAGGGAAGTTTAGCCTTTAAAAATAAAACTGCCATGGAAATTTCTTTACCCAAACTTTTAGTTCACAGCCTTCACGTGATTACCTAACAGGACTACCAAAATTCATATGTGAATATGTTTGCAGACTAGTGAGTTTGTATTGCTACATCATGGCTAGAGTTCCAAGTTAAACCTATTGGGTGTGTGTGTGTGTGTGCGTGTGTGTAGAAGAAGGAGAAGAAGAAAATCCGGGACTGAAAATAAACACATGTTTAGATGTGTGTATTTGTGTGTATAGTTATTGCTTTATGTTGTGTCTATAAAATTGGTTTATAAATAAAAGGGCTCATAAGTTAAGGAAATAAATGCAAGCAATTTTGAAGTTCACATGAATTACGTAAATTTAACTAAACAAGCTGGCTTTAAAATGATTAGTAAAATAAAAATTAAAATGTCTTTAAAATTATTGGTAAAATAAAAAATAGAAGAGTCTTCAGAAGTGTTAGTATACATTTTTGTCAAGGTTTTATATTTGGTTTTGCTACATATTTTGAGATACGAGGGTCTGTCGCAGAAGATTATAAAACTATAAACCCAGACAGAACAAAATTATATTTGTGTGAATTTTTGGGTAAGTCTAATTTAATGTTATTGGTTTAATAAAAACAACAAAATCTTCTGAGTTATTTGTTAAAATATCCATGCTGTTAACTTTAAGGCTCTTATTTAGCTGAACACCTGATATTCACAGATTGAAAAAGATGGCCCAGTGCAGTGGCTCATGCCTGTAATCCCAGAACTTTGGGAGGTCGAGGCATGTGGATCACTTGAGGTCAGGAGTTCGAGACCAGCCTGGGCAAAAGGGTGATATCCCATCTCTACTAAAAATACAAAAATTAATTGAACGTCATGGTGCATGCCTGTAATCCCAGCTACTCAAGCACTAAGGCAGGAGAATCGCTTGAACCTGGGAGGCAGAGGTTGCAGTGAGTCAAGATCATGCCATTGCACTCCAGCCTAGGTGACAAAGCAAAACTCTGTCTCAAAAACAAAAAAGATAAAGAAAAAAAATGTAATGAGAAAATAAATTATGCATAAATAATCTAGATAAACTGCTAAAATAAGTAAAATGTAAATAGGTAAGTACAATACATGAGCTTTTTGTGTAACTTAAAATCTTAAAATTAATTTGATGCTTATTAGAAATCTGGGTCATTTCCAATTAAGAAAGGGTTATAACTAAAAGTATGGAATTTTATTATTTATAAAGTGGCTGATATCTGATAGGCAGTTCAGAATTCTGACTTCTTAGATTTTCACTAAAATTTAATGTTTAACTAAGAGTAAGATATAGTTAATAGATAATCTTTATAATAATTTATGTGTTAACAAGTGCGTTATTAGTATGAAAAAAATGTTGTCTAATTGAGCAGTTATCTAAGTTAATTTAATTTCTGAGCTTGAAGAATTATGTACTTAAACAAGGTAAAGGGACCAGAAAATTGAGGGAAGAAATGTGAGAAGCTTATGTATAAGATGTACTTTTTTAAGTTTTAATATATATAATATATTAAAGAAGGAGAATATTTTGTATGAGAAAGGATTTTTGTATGATATTTTTTTTCTGTCTAGGAATACAAGACTGGTTATTTACAGGAAAAAATAGAAGGAAGGAGAGGAAGAAAATCTGGGACTGAAAATAAGCCAGTATGTCACAGTGAAGGCATGTCCACTTGGGTCTATGTAAGTCATATATAGTGTTTTTTCCATTGTTCTGTGTGTCTATCTTCATGCACATAAAGAATAATAGAAAATTGAAAAACTTTTAGATAATAAAATATTCTGTAAAACCTGATAGAAAATTTGAGAAATTTGACTAATTAACCTTGCTCATATTTAAAGCTTTAAGTCTTGATGAAGGTAAATTAAAAAAATATTATAATGAAATACATTGGCAGTTTGGCAATTCTTAGAGTTAAGTATGAAGCAAGATTTAACATACAGTCAAATTTCACATAAATGTTTGCATTCCTTTGTTTCACATTCTCTTTGCTCTTCTACATAGACAGTCTTAGCAATAAAGTACTTAATGGTCTCGTACCCAAGTGAATTTCTTAATTGCATAAAATGTAAAGTGGTATTGGACTTAGACATTAATTAGTGTACCAGGAACAAAATAGGTATCATATGTTTTCTTTTTTTAAGGCTCTCTGTAACACTTTAGCCTTCAAAGTAAACTGAGTAGGAGAAAACTTGGGGTCGGTCTCCTGTTTATGTGTTTTGCTTCTAAGTTTTATTTCTTTGCTTTTTTTTTTTCTTTTTTGTGTTTTAGTTATGTATACATATATATAAAACCATTGATGTTTTTTAGTTTGAAATAATATAATTTTATTTTATTTTATAAATAGTCATTTTGTTTCCTATGCATTTCTATAATAACTCATCATTCGTTCTATTTATCTAGAATCCCTAAGCTACCATTGTCAAGCCTGCAAAAATTTATAGAGGACACCAGCCATTTAAAATTTCCTTTTTTTTCCTCTGATGATCTAGAGAGCTGGAAGAGCTTTAAGGTTCCTGGGGTAAAAAAGACTGATTTTTACAAGTTCTGAGCAGAAATACTATATTATATAGCTTGTTATTTGGAAAAGTAGATGAGATTAGAAGTGTTTAAATGTGTTTATTTCCAAGGTAATTCAATTCGTCAATAATATGGGTTGATTTCAGTACTTTTCCTTTAATGGGGAGAAACTGTAATATGGGTATGGGTACAAAGATGTAATGTTCAGCAAATATTGGTCTTCTCCTTAAGGAAATTGGATTCATTGGGAACTATCTGAAACTAATTTAGTTATATTGACTATTATTAAAATTAAGTGGCACTTGCTTGGATTAACTAGTAATAATTTTCTAAAAATGTGATACTTTCTATTGATTTTTGATCCCAAGCTGTTTATCACTGATAGGTCTTCGTGTGTATACTTGAAAACAAAATATATACAAATGTTACACTGGTTTTAAGATTTTTATGGTGAAAGTTACCTAATCAGTTGACAGTACTGAATCTAAAAACCAGTATTGGTAATATGTGATAATGCTCTTTTAAATTGCTGAAAAGGAATTATTGTGTTTTTTCTTACTTTGTCCTTGTTTTGTTGTATAGTATTTAAGTGGAAGGAGATTATTGTCCTGATACTAATTTTCCAAAAGTGATATTTGCACTTACCACTTTTTAATGATGGAGAGAAAAGTTAGTTTTCTTACTTTGGTAAGTTTGGCATAGGAGCTATCACATTTTTTTATGGTTTTGGTCACAGTTCTGTCACTAGAATGCTAGAGATTAGACATATGCAGTGAGTAACCTCACTACTTTATATGATACAGGCAGTAATTAATAAACACCAAGTAACAATGTTATAATTTGTAACAGGTTAGAGATAATGATAGAACTTTCTGTAGTATAAATATTCTATTAACTGATTTTAGTGCTATTAAGTTACAGTACTTTGACTCCTGAGTCTGAAAAGGGCACCAATTCCTAATAAATCTTGAGTATTGATACCTTATGAAGCCTCATCTTCAGACTTGGGAGAAGGTGACAATCAAAATAAACTGTTTTCGTGAGACACAAGGCCAGAAATTAAAACTATCTAATCCCATTAGGCCCAGGGACTATCACAGAAGAGGTGCGTACATGAAATCACAAGGGCTAATTTTGAGGGATAAGATTAATTCAGTGTTTCTATAAGTTGAACCTTAATATTAAAAGCACCCTGATGCACCCTGATGCAAATCCAATGTCTGGGCCCATGTATTAAAATAAAAAGGTTTTCTTGAAGCAATCATCTACTCTAATAGAAATGGACAATTGTTATAGAACATTTATGGAAATCTTACCTTATGGTCAAACTAATTAAAATTATATAGATTTGTTTATAAGGTTTTATTAAATTAGTTTTATCATTAAAATACACCATAAAATAATTTTTTTCTCTTTTGAAAAAATGTTTGTGTAATATTAAGAGATAAAAGATTTTATCTTCTGAGAAAACTGGAGGTACAGAATAGAGCAGAGAGGGACAGATTTAGTTGGCCTCATACTGTCTTCATTAGGTCTTACTTTCTGGGAAACTGAGTCTCCTGTCTATCAAAAGGTAAATATTTTTATCACTTTTGCTAAATGAATGACTACTTTATAATGACTCGTGATTCAATTTTGTGATATCAAGGGTCTCAAAACTTTGATATTTGGCCAACTTTCCAATAACAAAATTTCAAGTTCTAAATTTGGGCTTTTTGACCTCAAACTGTGTTTTTGGACATTAGGTTTCTTGAAGACCAAGAGACACATATTAGTCTTACATTATAGTTTTTGTTTTGTTAGAATTATGCAGGAAGCATTGTCAAATTCGAGGTGGTGTTTAGCTTCCGTTGTGATATATTTATATAGATATGTTGATAATATGTGTTCCAGGATTGTATGAGATTCCTAAAATTCTAATATATGTTAATAGATGTTTTCAGTAAAAATGATTATTATTTTAAATTGCTGTATGCCCCAGAAATAACCAAATTTCCTTGTCGACTATGTCTTTAACTATGTCTATCTTAAGACTTTTGTTATTCTCAATTGATGTTTCAAGTTGATCCTTCTCAAAAATGTGACATAATCAGTCATAGTCCAAAGCTTGCTTCTTTGAAGGAGTTCATTAAAAAGTCACTTGAATGTAGGTTGCTGATAACTTTGGAGATTGTGACATTGGATTAAAGAGAGAAATTCCAGGGCACTAATTAACTGAAAGGCCCTTGTGTTCATAAACATTGCTAAACCAACATGAAGCAGAGTAGGAGTTGATTGCATTGCCTGAACTAAGGGAGGACTGAAATAATCTTTTGTGCCTTTTTTTGCTTTGAAATTCTTTTTGTTTTGTGGTATAGATTTTGGAGAATTTTGCCTTTTCAGCAATTTATAGCCTTTAAATATGCTTTAAATATACTGAGTAGAGTATACTTTTGTAAAAGAATTTCAGACATATTTTTTCCTCTGCCAAATGTCTCTAAAATTTGTAAACTATTTGTGAATATTCTTAAATCATGGCAATGTGCATTGTTTGTGTATGTTTAATAAGAACCTGTTTTATTTTATAATGTAACAGAGCTGGAAGAACTGGTTATTTTTTCTGTGCTTTGATTAAGTTGCCTTGTGATAGGTTCAAGAAAAGTCAGTTTATGAGAGCCTCCATGGACAATGTTTCTTGTCACATTTTGTTTGGGTAATCAGGCCAAGTATATAGGACTGGAGCTTATTTTGTAGGTAGATTAATCCTGCTGTGATTTGTCTTTGCTAGAAGTGAGTGAACTGGAGAGAGAAAGATTGTGTTTTAGTAGAAAACTGTAGTGTTGATTAGCCTTTGATTCCTGGGTGGCCACAAGGTCATCCATGGTATGGAGCGGCCCACAATGCCTTTCTTCAGCACAAAGTGCCAGAAAAATCAATGACCAGATTCCCCATGATTGAGAAATTGATAAATAGAAAGAGGGGGGACCAAAACTGACCCAATAGTCCTGCAGAGAATTGTTGTGTTGTTTTGATAAACATAGAAATTCACCCTTCTGGTCTTAAAGTTTGAAACTTATATTTGTGTTATCTGAGTTCCTTCCTCAGGAAATGACCTTCAGGCCTCTCAAGAAAAAGTATCAGAGAACTGACACCAGATCATTGCATCTGGACAATGAAATGCTGGACCTCTCATCCATGATGATTGCTCCCTTGTCCCTCCCTAGTTCTTGTTTTCTTACACAGTGTTACATTTACTTTCCTGCTGTATAAACTACTGGTTTTAATTGGTCAGAGAGATGGATTTGAGATGGAGCTCTCATCTCCCTGGCTGCAGCACCCAATTAAAGCCTTCTTCCTTGGCAGTGATCATCATCGCAGTGATTGACTTTCTGTGTGGCAAGCAGCAGGACCTAGATCAAATCCCTGGTGCGTTGGTAACAGTTGTGCCCTCCTATCTGTTGGAATTCAGAAAAAAACCAACCAACATTTAATATTAACACAAACCTTAAGTCTGATAAAAATAATTTACAGTATAATCTCTCTGAAGCCTGCTACCTGGAGGCTTCATCTGCATGATAAAACTTCTGTTTCCACAGCCTCTTATAATTCTTTTCTATTGATAATAACTCTTTCAACCAATTGCTAATCAGAACAATTTTAAATCTACTTATAACCTGGAAGCCCCCACTTTGAGTTGTACTACCTTTCTGGACAAAACCAATACATAGCTTCAGTGTATTGATCATGTCTTGCTAAAATGTATAAAACCAAGCTTTGCCCTGACCACTTTAGGCACATACTCACAGGGTCTTCTAAGAGCTGTGTCACAGGTCATGGTCACTCATATTTGACTCAGAATAAATCTCTTCAAATATTTTAGAGTTTGACTCTCTTTGTTGCCAATGGCTTTTGAAATTATGGTTATTATGTGTCTATTGTGGATCTATTTGGGTTAACCATATTGGATTTTGTTGAACCCCTTGTTTGTATAAATTAATTATTTTGATAACGATTAAATTTCCATTTGTTTTTTCTTAAATAACTCATATATATTTGTTGATATTCTTTATTAGTGGAGACATTATTCTCATATATTCCTTTGCATTTTCGATATGTTTCTCTTGTTTTTTGAACATACTTAAAATTGCTAAAATATAGTATTTATTCTAGAACTTCAACATTTGGACTTCCTCAGGGAAATTTTCTACTTATTAATTTGTCTTATTTATGTATATTGGTCAATTTTTCTTGTTCTTTGCATATCTATAATATAGTTGAAAAATGAGCATTCAAACAATGTAATCTGGTAACTCTATGTGAGGTTTGTTGTTTTGGTTATTTGTTGTTTTCAGCATTTATTGGTTAGTGACTTTTTGAAGTAATACTGTAAAGTCTGTATTCTTTGTTATATGTTGCTACTGAAGTCTTTGCTCATTTACATTAGTTAATAGCTAATGACTAGACAGTAATTTCCTTAGATGCTTGGAACCAATACATCTCCAAGTCTTTGCTGGAGATTATATGTGCATAGTGGGCATACCTTTAACACAGAAGATCAATCTGCAATTCAGCCTTAGCCTTTACTTCATGCTTCCATAGAGCATAATATCAGTCAGAGGTGAGACCTTAAGGCCTTCTCAGGTCTTTTCTGTACACGAGCACAGCTCTTGCCATGCACACAGCCCTACTCATTTGTGTGGCACAGCATATTCTCAATAATATGTCACAAATTTTTGAAATCCTTATGTGATGCAGCATTTTTCTCGGCCTCTTTGCCAGCTGGGGACCTCTAGTCAACAACAATGCCCCTGTCTTCTCACTTGGGCGCACAACCCTGCCCTCCTGAGTCTGGCCGAGTCTGGCTTATACACCAGTTTAGCCCACAGCTGTTCCAGGAGTGCCTCACTCTACTTGTGTTATTTTTTGTACCTGTGGATCTTGAGCTCTTGTCCCATGTCCAAGAAGAATGCGGATATGCTGATGATTCTAGAATGAGGAGGGTGGAGAAGAATTTTACTGAGCGATGGAACAGCTCTCAGTGGAGAGAGGTGGTCTCCTGCCCCCACAGTTGGATAGTTTCTCTCAGTGTGGCTGAGTTTGAGGCTTTTATGGGCTCAGAATAGGGGAGTGTGTGCTGATTGGTTTGAGTATGCAAAGAAAGACTAAAGCAAAGACACCACTCAAAGATGGGGACAGCAGTATAGAAAACCAATTAGGAAAGGAAAGGGTAGGTATATGAAAAATAGGTGAAGGGTGGGGATCAATCAGAGGAAACCATGTCAAATGGGAAGACAGATTCTCAATCATGTCAGCAGATTTCACTTATAACCTGGCTTTCAGGCTTTGAACTGTCTTCAGCTTGGAGGTAGGGCTTCACTGGGGGCCCACCCCTATCTCCCTAGGTATTTGTCTGCCTTCTGCTGCTATCATATGGACATCTTATTTTCAGCTTTTGTTAGTTATTCACTTGGACCAATTGTTATCTTCTGCCTCAGGCAGCCATGATATTAAACAATTCTGCCTGATTTTTTTTTTTTTTTTTTTTTTGACAAAGAGCCCCTAGGAAAAATGCTGTTCATATTGGGTGAACTTAAAGTGAAATCAAACAAAAGACATGTGAGTGAGGTTGTCCAGAGAACCACTTGAAAGGTAAAATAATTACAATTCTCTGGTAATAAGGTTTTGAAGGAGTCTTAAATTCATTATACTCCTTTAGTGGCTGGAGAGAGTGATGTTCTCAACATGATTATAAGTTACTGGTTTTCTTTTTTTTTTTTTCAACTTTTATTTTAGATTCAGGGGTACATGTGCAGGATTTTTACCTGGGTATATTGTGTGATGCTGAGGTTTGGGGTACAAATGATCCATAATCCATGTACTGAGTATAGTACCCAACAGTTAGGTTTTCTTTTTTGAATTCTTGTCCCTCTATCTCTCTCTCCTTTCTAGTAGTCTCCAGTGTCTAATTTGGCTGTCTTTATGTCCATAAAATCCTAATGTTTAGCTTACACACTTAAAACTATAAGTAAAACATGTAGTATTTGTTTTTCTTTTCTTGTGTTAATTTGCTTAGCATAATGGCCTCAGGTTTCATGTTGCTGAAAAAGACATGATTTTGTTTTTTTATGACTGTGTAGCATCCCATGGTGTATATGTACCACATTTTCTTTATCCAGTCCACCATTAATAGGCACCAAGTTGATTCTATGTCTTTGCTGTTGTAAATAGCACAGTGATGAACATAAGAGTGTACATGTCTTTTTGGTAGAATGATCTGGTTTTGTCTGGGTGTGTCCCTGGCAGTGGGATTACCAGATCAAATAGTAGTAAAATGTGAAAAGTTCCCTTGTCTCCCTCGCCAGGTATGTGAAGGGGGAGTGGCTCACCTCTTCAGTGTTCCGCTGCTCAAACCTCTAGGGGAACATACAGATGGGCAGCTTGTGGGCTTCCAACCACATTGTCATTAAAATACAAACAGACAAACAAAAAGCTACAGACCAGTAAGTTTACATAACCTAATCAAGGTCACACGATATATGTAGTTGGCTTGGAAATAGAGCCCATGTTATCTTAATTGGCTCATTGCTCTTTTCTGAAAAATAGTCACTGTAGTGTCTGCTATGTGGTGATGAAGAAAAGCAATCCAAGGTAGATAATTAGTTTATAGATGATGATAAAGGTGGCAGAAATGTCCTTGTTACTAAGTTTAGTGTTGTCTTAAATGCAATTCATGAAATTGAAAACATGTTGTGAAATAACTGTTCTTTACTTTGGCCTGAAACAAAACATTCATAGCAGCAGCAAAGTAGTCAGGTTAGTACCACATGATCCCACTTCCACAAATAATTGATTGAACTGGCACGAATAGCTATCCCAGCTAGAGCAAACTCATAT
This sequence comes from Rhinopithecus bieti, assembly GCF_001698545.2. NCBI lineage: Eukaryota > Metazoa > Chordata > Mammalia > Primates > Cercopithecidae > Rhinopithecus > Rhinopithecus bieti. Next base: position 1,977,617 of record NW_016803381.1, read on the forward strand.
TTTTTCCCAATCAACTGAGAATTGAGGCATTAAAGAATCAGAGGAAAGATCATGTAAAGTTAGGGCAAGAAGTGGTATCATGACAACTAAAACCATGTGTGATATGAACTTACAGAGATTGAAGGCAGGTAAGCATAATTAGAACTGATAAACTGTTAGCTGAGAGAAGAATGAATTAGATCTACAGAAATAACTGGAGGCAGAGAGCTGGAGATGGAGTCTACAATAGCATCCTATTTTCCAGGTGAATTTTTCCACAGACCCAGAAGTGTGAAATTTCTTCTTTTTTGAGGGTTGTTATAAGGACTGTCATTTTGGAATTGGGTTGCACTTATCTGGGATATTACAGCCAGAAGAAATTTGGAAAAATCATAAGATTTGTTTTCAAATTGTTTTGATATCTCTGCTACTACTTCATGATAACTCTCCATGGACTTTGCTAACTCACATTTTGAATAGTCATTACTTTTCCCTCCTGTAAGTGTTTTTGATTTTCCCTACCACTGTTCCAAACAACTCTGTCTTTTATTACTTTCGTTATTTAGGATAAAATTACTCACCTTACTGCCCTTAATTTGCCCTACTTGCTCTCATAGATATTACTGTAAAGTAATGGAAAAACGCAGTAGTCTCTTGAGTCTCCCATACCATTGTAATAAGGGGGAAATATTCAGGATCAACTCTAGAGCTGAGCACTGCATCAAGAATTCATTTTTCTCCATCCCTTGGGAAAACATAATTAAGCTGAGTGACTTGAAAACCTGAACACCACAGGAGTTACTCTTAAGGTTTTAACTTTACCTCTTCATAACTACACTATTGCAAAAGGGGCAGTGAACCTTGACAGAGGTACTAAGCTAAGTAGTTTGTTGAGTAAGATAGATGCAGGAAACATTCTGTGGCAATATGCACAAAAAGTACTTATTTACTAGCCAGGGCTTTTTGTCAGGATAATGAGCCATCACATATCAGTGTAACAGTAGAAAAAATTATATAAATATATACACATAAGGGAGGAGCCCACCCCTCATATTGTCTCATGCCCAGTTTCTGCCTCCAAAGAAAGAAGTAAAAAATAAAAGGCAGAAATGAAATCCACAGACAGACAGCCCAGCACCGCACCCTGGGCCTGGTAGTTAAAGATCGACCCCTGACCTAATTGGTTCTGTTATCTTATAGATTACAGACGTTGTATAGAAATGCACTGTGAGAATCCCTATCTTGTTTTGTTCTGATCTAATTACTGGCTCACACAGCCCCAGTCACGTACCCCTGCTTGCTCAATTAATCACGACCCTCTCACATGCACCCCCTTAGAGTTGTGAGCCCTTAAAAGGTACAGAAATTGGTTACTTGGGGATCTCGGCTCTTGAGACTGAAGTCTTGCCGATGCCCCCGGCCAAATAAACCCCTTCCTTCTGTAACTCGGTGTCTGAGGAGTTTTGTCTGCTGCTCGTCCTGCTACACACACACACACACACACACACACACACACGTGAGTGTGTATACATATATGCAACTAGTTTTAATTGAAACAAATTAAGATATAGAATGTATATTTTATTCATCCCTCACTCTAATATTTTATGTATGTATACACATATATACACACACCCACCACACAGGCCTACATGCAAACACACATATTTAATGTTTAAAAAGTATCCACCACAATCATCCATTCAAATATTATTTTTCTTAGAAAATCCCACTTATCCTGGTTATTAAGAATTGACTTTCCTACTACTATTTTAAGCAAGTATTTTTGTTTCTTGAAAGTCTCCTAAAAAGTTACTATAGATTCACAGTGCTCAATGGCCCAGAGAATGATTGAGCTACCCGGACGACTATATAACTATGTCACTATCTCTGCCCACTTTTCTTAAGGAAATTATACGAGTTAGTATCCACATCTTATTCCCCTATTTAATCAAGGCAAAATTGATCGTGAGACCTTTTTATCCACATCAAAGTGCTGTTAACTCCTACATGTTAGGTACTCTAAGCAGGAAGTACATACCAGGAACAAATTCTAAGTCCTAACCCATGCCCAGATCCCTGCATTAAAACTCACTATTATGCAATAAATGTTTATACCCCCATCCAATTCAAATGTTAAAGCTCTAACCATTAATCTGATGGTATTTTGAGATGAGGTCTTTGGAAGATAATTAGGGTTAGATGAGATCATGAGAGTGAGGCCTTTATGATGGGATTACTGCCTTTACAATAAGACATATCAGAGAGGTTGTTTCCTCTCTTCCCAAGTGAGGAAACAGTGAAGAGGTAGCCAACTGCAATGCAGGAAGAGAGCCCTCACCAGGAACTCTATAGGCTGGCACCTTGATCTTGGACTTCTCAACCTCTAAAACTATAATAAATAAAATTTTCTTCTACTTAAACAACTCAGGCTATGGTATTGTGGTATAGCAGCCAAAGAATATTAATATACTTTCTAAATGTTTTCATTCATTCTGTTCCTGTTATCTTTCTATGGATGATACAGATTCTTAACCTTGAGTGTTTTCTTAGAATTGACCTATGTTTTAGCAATGAGTCTTTTACATTTATTCTAAAATCTAAATTTGCTTCTTTGAATTTGTGACATAAATAAAGCTTTTCATATTTAAATAAATTCTAATCCTAACTCTTCTCAACTAACAATCCCATTGTTACTCTGAATGTTAGTCCTTCTAGAACTATGTTGGACTCTTTCAGGACTCTGTTCAAGTTTTATGATTTTAATGAAGTCTTCCCAAACTACTTTTTTTCTACATTATATATTAAGACCCAAGTACCGCAAGTATATCATTATTGTTCAGGCTCCTGGGTGACCTCAGCCTTGAGTCATTTTAGCCTCATCTTGGTTAGGGTTGACTCACTTTGTCTCCAGGGCATCCTATCTCTTCAGAGGACTCCGAAAAGATGGCCCAGGGATGGTGCTTCTTCACTTGAAAATGCATGTTTCTGGTCCTCATGATCTCCTGCCTGTGTGGTATTTCTTCTTCTCATTTCTCACCATGTGTCATTTTTTAACATAGGCATCCAAATCTTTCTGTCTTACATTTATACCAGAAGACTATGAACTTAATTATCAAGGACTTGTGGTTTTTGTTTTCTGGTTCATTACTAGGTTATTCACAAATTACCATAAGCCTGGGAATGGTTGAATAAAATCAATGCTTGGTATAATATTTTATCCCACTGTTATTTTTGTTTTCTAGATTTTTAGAGCATTTCTGTCTGCCACTGATTTGACAATTATATTTTGTCCTTTATTAGTTGCCTTTTTAAAAATTTGTCTTACTTTTCAAATTGTGAGTCAGAATCTTGAGAGAAGTAATTATGGCCCATACTGTTTTGGATTCTTTTATAATCCTAGCATAATACCTGATACACAGAGCAGTTATTCAGTAAATTATTTTTGAGTTGAGTGTATTGAGATGGGAGAATTTGGCAGTCAAATTTGGCAGTAACAAATAAAGATTTATTACTATATAAGATTATATGGCAGTAATTTAGGAAACTAATACAATTGAGTCACTATTCTTAATGTTTTAGCAAGTTTGCTTCAGTTTACTTTCATCATTATTCAGTATTATTCAGAAACTTAAGAGATATGTTGCCTTCCACTATAATGATACATTTTGTTTCCACAGAATTGAAGCCAAAATATGTGAAATGGATACTGGAGGGCCAGAGTTTATTCATCACAAGTTTGGGTCTAAATATCAGCATTTATTTTTCACACCACCTTCTCTAACTGAAGGTAATTATGACTAGATTTTTATAATATAAGGAATTATATCTAAAGCTGTTCTCCTTGAAGAAAATTTCATCTAAAGTTATGAAGAGTCCCTTTGGAGTAGACTCTCTTCATTTTGCTTTGAAAAGTCATAAAATATTATTGAACAAATAATTACATGGCGTGAACACAGAAGCACATTTAATGATCACTCTTTCCTGACATCTTGCTCCAGAATAGCCATTAAGAGTAAGAAAGACATGCTTTATAAAATGAATTCTACTTTGTAATGGACTTATATTTTCATAATTCTTGAAGAGCAAAGGTAATATTTTGTAAACAGTCCTTTAAAAAGTTAGTTTTGAATTTCAGATTATAATTTTGATTGTAATTTGATTTCAGATTATAATTCATTTATTAACATCAAATTATTAATAAAGATTCAGATCTGATTTTCACCTCTGTTAACAAATGTATTAGTTTTTCACTACCAGACATGTATTTTCAAAGTATATCTACAGCTTTAGAAGCTAATTTAAATAATTCCTTTACATTTTACTGAATCCAAAGATTAGTTTCATGAAATGAACTCACTAATATGAAGTTAAAAAAATACTGGCTCAGCATATTCAGCTCATTTATGTCATCCAGAGGAAAACTGAAAATGATATTAGGGGAATATAGCAGTTCTGAGGTCTCTGTTCTTTCATAAAAGAATAATCCAATTTCTATAATCCTAGAATGTTAGCTTTTGATATCTAAACACCACACACACCACAGAAATAAAAAAATTAACATTTTAAGTGTATTAGCTTATTAGAATGAACATTAGTTTATCTTGTTCATAACAAGAGAAACTAAAAAAAGATTTAATGCAATTCTATATACATTATTGGCTGAAGTATAATTTAGGCTATTTTTATACATGTAGGAGCTGTCATACTAGGATCTGTGTTGGCTGTAGTTTCTGGCCATTTATATGTGAATTCCATGGCTGTGAGTAGATATAAAGCCTTTTAAAGTCTGAGGCATAAACCTTAGAATATTTCCAAATGGTCCAAGATTTTGCATCAAAACAATGGTCTGTGAAATATAATAAATCAAGGTATTTGTTTCTTTATCAGTGACCTCCACTTGAAGTATTTAATACCTAAACCAAGAAGGCATGGTGTTTCCAGAAGAGCTTGGTGTCTCCAAATAGTGGAATCTGAAAGCCAATAGGCTCGTCCTCTTTCTGCTATTGGCTAGATGGTCAAAGAACATCTATTATTCTGCAATTTTCAGAGCAGGTGATCTTGTGGCTCTTATTTCTATCTGTGCTATTAAAACATTAAATGTATAACTTGATTTGTGTGCTGGCTCTATTGGTTACTTGTGTGTGACTCTAGAAAGTATTACTTAAATGTTAAAAATCATTTTCTTCCCTTGTTAAATCTGCATGATAAAAGTAGCATGTTTATGAGATTGAATTTTGGGTTCAAATCTCAAATCTGGCCATTACTTTGCAGCTCTGAAAAACATAGAGAATCCCAAAAAGTTGGTCACAAAAAGTGTTTGTACACTGTCAGATTCTGAGAATCTCTCTAGACTCTGATGCTGATACAGAGATTGTTATACAAAACTGTACAATGATCTTGGAACAACTTCTTGTGTCTGATACAAGAAACTGCTCAAAAAAAGATGCAAACATGTCGAAACACACAGATGCTGAAGATATTTCTGTGAGTCAAATCTGAGGAAATTTAATCATCAAAGGCATCATGCTAGTAAGGGATTATAACACATCAAATAAAACAGGAAAATAAATCTAGAGTAATATAAATTAATAAATGAATAAATTGGAAATTTTATAAAGACAAGATATTTACATAGTTTCATGTGAACTCCTCATAAAATATTTATTAATTACAAAGGAAAAACTTGTGACTTGTGAGTGGTAGTTTGGCAAATAACACCTAAACCTAGTGATTGAAATGATCACTACTACTGGGACAAATCTAAATAGCACACCACCAAATAGGATTCAAAGAGAATATAGCATAAATCCTGTGATATTCTTGCTAAAGAGGGAAAACCTGAATCATATGAAGAAATATTGGACAGATCTAAGTTGAGGAACATTTAATAAAACAATTAGCCTGTGAAGTTCAGATTCATTGGATCATAGAAGTTAAGGAATACTGAAGAATTGTTTGAAGTTGGAAGTGACTAAAGAAACTTGAAACTAAATGGAGCACATGATTCTGAATTAAATTATCTGGCTTTAAAAGACATTGAAAAATTTGGAATGAATTTTGAATCTTAGATAGTAACATGTCGATATATATTGCCTAACTTGATGGTTGTATTAAGGTTGACTAGTAGAATATAGCATTTTATATAAAATATATAGAAAAGGATTTTTACTGATAGAGTATTAGGTATACAACATACTTTCAATGATTCATAAATAGAATAGTGCTATATTTGCAATCTATTTTGTACATTTGAGAAGGTTTTAAAACAAAACTTCCAATTATTTTATTATGAACTTTAAAAAAGTGTCTTCCCTTGTAACAAATATATGCCTTTTATTTAAAAAAAAACTTCAAATATATATATTTGAAAATCTCATTTATAGACATCATTTCTATATACTACATATTATTATATGTAAATATTTATAAAAATATAAATCATCTTATATATGCCAAGATAATTTAAAACACAACAGTCTCATTGTTTTAACATTGTTAGATAGAAAGAGGGATGTAAAAATTTATTTTTAAATGGTGAGAACCATATCTAGATATATCACAGTAAATTTCATATCACTTAAGACAAGGAGAACATTTTTAAAAGAAGTCAGAGGAAAAGATATCTTTTGATTAGGGATTAGATTAACACAGACCCCTAAACAGTAACACTGTAAGGAAGAGAAGAGAAACAATCCTAATTAGGTGTATCTTATAAAGGATGATAGAAAATATAGCCCAATCTAGCAAATTAAACTGTAAACCAGGTAGGTAAATCTGAAAATACAGTAACTGTATGAAAAAATATATATCTAATTGTTTTGTGATTTATATGGTTTGGTTCTGTGTCCTCACCCAAATATCATGTTGACTTTAATCCCCATTATTGGGGGAGAGACCTGGTGGTAGGTGATTGGAACATGGGGATGGATTTCCCCTTTGCTGTTCTCATAATAGTGAGTGAGTTCTCACAGGATCTGATTTTCTAAAACTGTGTAGCATTTCTCCTTTTCTCTGTCTCTTTCCGGCCATGTGAAGATGTGCTTGCTTCCCCTTCACCTCATATCATGATTGCAAATTTCCTGAGCCCTCCCTACCCAGGCCTCCTGTACAGCCTGGGGAACCATGAATCAATTAAACCTTTTTTATTTATAAATTACCCAGTCTCCAGTAGTTCTTTATAGCGGGGTGAGAATGGACTAATACAAAAAATTGGTACCAAAAAAGTGTGGCATTACTATAAAGACACCTGAAAATATGGAATCAACTTTAGAACCAGGTAATAGGTAGAGCTGGAACATTTTGTAGGGCTCAGTAGACACAAAGATGAAGGAAGATTTAGAACTTCCTAGAAATTTGTATGTTTATGACCAAAATGCTGATAGTGATAAGGACAGTGAAGTCCAGGCTGATGAGGCTTCAGTTGGATATGAGGAACCTATTGGGAACTGGAGTAAAATTCACTCTTGCTATGCTTTTGCAAAGAGACTGGTGGCACTGTGGTCCTCTTCTAGGGATTTGTAGAACTTTGAACTTGAGAGAGATGATATAGGGTATCCGGCAGAAGAAATTTCTGAGCAGCAAAGCATTCAGCAATTAGCCTTGCTACTTCTAACAGCTTATACTTATATGCAATTGCAAAGAGATGGTCTAAAATTGAAACTTACATATAAAAGGGAAACAGAGCATAAAAGCTTGGAAAATGTGCAGCCTGATCATGTGGTGGAAAATAAAAACTCATTTTCTCGGGAGGAATTCGAGGCTGCAGAAATTTGCGTATGTAAAGAGGGGCCAGATATTAGTAGCCCAGACAACGGGGAAAATACCTCCAGGCATTTCAGATACCTTTGTTTTAGCCCTTCCCATGACAGGCCTGGAGACCTAGAAGAGAAAATTTGCTTCATAGGCCAAGCCCAGAGCCTTGCTGCTCTGTGCAGCCTTGGGACATGGTGCCCTGCATCCCAGCCACTCCAGCTCCAGTGGTGGCTAAAAGAGGCCAAGGTACAGTTTGAGCTATTTCTTCAGAGGGAACAAACCCCAAGCCTTGACAGCTTCCACATGGTTTTGGGCCTATGGGTATGCAGAGGCAAGAGTTGAGGCTTGGGTGCCTCTGGCTAGATTTCAAAAGATGTAAAAATGCCTGGATGTCTAGGCAGGAGTTTGTTGCAGGGGTAGAGCCCTCATGTAAAACTTCCTACTAGGGCTGTGCAAAGGGTAAATGTGGCAGTAAAGGCCCCACACAGAGTCCCCACCAGGTCACTGCCTAGTGGAGCTATGAGAAGAGGGCCGCCATTCTCCAGACCCCAGAATGGTAGACCCACTGACTGATTGCACTGTGTGCCTGGAAAAGCTGCAGGCACTCAACACCAGCCTGCAAGAGCAGCCGTGCAGGCTGTATCCCACAGAGCCACAGGGGTGGGGATGCCCAAGGCCTTGGGAGCCCACCTCTTGCATCAGCCTGACCTGGACGTGAGACAAGGAGTCAAGGCAGATTATTTTCAAGCTTTAAGATTTCATGACTGCCTTGCTGGCTTTCAGAGTTGCATGGGGACTGTAGTCCCTTTGTTTTGACAAATTCATCACTTTTGGAATGGGAGCATTTACCCAATGTCTTTCCCCCATTGTACCTTGAAAGTAACTAACTTGCCTTTGATTTTACAGGCTTGTATGTGGAAGGTACTTATCTTGTCTCAAATGAGACTTAGGACTTGGACTTTTTGAGTTAATGCCAGAGTAAGTTAAGACTTTGGGGGATTATTGGGAAGGCGTGATTGATTTTGAACGGTGAGAAGCCATGAGGTTTGGAAGGGGCCAAAGGCAGAATGATATGACTTGGCTTTGTGTCCCCACCCAGATCTCATGTCGAATTGCAATCCCCAGTGTTTGGGGAGGAACCTGGGGGAGGTGATTGAATCATGGGGGCAGATTTATTCTTTGTTGTTCTCATGATAGTAAGTTATCATGAGATCTTGGTGTTTAGAAGTGTGTAACACTCCCCACTCTGCTGTGTCTCCTTCTGGCCATGTGAAGATGTGCTTGCTTCCCCTTTGCCATATGCCATGATTGTAGGTTTCCTGAGGCTTCCCCAGCAATGCCTCCTGTATAGCCTGTGGAACTGTGAGTCAATGAAACTTCTTTCTTTATAAATTACACAGTCTCAGATAGTTTTTTTCTAGCAGGGTGTGAATAGGTTAATACAGTGATAACAATTAATATAACAAAAATATAGGGGCAAAATTGCAAAATGTCACAATTTCAAGATTTAATTTACTTTTCTTATATTTATGAATTATTTTCTGAAGCATAAATTAATATAAATCAGGCTTTAAAATTCCATCACTGAATAGGTCTTTTATTCTTGATTGTTAACTTAGAATCTGTTTGTGTGCCTGGTACTGCTACATATTTGGTTTCAATTTTCTAAGACATAATTAATAAACATTATTTATTGCTTCTCATTTTAACTGTGTGTAATGTGAGATAGGAAGAAATAATGTTGTAGTTTCTTAGTTAACTTTTACTTTCTACTAATTATTTTACTACGTGTATCTTTTCTAAATTCTCTTTTCTTCCTTTTAAATTTCAAGGCAATTTACATGTGTCATAACATCAACTTTTGTAAGTATTACCAAATGTGTACTTATTATTAAAGGTAAAATTTAAAAAATCATATTGAGGCATTTTTTCTAGAGGCTTTAATATTATTGTAGGCCTTATATTGCATGAATTATAGAATTCTTAAAGCAATTTGATGGTAAAATGTATAACTTAAAACAAAATAGACTGCATTTAATTTTGTTCCCAAAAGTATGCTAAATTAAACAGATTATATATATTCTGCAGATTGTTTTCTATTTGAAATATCATTTGGTATGTTTGGAAAGGGGAAAGCATGATATTTCAAGAGAAGGACTGCACAGGAAGTTTTCTCTCTTTTAAATTATTTAAGCAACTTTCAAATTCGGTGCAATCATAAGGCGTTTACAAAGAACCTCAAATGCATTAAGAGCTCATTGAGTGGTTAGATTGCATAGTGGTTGCAAATTAAGCAACTTGAAAGCCATGTTTAATCCTCTAGAGCATCATGAAGAGAAATTGAACAAATATGCACTTTCCAAATAATCCCCTAGTGACCCAAAATGTTAAATGTGAGGTTTCATGAAGGAAGAAAATTGTATACTCACTTTCAGTTCAGCAATTATTTTACTCAAAAATTTGTAATGTAAATGGAAGGTTTTGTTTACATATAAAATGCAAATTATATATTATTTACATTACTACATTATGTAAATACCAGGATCCAGGAAACTATTACAGAAAGTGAATGCCTTTTAATCACTAAAGACATAAAATAAAACTATGGACCAATTATTTTTTCCATGTACAAAAAGACAGAATAATTCAGAATTATCTCAAAAGAAGTAAGAAGTATTCTAAACAGGCCACAAAATTCAGAATTCACTGCTAAACAAAATTATACATTATTCTCAAAAATTCATATTACAGTGCTAACTTGATATTGGTGAACAGTAAGTACTAGTGAATATTAGACTAAAAACACTTTCTAACAATTCAAGTCTCATGATACTGAAATGGGCTTTCTTACCTGAAAATCAGTTTTATCTCCCAGAAAGTAAAGAAGGAATATGTAATCACCCTCCAGAGAAACTGAAAGGAAGAGAATTATACATGTTAGTGCTCATATTTTGTTGTTCGAAGAGGGGAAGCCAGTGTATGTGTTTCCAGGAAGGGAGGCTACTGTATGAGTTTATTAGTAAGGATATTTTATCTCACAGATAATGTAATCATAGAAAATGTATTTTAGATAGTCCTTTATTTCTTTTTTTTTTTCATAAATTCAGAAATGATTAATTTGGTTATCACTAAGGAGTCTCAGGATGATGTTTCAAACACATGCATGTTATTTTTCATATTATTTATTTATTTTATTTTCGAGACAGAGTCTCGCTCTGTTGCCCAGGCTGGAGTGCAGTGGCATGATCTTGGCTCAGTGAAACCTCTGCCTTCCAGGTTCAAGCAATTTTCTTGCCTCAGCCTCCTGAGTAGCTGGAATTATAGGCACCCATTAAAAACAATTGACTGAGAGTTATTAAAAGTATTACACTCTGCTAATTATCCCTCAAATCCATTTTACTAGTCTGCTTTTTTAGTAAAAAGTTTGATTGTAGAAGAGGAACTCACCAAATAGCTGGAAACCTCTTTTCTTAACTTTCATGTGGTTTCTGACTAAGGTCTGTTTTGTCACTGTGAGGGCAAGAATATGAACAACTTCTGGACGACATCCTAATGAGTACTAACTTGTGCTCTACTTTCTCTATATTGTCCCACAGTCCAGACAGCAAAAATTGTGGGTATGATTCCACTACAGCAATGCAGGCAAGGAACATTGGGGGATAGCAGAAAAGAAGATAGAAGAAATTCCGAGTTTTATTACTCATTGCCTTTTTTGTAGTTTTCTTACTACAATAGATTTATCTGTGATTTAACCCAGTGGCTTTGTATGTGTTGGTATGTGAAGACTATTTAAAGAGTATTCAAGCATGGACAGATTTAAGGAAATTAATTTTCAACCCTTTAAGCTTCCAAATATACTCTTTAAAAACATGATTTACCTGAGAATGTGTTTGAATTACCAAGAGCTCTTCTTCAGTTTTGCAAAAGAAAAGCACATCCTATCAGCATCCCTGCTCTTAGGTCAGTGTGAATCTCTTGCTATAGAAACCCCCATGGTATCAGTATAAAATTGGGAAGTTTTCTTTAGTGATTGATAAAGAAACCATAAACTCACAGGACTTCCTGTACTCCCTTGCCATAACCATAATTAAGTACCACGAATAAATGGAGAAATCTAGATTCAAACTCAGCCAGTTAGTACTAGTGCCTATTGTCTTAATCACAGGACAAGGACTCTAAAAAGGCAAGTCTCAAAGACAAAGCCATTACACACAAAACTCTGCTCACTGATACTCTGTACTCTGGTTCTGAGCCCCATCAACAATCATCCTCAAGGTGCAAAGGCTGATTTGGGTGAGGCAGGAAGAGTATTAATTGAGTCCCACTGGAGTTCAAGACTAAAATTAAAATAACAATCAAAAATAAAAATTAATGGAAAATTACTATATGCCAAGCACTATGCAAAGCCATTTATAGGGATTGACAAAAATGCTGTGAGAAGGATATTATAATCCTCAGTTTATACATGAACAGGTCACAGAAAGGTGAAGTGATTATTTTAAATGTAGCATCAGAAGTAGGTGGCTAAGTAATTGTTCAAATCAACTCAGTTTGATGGGTGTTAATATATTTTTATCTAATCTAAGACATAAAATGTAGTAGCATCCCTAAGAAATACATATCAGTAAGAATTAGTATAGATTACACTTCTCCAAACTTTATATTCTGTGAAATATAATTCTGTTATATTCTGTGAAATTTATATTCTGTTCTCTCTAAACTTTATATTCTGTGAAAGGCTATACACTTTGTTAAGCAAATAAACCTTTTATGATTACTAAAATATCACAGAAAACATATAATATTAAGGTCAAAATGCTGATACTGTGTATATTGACAATGATAGCTATTTTATTTTCATGCCTGTAATAATTAAAGTAGTCATAGTGGATGGGCTGTCTACTTAAATACTAGTTTTCGGTGAAAATCCATGTTACTATTAATCCTCATTTAAAGTCATATGTTGCTTAATGATGAGGATATATTTTGAGAAATGTATTGTTAGATGACTTTTTCTTCACTATGTGAATATTGTAGTGAAGTACAAACCTAGATGGTATAGCTCACTACACAACTAGGCTATATACTGTAGTCTGTTGCTCCTCAGCTACACACCTGTACAGCATGGTACTGTACTGAATACTACAGGCAACTGTAACAAAATGGGAGTTATTTGGGTATCAAAACATAGACAAAGTACAGTACAAATAAAGAATAAAAGATAAATAATGGTACAACTCTGTAGAACACTTACAATGAATGGAGGTTCCAGAACTGAAGTTGCTCTGGTGAGTCACCAAGGGAGTGGTGAGTGAATGTGAAATCTTAGGACATCACTGCACACTGCTGTAGACTTTAAACACTGTACACTTAGGCTACACTAAATTTATTTAAATTTTTTTCTTTGATAATAAATTAATATTAGCTTACTGTAACTTTTTTACTTTGTAAAAGTTTCATTTTTAAACTTTTGATTATTATCATAATACTTAGTTTAAAATACAAACACATTATACAGCTGTGCAAAATATTTTGTATTTTATTTTATATGTCTTTTCTATTTTAAAATTTTGGCATTTTAATGTTTTCTATAAAACTAAGACACAGCACACACATTAGTCTAGGCCTACAAAGGGTCAAGATCATCAATATCACTGTTTTCCACCTCTCCATCTTGTCCTACTGGAAGGTCTTCAAGGACAGTATCATACATGGAATTGTCATCTTCTATAACAATGTCTTCTTCTGAAATACCTTTTGAAGGATCTGCCCAAGGCTGTTTTACAGTTAACTTTGTTTAAATAAATAAGTAGTAGGAGGGCACTCTAAAATAATAATGAAATATATAGTATAGTATATAAATAAATTGGTAACATAGTCATTTAGACAATAGTAATTTTTCAGCTCCATTATAATCTTCTGGTACCACCATTGTATATGTTGTTCAGTGTTGACTGAAACATGTGGCACATTACTGTATGTTATTTTATTAATAGTAGTATTGGTGAATGGAGGTTCTCTGTGGTGATTTTATTAAGAAAAATTGTGTTTACTCTGGAAAATAGTTGCCTTTTATCTGGGAAATTCCTAGTTGGGGAATAGTCATGTTTACAAGGCTTGGAAATGGAGAAAACAGATTAGAAAATAATTTTAATAAAAGCCCTGGTGGAAGGGTTCCTACATGTTGCAGTACACCCAAAGAAACTTAAAGAAGTTTTAATCAACTTGAACAGAGAAGTGGTGAATGAGCCACATGCAGAAGGTAGTTCACCTGAATCACATGCATTAAATACATCCCAGAATGTGAGGAGGGCCCCACTGTGTTTGAATAGTAGCTAGGGTGGAAGAGAGATAAGTTCTTAATGTGGAAGTATTCTTAGCCTTCTTTCTTTCCTATTAGCTAAATGTAATTTATTCATTGCCTGCTAAACTCCCTTTTCCCCCTATATGCAAATAATTCTAACTTGGAGAATGTACATGTTTGGCACCATAGGTAAAAAGAGAAAACTCCTTCTTCTCCTCCTCTTTAGTGTTTTCTTTCTCTTTCTTTTTCTGTGTCCATTTAGTAGTTCCTTTTCCTGAATAATTTCTATTAATTTATTCTGTGGGGCCAAACAAGACAGATAATTGCACAGGGATCAGAGACAAGAGAGCTGAAATGATAAAGATGGAGTCCACACAGGAACAGATCCAGGACTGGTGTAATAAAGCTCACATAGAGACAATCAGATATTATGTAGGAGGGCTTTCTGTGGAACAAGGAGGGTGCCAATACTGGAGTGAGAGTGACCTAGATCAGAGTTTCAAAGCATGTGCAGCCTGAGGGGATAACCATGTATGAGGTAAGAGCAGTGTTAGCTGCCCAGCCCACTGTGAAGGAGACACCTCCATAAAGAAGACCGTAGCAGTGACCATGTGAGGTTAAATACAGAATGTTTGATCAAATAAGTGAATATATTAAGGATCATGGAAACCAGGGTTTCACTGTCAGAGAAGGATTATGCATAATTAATTGGACAGGGAGAAAACCATAATGAAATCGACTGTTTTTAATATTGAAATTTAAGGTGTCTGCACATGCTTATGATTTTCAATAGATGAGTGTGTGTTCATGACATTGCAATATAGATGATAGAATATCCTATATTATTATATATTATATATTGTATTATATTTTTCCTACATCAGTCCTCTAGAAGGCCCAAGTGACAGTTTGACAGCTTAAAATAAATGGACACATCTATCTTGGTTACTAAATACCAATCTCCACTAAAAGGAACTCGTGCTCTAGGAAAAATGGCTGATTCCAGGATTGTGACACATAAATTATTAGATAAGTTTAAACTGTTTTTTTTTTTTTTTTTAGCTAGAAAATGAGTAAGTTCTCAAAGAATGATTGGAAGGTGAACATGAAATCAAGCTTGAAGGAATTCGCACTGGCACAGGCATGAATGCAAAAACACCTAAGTAATGTTGAATAAAATATGACACCATGAGCCCAAGCTCTAATTAATAAATAAATGAATTGAAAAATTGGTGAGTTATAATGTAGTTCTACAGTTTTAGGCAATTTTTAAAATGAAATATGTATTTACAGTGGAGAAAAGTAGACAGTCTATCTTACCAAAGTAAATATTATCAGTTATGGGACAAGTTAAAATTGGGTGCTGCTAGGATGCAAGGTGAATAACACAGTATCTCTTCCATGACATTCCTACAAAACATGCACAACCTGAATATGCTCATCAACAAACATCAGACAAAACCAAATTCATGGACATTTTAGATTGATTAACGTGACATAATGCCGGCAACTTACACTAAAATGGTTTTATGGGGGAAAAATTCTTTGTATTCTGCTTTTAGTGTTTCTGTGTCAGATTATTTCAAATTAAAAGTAAAATTGCTTTAACAAAACATAATAAAATTGGAGAAATGACAGTGTGGGATTTGCTGATTAAAACAATGTAATTTTAAATAAAGGGTGAACAGAAAATGAAGGAATGGTAGAACAGAGAGATGTTAAATGTAGCAGTACTACAATTTAGAAAATTTTGTTTTGAAGATAAAATCAAAGAACAGGGTTTTGGTCTTTCACTATCATTTAGATAGAGAATATTAAGAGTTGTAGAGATCCTGAGAACATGAATTTCTGTACATTAACAATATATTCCTATCTTTTAGAAAATTTTCAAGGATCTAAACAAACATCAGAATTGCTTTGAAAAATATTTTTCTGTGTTCCAACTACATAAAGAAGTGAATCTGACTGAATCAAGGTTTCTTCCAACTCTATTAGTTCTTTACTTATGGTATTCTGAAGGGAATAGAAATTTTCCACATTTGAATCCTGAAAATTTTGATTGTATCAGTCTGTTAAATATTATTTGATCTGAAAATTTTTAATGAGTATAGCAGAAAGCAGTCTTAATAATGATACTTAACTGAAAATAAATAAATCAAATGGTATAACCTCTTTTTACTGGTAAAAAAATAATAATAATAATGATACTTTGACACCTGAGAATAAAATGTGTCCTGAAAAGATTTTAATATATGTCATGTCTTATTTATTCATTTGTTTTAATCTATTTTATTTTGTATGTTACAGGTTGAGCATTCCTAATTCAAAATCTGAAATCTGAAATGGTCCAAACTCTGACACTTTTCAAATGCCGACATGACACCACAAGTTGAAAATTCCACATGTAAGTACTTAATACAAACTGAGTTTTATGCACAATGTTGCCAGAAATTACCTTCAGGCTATGTGTATAAGCTATATATAAAACATAAATAAATTTTTTGTTTAGAATTGGGTGACATGTCCAATATAGCTCATTATATATATTCCAAAATCTGAAAAAAGAATGGAAATTCAAAACATTTCTGATTTTGGATAAGGAATACTCAACCTGTATTAAAATAATTTTTCTTATAGAAAGAATGCTAATATTTACATGTTTACTTAGGTATTTTAATTAAGTAGTTAAATTTATGCATTTGTTTATAAAAATTAAGACCACATAAAATGTTTAAGGAAAAAGCTGTTAATATTTATACTGCAGGATAATGACAGAGGATGACTAGATAGGTTACACATAGCTAAAGATTAAGATAGCAATATAATAGATCTCCATATAGCTAGGCATATTTAGATGTGGAAGAGTGGTAAAAAAAAGCAAACAATCTAGACTTAATAAGTTAAAACTCTGCTTCAAGTATTTTGCAACGAGTCCACTGCTTCTGCACTCATTTAATTCTCACACCTCTCATGTCAGAAATTAATGAACTTAATTTAAGGAAAATAGTAGTAAGAAGCTAAATGAACTTCTCAACTGCCAGAGGTTTTACTGGTATATAGCAGTCGTAATAATAGATACTGCTAGGACCTCATGGCATTAGATACTGATTAAAGCTTTCAAAAGGAATAAATGACTACTCAAATATATTTAAAGAGCAAAATCATCTAGAGAAAAAAATAAATGAAGTTCCTTAATAGTCACGAATTTCTATCTAATTTTAAAATTAGAATTCCAATCTGCAATGTAAGATTTTTTTCTCTTTTCTAATTTTATGAATAAATAACAATTATACATATGTATGGGGTACATGTGATATTTTGAATACATGCATACAACTTTTAATGGTCAAATCTTTATAATAACTCAAAAATAGCAAATTCTGAGGAGAATATACTAGGAAAAAAATGAACCTAAATCAGTGCCTCTGCAGGAATAATTCATTAACCACTTACACTTATTATTAGCTCTTATAGCAAGTTGTAAACTAGAACACTGAAAAATAAAAGATTGACATGGAAAGGACTGGTGAAGTGAAAAGAACCATTTTTCTGGTAACTTGCCTCCTCACATCGAGAAACCAAAATTGTAGGAACTGAAACAGTTTGTAACAGTTCTGAATTCCATCTCTGATGCTGGAATCATAGAAGTAGGTTCTAATAATTTTTTTTAATATCCCTCCTAGTATCTTTCCCCAACATCTATGTTTTCAAAAAATAACATTCATGGCATTGTTTCTCCACCATAGAAATGGCTCATGATCTTTTTTTCACTGAAGTTGTCTGGGTAAGAAGTCTGGGGACAATGAGCTATCATGGGAGCGATCTCTTCTGTAGCAGAGTTGATGAATTCATTATAGTTCTTGAAATGACTGTTCATCCAGGGTTCTTTTTTTTTTTTTTTTTGAGACGGAGTCTCGCTCTGTCGCCCAGGCTGGAGTGCAGTGGCCCGATCTCAGCTCACTGCAAGCTCCGCCTCCCGGGTTTACGCCATTCTCCTGCCTCAGCCCTCTGAGCAGCTGGGACTACAGGCGCCCACCACCTCGCCCGGCAGTTTTTTGTATCTTTTAGTAGAGACGGGGTTTCACCGTGTTCGTCAGGGTGGCCTCGATCTCCTGACCTCATGATCCACCCGTCTCGGCCTCCCAAAGTGCTGGGATTACAGGCTTGAGCCACCGCGCCCGGCCTCATCCAGGGTTCTATGTGACAATGGTAACTGCCTTAAAGAAGTCTAGCAGTCATAACACAGCCATGTTTTCCCCACTCCAAACCCATATAGGAGAGGAGAATCATTTATTATGGCAAATGCTTTTGTCTTAACTCCTTAATATTTTATATTCCAATTGTTACTAAATATTAATACATCAGTAGGCCAGAATAGATGAAAAAGAGGTATTCTCTTGTATTCACGTTAACCACAGTTCACATGTTAGGTATATCTTATGGACAATAATTTTAATGTGGCCAAATATAATTCCAAGAGTTGGGTTTTAAACATACTTCAATAAAATACTCTGTGTTTTTGTAGGTATGAGGAACTTCCTATTAGAAAAGTGATTTATTTTGAGATATAATCCATACTATAATAGCTACATGGAAAAAGAACTAAAAGTATATTGGACAAAATGAATAAAGAGCAAAACACATGTTGACTCTGATGAAAATAATGTCTGAGTGATAAGAGCTGCTTATGCAAGTTAGGCTTCATTTTTATATGAATTGATTAAATTCTTATCACTGGGGGCAGTGAAAGGGAAGGGGACTTTTAAAGGATTCTGTATAGGGAACAGCTTTGAGCTCTTCAGCAATCTTAGAGTAAGTAAATCATATGTAATATAAAATTTTCTCTCCAAATATTTTGAAGGTAAAAAGTCAATAAATATTAAGTTATAAAATATACCTGCGGGATCATAATTTCTGTAGTAAATATTTGAGAAACAGTCAGAGACTTAATTTATATGCAAGACAATGATTTAAATACTGACAGCACTTTATGGGGTCTAATAAGTTTTCTGTTTTCCAAATCAATTTAACTTATATTACCGCAACTAATCATTACTTTGTGAAACCAAGATAAATGTGTTGGCATAATTATCATCTCATTTATCTGGACTAAGAAATTTGAACAAAGAGAAATTATGTGACTTACCTGACATTACACAAGTGATAGAGTTGACACCACCATCCTAAAATCTCTGCCTTTTAGTTGTGTTTTTCTCCTGGTGTAAAATGCTGCTCTCCTTTTTAATTATTAGGAATACTGAGTGAGACTGGCTTGTTGTTATTTGTATCTGATGTATTAGAAATCAGTTTCATTATTATTTGCTTTGGGCAAATTTGCTTAGGGAATTTTCTTTATAAATAAAAGTAAGAGTTTATAAACATGTAAAATTTCATGACTTTTAATCATGTTTTAAAATTAAGAACTATAACATAAAAAAACTTGTATAAATATGAAATATTTGTCAATGTGTATTTTCAAATAATTTTATGTATTATATCTATCCATATTGAGATTTATTTCCACAATGTTTATTATAAAATGATACTTACATTTTGTTAATCTAAACGAGAGCTTTTAAAAAATTACTTTCCAACTGCCCCATTCTCTTCTCTGCTACTTTCTAAAGGCATTCATTAATTCCTACAAAGTTTTCTAGAATTTTTTGATGTACATGAAAACATNACTTTTTAATCATGTTTTTAAAATTAAGAACTATAACATAAAAAAACTTGTATAAATATGAAATATTTGTCAATGTGTATTTTTCAAATAATTTTATGTATTATATCTATCCATATTGAGATTTATTTCCACAATGTTTATTATAAAAATGATACTTACATTTTGTTAATCTAAACGAGAGCTTTTAAAAAATTACTTTCCAACTGCCCCATTCTCTTCTCTGCTACTTTCTAAAGGCATTCATTAATTCCTACAAAGTTTTCTAGAATTTTTTGATGTACATGAAAACATTTATGGAAATGTGCTGTTGATTTAATATTATGTCTGTTTAATACCCAGTTTTTTACATAGTGTTATATCATAAGTCTTTTGGTTTTCTAAATTAGATATAGAATATATTTCATTATATGACTTTTTTGTTTGGCTCCTCCAACTCTTCTTTCTTTAGTTTTTCTTCTACCTCATTTGGTGTTCCATTTCAGATTATTTTATTTATTTCTTCCTAGCTTCTAAATTTTGGAGTTTGTATTGAATTGATGCTGGGTTTAGATTCTTAAATCACTTCTTGCCTTTATCTAAACTCATTGCCTAGGTAATATTATTTGTATCTTGGATTTGAAAGTCATTTGTAAAATTACAATAATATAATCAAAATATAATCATTACATAATCAAAATGCAATATATAATAATTTCTAAAACTTCCAAATTAGTATCTTCAGATCTGATATGTCTACCGAATTCTAGATTCACAGATATCATGAACTAGTTAAGGTTGCCTCTTGGATATTTAAATAGGCTCTCTAATTGAACACAATCAAAATAGAGTTATTGATTCCCACTCCCAAATTTGTTCATGTTAGAACTTACACCATCCAATAAATGGAACCTCTAGTTTTTCAGTAGCTCAAGCAAAAATCTTATGTATTAATAACACGTTTAGCTCCTCTATTTCTTACACTTTATATTCATTTAATTAGTAAATTCCTTCCATTCTATTTTAAATATAGGATTTAACATCTTTTAACTCTTTCTGCTTCCTTTGCTTTGGTTCAAGAGAATATCCTAGCTCTCACTTTTATTAGGTTATAAGTTTCTGTTTTTCATGATTTTACCCTGGATTTTACTGAGAACTGTTTCCAGGCAGATCATTGTAGCTTGATTTTGAACTCACTGTTGCATAGAGCATAAGAAAAATTAGACCACAGTGAAGATGAAGATGCAGCTTTTTCTACCTTCAGTGGGCTTCACTAAAAAGACAGGAGAAGTGACAAGAAACACGAGGAAAGCTATGGATCTAATAAACAAATTTGAGGCTCCTCCTGTGTCCGTGGTTAGACTTTAGCTGTTTCTAAGAAGGGGTATCCCCTAATAGCCTTTAACAGAGTAATCTGCAAAAAGCATTATCTCCTCCCTGTAATATTGGAATATTTAAGGAAAAATAATTCTAGGTTTGGACGTATAGGTTTATTGGACTGGCTTGAGTGTAAAGTCTGAGAACATAAAGCACTTAAGCCACTTATTCATGCAGAATCATTGAAGTTAACTAAGTAAAACTTCTTCACATGAGGTTTCTATTAGTGATGTAGGCTTTTTTCCTTCTTAGTTCAGCTAAAATCTGGGTTCTTGTCACAGAACCAGGAATAATTAGGCACGCGGACACATTGAAAGGCGAGAAGAGCGGTATTTATTAAAGGAAAGCTCTTGGGGAATAAAAAGGGGTCCTGCGAACAGGCTCTCACCTCACAGACTGAATACCAGGCCACCACACAGGAGCTGAAGAGGCCCAGCTCCTACCCTCTGCATAAGGCCGGGAATCCCTGGTGGCTCCACACCATTCTCCCAGTTCACAGGCGGCCCCCAGTCCATTGTGGGCATGCCCAGACAAGGCCCTAGGCAGGTTCCCTTATCTTCCTCCTGAATCTATCATTAAGAAACGTTTCCAGTAGGCTACATTGCAGTAAACTTAAAAAACGTGTGTCTCAGCTCTAAGTTGCCTTTATAGAGTACTTAATAGGTTGCAGAACTTTTTCACATATTTTAACATTTTTTTATTTTACTTATTAGTTGTTAGAGTTATATTTACTTATTGACTACCTGGGATCTCTCAGGAAAATTTGCTTGTTTCTTTAGATAAGTTACTAATGAGACAGATGCAGCCTCTTTCTTCATTGACTTCACACTTTCACTTGCTTAACCTGCTTTTACTTTTTCCACATTACACACCCGCTTAGCGGGCCACATTTTGGATTGTTCTGTATTTTTCTCATTGTATTATTTTCCTATTGATATTTTGTCTTCTTAGAATATATTACCTAATCCTTGCAAATGATATCTTACTTATCCTCAAAGGCCAAGTTTAATCTCTGTTTGGAATCCTTTCGTGGTTTTCCTGGCTAGAAATATGTTCTTCCTCTTGTGAACTCAAACGTGCCAAATATATACATCTTTATTTAGACACTTCACTTTTTATCTAGTTAAAATAGATGGTAAGAGTTTATTTCCAATCTGCCTTATTATTTTGTTTGCCTCTTAATGGCAGGAAATTTATCTTGTCGATCATTGTACCTCATTACCACTAGTGTTATGGTGCCTGGAATAGTATTAAAAAGTTAACTAATGAATGCCCTTCCTCAGTTTCCCACCTCTGTGCAGCCTGGAAATTCTCTCATAAGTAAGTGAGGGAAATCATATGCTCTTCTCACTTACCTCGGTTCTCAGGAATTTTTGTGATCCATTGCCTGATGGTTAGTATTTAAAAAACATTCTTTCATTTATTTATTTTGTTTTATGTGGTGGTTTTATTTGGTTGTTTTACTTGGGAAGGTAAATTTAGTCTTGGTTGCTCCATCTTTTCCAGAAGCAAGTCTCACAATCAGTTACATTTAAGGCAAGAAAGGGGAGACTTGAATTTAGTCATCTCCCTTATTATGAAGATGACTGATAAACTGTTAAACTACCAAGAATTGAAACAGAGAGAACTGCGGAAAGCTGAGATGAAGCTGGTGCAAAGACAGACAGACAGCTCACATGGTGTGATCTATGCCCCAGTGAGTATTATCTTTTTTTCTATATGTATTATACTGCATGTTTTATCTGGGGTATTTGTTGATCCTCAAACATACTCGGTTATTCCCCTTTTGTGTCTAATGAAAGACAGTAAGTCTAATATATAATGTCAAGTGCAAGTTGGGCCCTATCTTCCCCTGACAGCTCTGAAGATTTTTGAATGCTTTTCTCTGTGAATGAGAACAAGGTGCACAAAGAAAATTTTTTTATTGGTCCACATGTAGCTATGCATGTTTTCTCTTAATCTCAAAGAACAACCTAATCCTGAAGAGGAGATGTGTCTACAAGTGTTTATTAATTAGCACTCACTTTTTTATTTATATTATATAAAAGAGGAAGATATAGTCACTTTTCTCAAAATATGATTGCTGTTACTAACATTGGTGGTAACCTTCCCATGTGCTATGTTGGATCCACTACAAAGTTGTATAGATATACATATTTAGTGATCTTTTTATAGACCAATTAAAGGAAAAACAAAAGAAAGTTAGTTACATCATTACATTCCTAACCCCAAGTCAACCAGTAAACAAACACTGTATCCTTACCCCCATTTCATCCAGCTCTATGAACTGCCAGGGTGAGCTGATCCACTTATCTCTCAACCTAACAATTTCCTTACATTAGTCCACTTTGTATTCTTTTAATTGAGAGCAAAGTTTCCTCCTCAAGAACACTTTCTTCTCCATCATTTTCCAAGATTGAAATTATTCAGTTTTCCTATTCCTTTTCTCCTCCTAGGAAAAGTTGGTATTTGTATAGAGTTGCTAAATTTTCAACTGAAAACTTTTTCTTCTAAGTAAAGAGAGAAACTCTAAAATCAGGAATACAGGTTGCCAGAAGCCAGGGATTCTATACAAGCAAATAAATAAACTGTAACTTATGCTATTTAAAAAATACATTCTGACAATGACACACCTGTCATTATCACATTTGAGAGCAATTATCACAAAATGTATGACAAATTATATCATTTCACCCACTTTACCCATCCTTTTAGAGGATAGTCTACTATTAATAGATAGTTTACAATTTTACTACTTTAAGGAGATTACACTATAAATAATTCTCAGTTTAGGTGCTGCCAATGTTAAGAAGGCACATTGTTGCAGCTGATTTACTTTATATCCTGCACATGTGTTATACAATATAACAAGAAAATAATTATACTATATAAAATGCATCAGTAATTATTCCTGTAAATATAAATCCATTTACAACCCTTGTAAATAAGTCAATTAGAGGATAATTATGTGTAACATTAATTCTAATTACAACAACAACAAAAATTTTCATAGATAGGTGAAATCAATTGTAAACTCTGGCAATTAAAGAAGAATTAACTTAGAAGCAGGAGTCTTATGTGAGTTTTGAGGGATAATTAATAATTTGACAAATGGAGGAAAAGTGGAAAATGAAATGTTCTTGCACACAGGACAAAAGTGAGAAGCAGTAGTCCCTTCTCCAGTGCTAAGGCCAATTTTCATATTTAGTTAACTTATGCTATTCTTTGAATTGTGCCCTCCACTGCCAAATTCATATGTTGAAGTCCCAACCACCAATGTGATAGTATTTGGAGTTTCACTCTTTGGGAAATAATTAACTTTAGATGATGTCATGAGGGTGAGTCCCTCATGACGAGATTAGTATCCCTGTAAAAGATACCAAAGAGCTTACCCTCTTCCTCTTGTCAGCATGTGAGGATATAGTGAGAAAACAAGTCAGGAAGAGTCTTCAACAGACCTCAACAAAGCCGGCACCTTGAACTCAGACTTCTGTCTTGCAAAGTTGTGAGAAAATAAATTTCTGTTGTTTAAGCTACCCAGGTTATGGTATTTTGTTATGGGAAACCTAGCTGACTAGTAGAACATAGATACACAATCATTACTGGCTCCACAGAGCAGGATCAATTTGAAGATTCGGCTGTTTTAGAACCTACCCAAACACTGAATGGCAACAGTAGGCAACCAATTTATTTGATTTTTTTACTCTGAGTAAAAAATCAGAGACCAGAAAATCCCATCTTAGCTTAGTTTAGCTTAGCTTATCGAATAAGCAGCCCATACTATACTTGATGTGTTATCCTCATACCTCTCAATGCCATGCAGCCACACGTACACACACACACACACACACACACACACACTTAGTTAAAAAATTTTTTGGATTATGGAACTTTGGGCTCAGATTCATTAATGTCTTTCAGTTTTCTTAAAAGAGAAATTCAATTCTCATTTTGATTTTCAAAATCCTTACAATTTCCCCCTCAAAAATATGTTCAGTCTTAGGAATATTACTCTATTTTAGGACTGCAAGAATACAAAACTTATCCTACATATACCTATAAATTACAGAGAAGGGTATTGCTTCTGAGATGTCTATAGAATGTTTCCCAGCCTCACTCACATTTGGGTTGAAAATATATGACTAGCTCTGGCCTGCTGGCTATGAACAAAATGGCATGCATATAACTTATGGAGTATGGCAATTAAAAGCTCGTGTGCCTCCTCCATCTCTCTCTTTCCCAGTGTGATGAACATGGAAAGAAACGTGTTTCAGATGGCATAACCACATATGGAGAAGGGATGTTTAACCTGCATTTAAACTTTACCTGAATGACAAATAAGTTTATACATTAAGCCATTAATAATCTTGGGTTTGTTTGTTATAGCAGTTAACAGTATTTACCTTATCTTTTACAACATCTATATTCAAGACTCATGTACAATCTGGAGTTTCTGCCTCCCCATTTCTCTGCCTCTAGGAAGCCTACATATTCTTCACTGTCCAAAACTAATCTCACATGTCTTAGATGTTTTCCTAATCTTGTCACATCAGATGGGAAGACTATTCTGTTTTCCCTTTCATAGTCCATTGCATTTTCTGTCTGCAATACTTACAG
The DNA here is from genome assembly GCF_001698545.2 of Rhinopithecus bieti. Taxonomy (NCBI): domain Eukaryota; kingdom Metazoa; phylum Chordata; class Mammalia; order Primates; family Cercopithecidae; genus Rhinopithecus; species Rhinopithecus bieti. The sequence continues at coordinate 2,003,308 of NW_016803381.1, forward strand.
TTGACCCTTGAACAATGTGGGTGTTAAGGGTACTGACAACCCATGCAGTTTGACTTCTATAAAACTTAACTATTAATAGTCTGTGGTTGACCAGAAGCCTTACCAGTAATATAAAGAGTTGATTAATATATATTATGTATTTTATATATATCATATACTTTATTCTTCCAATAAGTAAGCTAGAGAAAAAATATTAGTAAGGAAATCATAAAAAATATATTTACTATTGATTAAATGAAAGTGGATTATCTTAAAAGTCTTCATCCTTATAATCTTCAGGTTGAGTAGGCTGAGAAGGGAGAGAAAGAGAACGTCTTGGTCCTACTGTCTTAGACGTGGTAGAGGCAAAAGAAAATCTGTGTACAGGTAGACCTGTCAAGTCCAAATCCATGTTGTTCCAGGCTCTACTGTACTTGACATTTACTGTCAATATCCCAGATTATGGTTGGTAATATTTACTCCTTTGAATGTGTATGCTTGCCTTTCCCCCATATGTTATAGATAGATTTTTTTCACTCAGATAATTTTTTAAATGGCATTTTTTTCTAATGTTATCTGTAATGTACCTTCAGTCTCCCAGTTCAAGTAAATTGAAATTGATGCAAGAAAACAGGCCAAATGGTTATAAATAACAATAAACCATTGCTTTTCCTTTGTGTGATTAAGAGGAAATTTAAATAATAATCTAGTGATAATATCTAGGGAAAATGATTAATTATTCAGAGTTGTACTCAAGATTGGAAAAATAAGCAATATATCTCATTAATCGTGGTTATTTAAGTATTTGGCTGACACTCTCTCATTCACCATTGTGAATGTGAAGACATTTTGCCTGCAAACAGTTGACTTGGGGTTGTGGTGACCATAAAGTAACTTCCAAAATTACCTCTAAATATCTTTACCTCAAAAATTATTCTGTAATTATTCCACAGGCACTGCTAAAGGCTTTGTAAAGAATAGGATTATCCAGAAACATACGGCAAGTTTGTCTTTTAAGTTACAGAGGTATTATAATAACAGATGAATAGTTTTAAAATTACTGACATTAAAGTGAGTTATTTGCCCTAGATTCAAATACGGGGATATTAAATCCCTTTAAACATAATAGTTTCTAATTATGAGATCAGTGTGCTTTCTCTGTCTAATCTATGTTTTCTAAGCTTATTGAGATGATTATTTTTATTAAATCTTCTCTTTTGAATAGATCAAAATCCTTTATTTGACCCAAAAGGGAGCCTCTCTATCTTGTCCTGCATATAGGTGGCCATTTGAAAGGGAAGAGGGTTGCTTCTTTCCAGATCTGTGATTTCACCTCTGGATTGTAAGCTTCTGAGTATCAAATAATGTTTTACTCATACTCATTACATTTTGTTTTCTGCTATAAGGAAGCAGAAAGAACACCCAAGGAATTCTGTGATAGCCTTTCCAAGGTGATTTGGTCTGATGTTGACTAATAAGGAGCTTCACCCAGAGAATATTAGAAAACGAATCATTTTCCAAACTGAATTGTAGTAACCAAGTTAACAGGAGGCCTACCTTGTTTTATTCCCTTTCTCTGAAAGGTCAAAATATATTTGAAGTGCACTAGGGGAGTCAGCTGTGCAAAGAGATCCTGAGCTAACGCTTTCATAGAGTGGATAATCACTATCATTGCCAAATGGGAATTTTGTAAACTGGCTTTCGTAAACAGCAAGGACTGTCTGGAGTGCACTGCCAGTAACTTTGGAGCAATTGCAATTCTTTCTGGTACATATTCTAGCATGCATGTGCAATTTTAAAATACATCAAACCTTAATATTCAAAAAAAGAAAAAAACAAACAGTTCTTCCAGCTCATTCCCATTTATGCTCTCTTATTCTATGTCCAGTTCCTGAAAGCTTGCTTTTCTGCCTACCATTCTCCCTATTCCCAGTCTCCTTTCTTCTTTTGCTCAAACCTCCCCTGAGGACATTTAAAAAAAAAGAAACAAAAAATGTGTGAAAATATAAGCACAATGAATTGTGTGAAAATATGCTTTGATTTGTTGTATGGTAAAGGAATTGGGATTTAAGGTACTAAATTACATTCATTATACTAAGATACTCAAATCATTATTAAAAGGATAATGTTATTTTTTTTTATTTTTTTTTATTATACTTTAAGTTCTAGGGTACATGTGCATAACATTGGTAGGCTTTTGTTACATATGTATACTTGTGCCATGTCTGGTGTGCTGACCCATCAACTCCTCAGCACACATCAATGTCTCATTAATATCAGGTAGTAACTCCCAATGCATATCCTCCCCCCATCGCCGCCTCCCCATGAACGTAGCCTCCGATGTATGCTTTCCCCTTCCCGAGTCAAGTCGATCTCATGTTCGGTTCCCACTATGAGTCAGAACATGCGGTGTTTGGTTTGTCTTGTTCTTGTGATAGTTTCTAAGATGATGGTTTCAGCTGCATCCATGTCCTACAAAGGACACAAACTCATTCCCATTTTTATGGCTGCATAGTATTCCATGGTGTTATATGTGCCACATTTTTCTTAATCCAGTCCTTCACAGAATGGACATTTGGGTTGATTCCAAGCTTTTGCTAATTGTGAATAGTGCCGGCATAAACATACGTGTGGCATGTGTCTTTATAGCAGCATGATTTATAATCCTTGGGATATACCCAGTAGATGGATGGTGGGTCGCATGATGGTACAAACTACCATTCTAGATCCTTGCGGAATTGCCATACTGTTTCATAATGGTTGAATAGTTTTACAATCCCACCAACAGTGTAAAAGTGTTCTATTTCTCTTCTATTCTCCACATCCTCATCCAACAGACTGTTGTTTCCTGAACTTTTTAATGATTGCCATTCTACTGGTGTGAGATGGTATCTCAATTGTGGTTTTGATCTTGCATTTCTCTGATGATTGAGTGATGGATGAGCATTTTCTTTCATGTGCTGTTGGCTGTATGAGCTGATCTGTCTTTTGGAGAAATGTCTTTCATGACCTTTGCCCACTTTTGATGGGGTTGTTGTTTTTTTCTTGTAAATTTTGTTTGAGTTCTTTGAATCTAGAGTATTAGCCCCTTGTCCGATGAGTAATTGACAAAACGTTCTCCCATTCTGTAAGGTTCCCCTGTTGACTCTGATGGTATTTCTTTGCTGTGCCGATAGCTCTTAGTTATAATTAGATCCATTTGTTCAATTTTTGCTTTGCTGCTGTTGCTTTGGTGTTTTAGACGTGAAGTCTATGCCATGCCTATAGTCCTGAATGGTACTACCTAGGTTTTTCTTCTAGGGTTTTTTATGTATTAGGCGTCAATATTTAAGTTCTCTAATCCAACTATGAATTAATCTTCATATAAGGAAAATTGTACACTTTAACATCAGAATTAAAAAGAAGCTAGAGAACAATGAGCAACCCATTCAAACTAGCAAAGGCAAGAAATGAACTAAGATCAGAGCAGAACTGAAGGAGATAGAGAACAAAAAACCCGCCAAAAATCATGAAATCCAGGAGTGTGGTTTTTTGGAAAAGATCAACAAAATTGACCAGACCGCTAGCAAGACTAATAAAGAGAAAAGAGAGAGGAACAATAGACGCAATAAAAAATGATAAAGGGGTATCACCACACAGACCCCACAGAAACAAACTACCATCCAGAGAATACTATAAACACCTCTACGCAAAGTCAACTAGAAATCTAAAAGAAATGGATAATATTCCTGGACCACTTACACTCTTCCAAGCTAACCAGGAAGAAGTTGATCCCTGAATAGACCAATAGCAAGGCTCTGAATTGAGGCATAATTCATACCTACCCACCAAAAAAAGTCCAAGGACAGATGGATTCACAGCGATATTCTACCCAGAGTACAATGAGGAGCAGGCGAGGACCATTCCTTCTGAAACTATCGAATCAATAGTAAAAGAGGGAATCCATCCCTAACTTCATTTATGAGCCAACATCAATGACTGATACCAAAGCCTGGCAGAGACACAACAAAAAAGAAATGTTTAGACAATATCCCTGATGAGGACATCGACAGGAGATGCAAAATCCTCATAAATACTGGCAAACGGATTCAGCAACACATCAAAGCGTATCACCCATGATCTAAGTGGCTTCACCTGGGATTGCAAGGTCCTGGTTCAATATTCGAAATCAATAAACATAATCCCAGCATATAAACAGAACCAAAGACAAGAACCACATGATTATCTTCAATAGAGCAGAAAAGGCTTTTGACAAAATTCAACAGCCCTTCATGCTAAAAAACTCTCAATAAATACGGTATTAGATGGAACGTACCTCAAAATAATACAGACTATTTATGAACACTGACAGGTCCCATCAGCTAAGTATCATTACTGAATTGGGCAAACTGGGAAAATGTCCCTTTGAAAACTGGCACAAGACCAGGGATGCCCTCTCTCACCACTCTATGAACATAGTGTTGGAAGTTCTGCTAGGGCAAGAGGACAAGAGAAAGAAATCGAAGAGGAGTATTCAGTAGGAAAAGAAGAAGTCAAATTGTCCCTGTTTGCAGATGAAACGATTGATAATAGTTTAGAAAGCCACTCATTGTCTCAGCCGCAAAACTCCTAAGCTGATAAGCACTATCAACAAAGTCGCAGGATACCAAAATAATGTGCAAAAATCAACAAGCCAGCCTTTTTTTTTTTTTGAGACGGATGCTCGGTCTGTCGCCAGGCTGGAGTAGCAGTGGACGGATCGTCAGTCATGCCAAGCTCCGATCCCCGGGTTTAAGCCATTCTCTCTCCTCAGCCTCTCCGATGTAGGTGAGGACTACAGGCGCCCGCCATCTCGCTGCGAAACTTTTGTTTTTTTTTTAGTAGAGACGGGGTTTCACCGTGTTAGCCAGGATGGTTCGTGATCTCTGACCTCGTGATCCGCCCGTCTGCGGCCTCCCAAAGTGCTGGGATTAACAGGCTTGAAGCCACCGCACCCCGCAAAATCACAAGCATTCTTATACACCAGGAACCAGACAAACAGAGAGCAAATCAAGAATGAACTTCCATTCAGCAATTGCTTCAAAGAGAATAAAATATCTAGAATCCATACAAGGGATGTAAAGGACTCTCAAGGAGACTACAAACCACGGCTCAGTGAAATCAAAGAGTACACAAACAAATGGAAGAACCTAGCCTGCTCATGGATATGGAAGAAGTAAAGTACCTGAAAATGGCCGAATATCCCCAACGTTATTTTATAGATCAATGCCGATCCCCAATCAAACTACCCAGATGAGTTTCTCGACAGAATTGGAAAAAACTACCGTTAAAGTCATATGGAACCAAAAGAGCCCTGCATTGCCAAGAAATCCTTAAGGTCCAAAACGGACAAAGCTGGAGGCGTCACGCTACTGACTTCAAACTGATACTACAAGGCTACAGAACAAACAGTATGGTAGTGTACCAAAACAGAGATACAGACCAATTGAGACAGCAACAGATGTCCCTCAGAATATACACACATCTACACCATCTGATCTAACCAAACCTGAGAGAAACAAGAAATGGGGAAGGATTCCCTATTTAATAATGTGTGCTGGAAATTCGGCTAGCCAGTAAGTAGAGAAGCTGAAACAGGATAATGTTATTAATGACACTTTAATTATTATTTTTTAAAAGTCAGCTCATTTTATTATTTAAGAAGAAACATACATATCAACACAATAAATAAATCATTTACCTTTATAATTCCCCAGGCCTAAGAATTATTGTTGTCATTATCCAGCAAAAAAAAAAAAAAAAAAAAAAAAAAAGGGTCAGGTTATGTTCATAATGTTATTCAAGATTGAGAAGAATTTTGATATTCTGAATCAATTACAAAGGATTTTTAACGAAAATGCTGGGTCCTAGTCATGAACCCTAGTCACAGTTTTGCCATGGGCTCTAAATATATTTACATTTAATTGGATATTTTTAAATGAGCTACCGATTATTCTCAGATTATGTTCTTAATCAGTTGTAATTATTTAGTAGAAGTAAACTGATTTCAGATTCTTTGTCTCTGTGGCTTCTGTGAATTGATTCCAGGCAATAGTTTTTGTTCAATCTATTTAAATCTGTGAATCTGTGTTATGTCACTCTCCCAGGGCATTATAATTTTTTCCCTTGAAAGAGAAAAGTATTTTGAACTGAATGGTTGTCCTTACTTATAATGGCAGCAAAGCTGTTGGGAAGACATTTAATCACTTCTCTATGCTTTTCAGTTTTGTATTTATTATTATAGTTATTATTATTTAGATGGAGTCTCTGTCGCTGGCTGGAGTGCAGTGGCGCTATCTCGGCTCACTGCAAGCTCCGCCTCCCAGGTTCAAGCCATTCTCCTGCCTCAGGTTCCCGAGAAGCTGGGACTACAGGCGCCTGCCACCACGCCCGGCTAATTTTTTGTATTTTTAGTAGAGACAGGGTTTCACTGTGTTAACCAGGATGGTCTCCATCTCCTGACCTCGTGATCCGCCTATCTCGGCCTCCCAAAGTGCTGGGATTACAGGCGTGAGTCACCGCACCCGGCCTGCTTTTTGGTTTTTAACTGGACAAACTCAATGATATGCCAGTTAAAGAGTAGCTCACATTGCTGGCAACATGGAAGAATGGGATATGTTTATGTGGCAAATGGATCACAAAATTTATTATCCACACTGGGATACTTTTGTGAGTTAAAGAGAGAATTATTAATAATCATTATAGAAAGAAAACTGGTGGAAATTGGGATTGTTAAGGTAACCAGGCCATAGGCTACCTTAATTTTGGGGAAAAGCCTCTCTTTCATTTCCGTTTATGTCGTGGTCTCTAACCTCTAGCAATGCCCTGGTCTGTTTCTTTCTGCCTTGGTTCTTCTGCTTTCTCTTTGATTAAAGTAGACTCAGTTATATCCCCTTTCTACTACTCTAATGAAAGTGAATAGTTGAGGCTATTCTTTATATGATAATGGTGAAGATTAAATGAGTTAATACCTTAAAGTCTTAGAAACTGTGACTATCACATAGTAAGTATTAAATAATTCATCACTATTATGAGGAGTAATATGACATTTTTTTTTGTTTATTGTACTTTAGGTTCTAGGGTAC
>NW_016803382.1:0-9312 GCF_001698545.2 Rhinopithecus bieti
TTACGGTTCCTCAGTAAAGAACCTACTTATGTAGGGTACATCGATATAAAATCCATATTGGATTTTATTTGAAAAATATTTAGCCCAGAAGTTGATATATTATGGGACTTAGTTCTCAATATACACCTTTCTATAATGTATAGAACATTGTTTTAAAATGTGTACATTAAAAATAATCTGCTGCATCGACTTAATTTTGCGAGTTAAATCACTTTAAAACAGTCTATTGGTGTTCTATAAGAGAAATAATTGTATTGGAATTCAGCTAAAGTTTTGTTTTTGTGTTGCTGTTCATAAAGGGCCTGTGCCCTGTCCTCTCTGAGGTTTCCACACCCAGGGAAGTGTGGGGCCTGCGGAGGCGAGAAAGCCAGTCTCCCCACTCTCCCGCCAGGAAGGTATGTCTCCATCACCCCCCCACGTCCTGCCTCCTCCCAGCCCAGGCCCGGTTACCTCTTTTGCTTGTCCCTCTTGTTCACTTCAGTGCCCCTGAGCATGAAGATGAGATCCTTTCTGGGGACTTTACCCCATCAGGCAGCTCCGTGGAGCTCGTCCATATCTTCTTGACGGACGTGGTACCGGGGCTCCATGAAGGCGCTGTCGTAGTCTTCCCAAGCGCCCACGTTGCTCTTGCCGCTCCCCCTGCAGCAGGGGAAGTACTGGCAGCACCACTTGCCCATCTTGGTCCTGAGACCAAACGGCTTCATAGAGGAGGCAGCAGGCATTGAACAAACCTCAGCCACCATCTGCTTTTAACAGCCAGGGGAGGCTGGTAGTAGCGAGTAGATCGCGTCTACCAACCAGTTTCAACAACTAGCAGGAAACTCTGGGTTTCCAATCTGCTCTAAGAGAAGGTCAATCCCAACCAAAACCTGCCAACCGCAGCTGCGGAGCCCACCCCAGCCCACCCAGGGAAAACCCACACCCACTCGGGAAAGCCCACGCCCACCCGGGGCGACCCCACGCCCACCCCAGGAAAGACCAAGCCCCCCACCCCCAAGGAAACACCCAGCCCAGTCAAGGGAATACCAAACCCAGCAAAGAAAAGGTCAAGCCCAGCAAAGGAATGCGAGGGAGGAAACGCCAATCCAAGCAAGAAACTCCAGGCAAAGCGACTAAGGCCAAGCCAAGCTACGAACGCCAAGCCAAGCTAGGAACACAAAGCCAAGCCTAGCACGTTACAGGCAAGCCAAGCCGGCGTGCGCGTGCGGCGTGCGCGTGCGCGCCTCAGACTGCGTCATTGCACGTGGCGCAGACAGCGGCGATGTGTGCAACCCGCGTGCGCAAGTCTTGGCGCCACAAATGTCAGTGACAGCTTTGTGTTACCGGCAAACTTTATGGGAGTTGGCCGAGCTTTCAGGCCACTGAGGAGAGGCCTCTGGTGGGAAAAAGCCTCTTGAAGCAGGACTGGGGCTAGAGCGCCTGGAACTTGAGGATGCTGACAGACTCCTCTGAAGAAAGCCCCCAGGACACTAGTGGTGGTGCTACTGCGGGTGGCCGCCGCTGCGGCTCAGAGCTCGGGTTGGCAGAGCTGGATGCAAATGGCCTCAAAATCGCTGAACACAAAACGCCCAGGGAGCCCAGGACCTGCCTGAGGCGCCTTCGACACCTGCTCCTCCTTGGTCCGCACCCCGAACACAGAGCCATCAGCGACTGGGCGCTCCGGGTCACAGAATCAGGGCTGGGCGGCCAGCTCCTGCTCTGGTGCCCCGTGACTGGTGTCCAAGCCAGGGTCAACAGCTGTGGGGCTTCTGGCCCAGGGTGCTTCGCTTCACTGGCATGCAGTAGGGGTGAGGTGCAGGCCGCTGTCTCCAGGTCTACAAGAGGGGGTCTGGAGGAGCACGTACCACTGATGGGGAGATGCAAGAAGGTAACTCCCATGTGCAGATCCTGGGAACAGGACACTGCCAGCACCAGGGAGCTAGACCCATTCCTCCTGGAGGCCTCTGAGCTGGACCCAGGCAGGGGCACCTTGACCCTCCTGCCAGGACCCTCCTGCTGTGCAGGCTTGTGCAGGCTTATGCAGTCAGGCTCCAGGCTGCTTCGCCCATACCGCAGGTGCTTTGATGTGGAGGAAAAATGGATTCTGGCCGGTTGCGGGGGCTGACGCCTGTAATCCCAGCACTTTGGGAGGCCGAGGCAGGCGGATCACGTGGTCAGGAGATCAAGACCATCCTAACATGGTGAAACCTCGTCTCTACTAAAAATACAAAAAATTAGCCGGGCGTGGTGGCGGGCGCATTTACTCCCAGTTACTCGGGAGGCTGGGAAGAGGAAGAGAGATGGATTCTAAGCCTGGGACACCAACCTGCTCTTGCCAACAAAAACAGAGGGGAAGCCAATTACAAATGCAAAAAAAAAAAAAAGTTTTATTTCAGTGGGATGAATACCTAGGTGTGCAGTCACTGGAGTAAACTTCACTGGGGCATGCTGTGTAATTCTTTGTGTATATTGCTGAGTTCTACTGCTAATGTTGTTAAGAATTAGTGTATCTATGTTCAAGAGAATTACCGGACTAGAGTTTACTTTTTTGTACTGTCTATTTTGATATCAGAGTAATGTTAGCTTCATAAAAATGAATTGTGAAAGATTCTGTATTTTCAGAAATGATTGTGTGTATTGGTGTCAATTCTTTAAGCAGTAGGTAAAATTCTTTAGTAAAACCATTTTGTCCGGGAGCTTTCTCCTTCAGCAGTCTTTAAAATTAGAAATTAAATGTCCTTAATTTTTAAGGCTATTAAATTATCTATTTTAGATTGGGTGAATTTTGTGGTAGTTTCTGTTTTTCATGAAATTGGCCCATTTTCTCCAAGTTGTCAAATGTATGTGAGTTGTTCATGACATTCCTTTATTATCATTTTCATGTCTTCAGGGTCTGTAAGGATAGCCCATTTCATTCATGAAATTGGTAATTTAAGACATCCCTTTTTTCTTTGTCATTATTAGAAAAGATTTGTCAATTTTATTGATATTTTCAAAGAACCAACTTTATTTCTTTACTTTTCTTTGTTGTTTTCTTTTGGCTGTTTCATTTATTTCCTGCTCTTATCCTTATTATATTCTGTCTTATACTTGTTTTGGTTTTATTTTGCTACTATATTCTAGAAATGATATGACAGCTTGAATTTTTATTTGAGAAATTTCTACTTTTCTATTATACACATTTAGCAAAACACCTTTTCCTCTCAGCACTGACATTAACTATGTTAAATCAAGTTTGATATGTTGCTTTTTTTATTCAGTTCAATATATTTGTTTCCCTCGAGACGTTCTCCTTAGAAGTGTGCTTGCTGTTTAGCACTATTCACAATAGCAAAGGCATGGAATCAACCAAAATGTCCATCAGTGATAGACTGGATGAAGAAAATGTGGTACCCATACAACATGGAATACTATGTAGCCATAAAAAGGAATGAGATCGTGTCCATTGCAGGGACGTGGATGGAACAGGAAGCCATTATCCTCAGGAAACTAATTCAGAAACAGGAAGCCAAACATTGTTCTCACTTGTAAGTAGGAGCTGAACAATGAGAACACATGGACACAGGGAAGGAAACAACACACATTGGGGCCCGTGGATGGAGGAGGGAGAGGGAGAGCATCAGGAAAAACAGCTAATGCATGCTGGGCTTAATACTGAGGTGAAGGGTTGATAGGTACAGCAAAGTACCGTGGCACAAACGTACCTATGTAACAAAACTGCACATCCTGCACCTGTACCCCAGAACTTAAAATAAATAAAAATGTAAAAAAAAAAAAAAAAAAAAAAAAAAAAGAACTAAAAAAGTGTGCTGTTTATTTTTCAAGTACTTAAGATTTTGCTGTTATCGCTTTTATTTATAATTGATGCCATTTTGGTTGGAGGATACATTCTACATGATTTCAGTTCTTTTAAAAGTCTTAATGTTTGTTTAAATCCAGGATACAGTCCATCTTGGTTTATGTTCTGTGGGTACCTAAATGTTCTGCTGTATTCTGCTGCTAGGGGGTGGAGCACTTTTTTTTTTTCTTTTTTAGGCAGATTCCTGCTCTTTTGTCCAGGCTGGAGTGCAATGGTGCGATCTTAGCTCACTGCAACCTTTGCCTCCCAGGTTCAAGGGATTCTCCTGCCTCAACCTCCCGAGTAGCTGGGATTACAGGCACCCACCACCACACCTGGCTAATTCTAGTATTTTTCGTAGAGACGGTGCTTCACCATGTTGGCCAGTTGGTCAACTCCTGACCTCAGGTGATCCACCCACCTTGGCCTCTCAAAGTTCTGGGACTACAGACTTGAGCCATCGTGCCCAGCCGGCATTGGAGCACTTTATGAATGCCAGTGAGATCCTGTTGATTGATGGTGTTGTTGAGTTTTGCTTTTTTTTATATAACATTGATAGTATTTAGGTCTAGTTTTTCTACCAATTATTGAAAGATGCTTGTTGAAGTCTCCAATTATGATTGTTGATTTGTGTATTTATTCTTTCAGTTCTATCAGATTTTGCTTCACATACTTTGTAGCTCTGTTATTGGTTGTATATACATTTAAGATTGCCAAGTCTTTTTCATGAACCAAATCTTTTTTTTCTTATGTGATGCCCTTCTCTGTCTCTCCCAATTGTCTTTGCTCTGAAATTAATTTTAGCTGATATTGAGATAACAGTCCTGTTCTCCTTTGATTGTTTATATAACATATCACCTTTCCTCCTTTTACTTTCAACCGATCTATATTGTTATTATTATTGTGTGCTAGTGTAGACGGTCATTGCTTCATCTTTTTATGAGTTTTAAAGAAAACTCCTAAGACTGGTTATAAATAGCAAAATAGACCAAATGGCAATAACCACCTACCCACTAAATCTTGTCATGTGATATTCCTGTATATCATACTTGCACCTTCTCTGTTCAATGATTGTGACATTTCAAAGAATTTGGCAGGTTCAGCACAGTTTCTTATATACATAACTAATTGCCCAACCTTTCTCAAGTTTCCAGTGAAATCTTAGCTCTATTTATGAAACATATATTTTGGATAGCAAACTAAAATTTATTTTTTTTACTAAACTCCGTCTCAGTTCCTCTCTAACAGCCACTGTAACTCTTTCTTTCCTGGTATCCAAAAGACACAACCTTGGCTGGCTCTGATTAACATTTGCTTATACATGCTGATAGGCCCACTAAATTATGCAATTATGACAGAATAATATTAAAAAGCTTAGAATTAATCTGTTTTCAAGCCCAAGATTCTATGAAAACTATAGAACATTTACCAATTAACTTTGTATTAGGCACTTCACACATTTGTCATGTTCTTATTTAATCCTTGTAATCGCACAAATGAGCTTCTGTGGTAGGCATCATCTTCTCTTCTTAACAGCTGAAAAACTGAACTCAACATCAAGTAGCTGGAATTAAGCTGGGCTTTTACTGACACCCACCTTTGTGCCAGTCTTTGGGAGATTGTACATCTGACTAAAATGTTTACACTTCTCTGAATCCACTCCATGTGCAGTGTCCTTCTACTATGGCTTGGTGACCTAGGTTTACTCCTGGGGCTTGCTTTGACCAGTGGAACTTCAGCAGGTATTACACAAGCAAAGGCTTAAATGGAGTTTGCATAATTAGACTTGATTTGTGCCTCTTTCACTACCGTGAGACAAACATATCTCAGCTAGTCTCTTGGTTGCAGGAAGATGAAAGAAAGGTGGTGCAGATCCTCATTAGATAATTTGCCCAATGCAAGCCAGTAAAGAATAGAGCTCCCTCCAGTCAGTAAACTGCAGAAGCACAAGTTCAGTCAAGCCCAACTAGGTTCAACCTAGATCAACTTGGTCTTAGATGTTTCCAGATACTTGAGCTGAAAGGATAAATGATTATTTGTTTTGAGTTGTGGGATGGTCTGTGATGCTGCAGTGGATAACTAACACAAAATTGTAAACTCTTTCCCCTGCTTTTTTGCAGATGATGAAATGAAACGCAATGTCTGATAGGAGAAGCTTACAGAAGTGTTGAAACATCTTTGCTGTCTGTGCATAAGAAAAGTTCAATACTAATGTTAAGAGGCAGGAAAGAGTGATTTTAAGTGGCTTGTTAGTTTTTCTATCTGAAAACGGTACTTGATGTTCTCTATTAATCTTGGACAAAAGATGAGAACCAAAAGGAAAGGACAGAATACTATCTCTGATGTACTGCGTAACACACCAGTATACTTCTGAGTATATAAATGTCAAGAAGAAGTGTTCTGACTTGCTCCTCTCTGTATGCCCTGCTGGAAGAGGTAAAATATAACAGGCAAGACTCACTTTTGCAGTTAAAGTAACCATGGAAATTTTAAGCGTTCCATCATGGATTAACAAACTATACCCCATAAGCCAAATCTAGCCTGCTGCCACTTTTTATTAAGTTTCACTGAAGAAGACAGCCATATCTGTCATTATATATTGCCTACTGCTGCTTTTGCTCTACACTGGCAGAGGTGAGCAGTTGAGAGAGACATTACGGCACATACTTACTTACTTAACATACTTACTATCTGGTTCAGTTTAGAAAATGTTTGCTGACCCTTGCTGTAGAGTGCTGTAGGAAGGCATGGCTGGAAGATGTTAGACTAGAGCAGGAAAGTACAGCTGATCATGTGAGGAAATCATGTAGCTATAGTTGTGGCTGTGGTTGTAGTACTGTGATTGTACTTAACAAATGCGAAAAGAGACATGATTTCAGGGAATTCTCACTGGGGTCCACTGTGAAATTTGAGGTCAATGCTTCTGTCATTCACCTGTTGTAGAAAATTACTGAATGGCTTGTCTACTTTAAAAAACCTTATTTTGATGCAGCATCTTTACAACATTAGTGTCATCTCAAAGATTTAACTTGATTTCTAGGTGGAAATTTGAACGAAGAGAAATGGGACACACTGGAAATGTAGCCAGGCCCAGATGTATTTTCTACAAAACATCATGTGTGTGTGTTTAAAAGGTATCAGTCAGATATTGCCCCCAAAATATGTATGTTTGGATCAAGCACAAAGTGTAGACATAACTACAAGGCATATGCTGTCAGACCACATTTCAGAGCACTCTAAATTGTTTGTTTGTTGTGTCCATCCTCCAGCCCTGACAAATCCCCAAGGACCAAATAAATACTACACTCCTCTCCACTTCAAAGTTCCTCTGAGTTTTACTGTTCAAATTATGGCAGTGGCTGCTTTCCCCTTCTCTACTTGCTTGTCCTTTGTCTGTCTCTTTTTTTTTTTTTTTTTTTTTTTTTGAGATGGAGTCTGTCTCTGTCACCCAGGCTGGTGTGCAGTGGTGCAATCTCGGCTCACTGCAAGCTCCATCTCCCGGATTCACGCCATTCTCCTGCCTCAGCCTCCTGAGTAACTGGGACTACAGGCGCCCGCCATCATGCCCAGCTAATGTTTTGTATTTTTTAGTAGAGATGGGATTTCACCGTGTTAGCCAGGATGGTCTCGATGTCCTGACCTCGTGATCCACCCACCTTGGCCTCCCAAAGTGCTGGCATTACAGGCGTGAGCCACGGCACCCGGCCTTGTCCTTTGTCTGTTTTCAAACTCCTCCCAGCTGTGTAATCACTTATTCTCTCTCATTGATCACAACCTTTCCCAGTCCTGACTATGCTATCTCCCCATTTTTGTCATGGTGCACTGGTACATTACAAATTCAATCAAACTTCTTACGACATTACAGCTTTTGCCCCACACATCCCAGCTTCAAGGTTGAACGATTTCTGATATTACCTGTGATACCAGTTCTTTCCCATTTATCGACAGTATCCGGACTAATGCAGTAGTGTTGCATTAATTAAAGGAAGCATGTACTAATACTGCTCTTTTTGCCAGTCTGACACTGAATCAGGAGTCTAATGCCTGCTCATGTTTTAAGAACCATTTATCACCCATGTCATCCCAAAGCAGCCAGCTGTCTGAGCCAAGCCTCATTTGCATTTCATCAACCACAGGCTCTCTTTCCCCATCTCACTCTCATGTCCTTGTATTGCAGCCTTAATTTTTTAAAGCACATTTTTCAAAGAAGGAGCTTAGCTAAAATCACATGCTCCATAGAAAGTTGATTTCATTACCACACACAAGTCTCCATACTGATTGTGGTCAAAATGAGTAACACAGACTGTGCCTTGAATTTGTTCTTTCTCTTGGTCAGGTGATGGAGAGATGGGGAGAGCTGTAACCACTACCTCACTCCCAAAATTGGTACAGAAATTTTATTGATATTTGAGTTTGATAGTAAATATAAAATTTCAATTTCATTTTCTGATTATGAAAATAATTTATTACAGTAACAAATGAAACATATTTGATTTCATTTCATAATTCATTTTGCACTTGGCCCTCTGTTCTTCCTACTCTCTCCAGTTGAACGTTATATAACTTCCCTACCCACCAAAGCTTTTTAGACATATCTTGACAATGGCCCACATTTCCCAAACCAATGGAAACTCAACTAATAAACTGCAATTTGAAGCTATTTCAAAGTAAGTTCAGGATTGATCTTCATAATTTCAAAATCTGTTTATTTAATGTACACATTTTATTTTTTACATATGTCTTTACTATATCCCCGTTTTCTATCTATTGATCCAAATTCTAATACCGTTTGAGAAAATTTAGCTTTTCTTTCCAAGGAAAAGTAATATTTCTCCCTTTCCTTGAATCATTTTTATAGTAAACACCTTTTCAGAAAGCTTATGCAGAGTGTGTGTATGTGTGTGTGTGTGTTGTGTGTGCGTGTGTGTGTTGGGGGGTTGTTGGTTGAGGTTGTATGTATGGAGAGTGGGGTGGATGAGATTATGTTAACTCACTGTGCCATAGACTTGTCCAACCTCAATGTTTGACCTAAACCAAATCCCTGGAGATAATTTTTTTAGGGGCAATCATCCCCTTTTATGTTCTTGCTTTTAAACTCAGATGGTCAGCAACAGTGGACACCTGTCTCCTACTGAGACCATTTGATAAAAGTCATTTAACAGTTTTTCCTGATAATACCCTTTAGTCACCATGGGGTTGGTTTCAGATTCCATTCGGTGACCTAGAAACTTGAAAGCTCTATAACCATAACTAATGCTTTGGGATTTCTGGTCCTCAATAGGGAATTATTGCAACGAGTTGTTTTTTTGAAAAATAAATGACCTTTTGGAATTTTTATTAAATTGAATGGGGAAATAAGAATTTTGTATGTATTAAATCTAGTTCACATCTCAAGCACATTTTAAGATGAATATCACTTAAATTTCAATCAACCATTTAGAACACATTTAGTACCATTTAGAACACAAGAACAAATACTTTCCAATATACTATGT
>NW_016803382.1:10479-29630 GCF_001698545.2 Rhinopithecus bieti
CCAAACACCACATGTTCTCACTCACAGGTGGGAACTGAACAATGAGATCTCTTGGACTCGGGAAGGGGAACATCACACACCAGGGCCTATTATGGGGGGAGGGGGAGGGTGGAGGGATTGCATTGGGAGTTATACCTGATGTAAAGGACGAGTTGATGGGTGCTGACGAGTTGATGGGTGCAGCACACCAACATGGCACAAGTATACATAGGTAACAAACCTGCACGTTATGCACATGTACCCTAGAACTTAAAGTATAATAATAAAAAAAAGAGGCTTTAATTTGATTAAGTGTAATTTATTGTTATGTATTTGACAGTCTTCCTAATTCATTGTCAAAACACCTTACATTTTCAGAGCTATAAAATGTACTTCAGTAAGAAAGGTTATGTTCTAAAATCCCTTTTAATGCAGTGAGGATACTGTAAATTATTGCATAAACACTGCACACTTATTTCCCACTGACTTGAAAATGCCATATTGGTACTTCTGAACTAACATTCATTTTTCAAACAGTAAACTGGTTTTCTGTAGCTTCTATGCTGTCATATATTCACAAGGATTCATAAAAGAAATATTTATTCTTATACATTTTTTCATGTCTCTTAGTACCTTTATTTTCTCTTTATTTTCCTTCAGATTTGTGAACTAAGACGTTAATGCTTGAAGCTGAAACTTTTTCCCTCAGCTTTTGTACATGTAAATCTCTTTTCATATTACAACTCTTCCTGCCATGTTCAAGGTTATTAAAATATGTTCGCATTTTTATAGATAGATTGTTTTGCTAATAACATTTTCGTGAACACTTTCCCTTTGACCACTTTAATTTGCTTTCATATTTTTTCATAATCCTTACAATAACATGAATTTTGAAAACATGGAATAAGGGCTTCTGACATTAAGAATGGGTTTAATGAAATCAGATAATTTGGTTTCTAAGTATATTTTACCCCTCTTTAGCAAAACCATCATAAAATTTGGATAGAAGATGTCTGTTAGTTGTATGGATGGATTGTTTTAAACACTGGCTGGATATGCATATATAGTCATTTTATTTTATTTTATTTTACTTTTTGAGATGGCGTCTTGCTCTGTGGCCTAGGCTGGAATGCAGTGGCACGATCTTGGCTCACTGCAAGCTCTGCCTCCCAGGTTCACGCCATTCTCCTGCCTCAGCCTCCCAAGTAGCTGGGACTACAGGCACCCACCACCATGCCTGGCTACTTTTTTGTATTTTTAGTAGAGATGGGGTTTCACCATGTTAGCCAGGATGGTCTCGATCTCCTGATCTGGCGATCTGCCCTTCTCAGCTTCCCAAAGTGCTAGGATTACAGGCGTGAGCCACCGCGTCCAGCCTATATAGTCATTTTTTAAGATAGAATTTTAATTTTAGAATAGCTTTAGATTTCTAGTTGGAAACATTAACAGCAGTATAGGCAAGCTGAGAAAAGAACGTCAGAGCTTGAAGACTGGTTCTTTGAATCAACTCAGTCAGAGAAAAACAAAGAAAAAAGAATCTTAGTCAATGAACAAAATATCTGAGAAATATGGGATTATGTAAAGAGACTAAAACTACAACCCACTGGCATTCCTAAGAAACAAGGACAGACAGTAAGCAACCTCAAAACCATGTTTGAGGTTATAGTCTATGAAAATTTCCCCAATCTCACTAGAAAGGTTGACATGCAAATTCAAAAAATTGAGAGAATCCCTGTGAGATACTATGACCATGCATAAGGCACATAAGTCATTAGATTCATTGAGGTGAAAGCGAAAGAAAAAAATCTTAAAGGCAGCTAAAGAGAAGAGGCAGATCACTTACAAAGGGAACCCTATCTGACTGGCAGCAGAATTCTCAGCAGAAACCTTACATGCCAGAAGAAATTGCAGATGCTATTTTCAGCATCCTGAAAGAGAAGAAATTCCAACCAAGTATTTAATACCCCAACAAACTAAGCTTCATAAACAAAGGAGAAATAAAATCATTCCCAACAAATGAACACTAAGGGAATTTGTTACCAGTAGACAAACCTTACAAGAGGTTCTTAAGAACATGCTAAACATGGAAATGAAAGAACAATACCTGCTACCACAAAAGCTCACTTTAAACACATAGCCCACAGACACCATTAAGCAACTAGATAATCAAGTCTACAAAACATCCAGCTAACAACACGATGGAAGGATCAAAATCTAACATATAAATACTAATCTTACATGTAAATTGTCTAAACACCAGACTTAAAATGCATACACTGGCAAGTTGGATAAAAAATAAAAGGCCCAACCATCTGCTGTCTTCAAGAGACCCATCTCACATATAGTAAACACCTAAAATCAGTGAATTAACACAGTAATGATACAACTTTTCAGTAATATTTGTCGATGTGAAAATAAAGGATGAATTTCTAAATTTAACGTTTTATTTTTGGAAGCAACAGTTGCAATTCAGGACATACACTCAGGTGGTCTTTGGTATATCTGAAGAACAAAGAGAAGTTTGGGGGTTTTATTTTAAAAAGAAACATTACGTATTGTTTTGAAAGAAGCCTCACTGGTACTAGAGAAGCTTTTAGGAGCTGGAAAGCTCTGATTGGTGAGTGATGGTGGCAGGTAAAACTAGTCTTGGTGTCAAAGCAGGAAGTTTCATCAGTCACTAGGTAAAACTGGTCTTAGGCTGACAGCAGGCCATTTCAGCAGCTGGACTTGTGGAAAATAAAATTCTTGGAGCAAGTGCTATGTTCCCTTAGTGCTTTTACCCCCTGGTCCCTAGAGTCTGATTTAGTTGAGTATGACAAGAATTACACAATTTATAAACTTTCACACATTATTTGATTCTATTTTTAAACACCTATCTAAAAACACTTCACTGCACACATTATATACATGTGTTGAAATAATTTGATAAAGCTAAGCTTTTAACCTTAATGGTAAGTTGTATGTTTAAAGAAGTATATGTAAACACTTGATCATTTAGTTTACAGTTAGGTAATCATATAATCACTAAATAGGCACTGTTAACAAATCATTTTTAAGCAACATTACTATAATCATCTTTTATGTATGTATGTATGCACAAACACTTCACCATATATTACAATGCTCTAAAATAGCACACTTCAGCACATTCAAGCTTTACGCCCATATGGCACCCAAAATGTTTAAAGAAGTATTTTCAAACACTTCTTTACCTAGTTTACAGTTTGGTACACACTTAAGTTCACTCATGTACCCTACCACCACATTGCAGAAAAAAAGAGCATCATTTCCGACTTACTGTTCTGGAATTCAGTTTTCTCTTCCTTTTTGACCCCTGGCGATTCTCTCTTACTGTCTTGCAAGTTTAGCTACATACTAAAAATGAGTTTATAAAGCAAAATTGCCAAACACACTAAGGGCCAATTTACCATGAATTGGCAGATGCAACAAACAAACAAAACATCTGGTATCTACTAGGAACTTCTCAGCTTTTCAAACTTCACAAGAGACAGAGTTGTTTAATAGTCAGAGCTACTTAAAATGGAATAGGCTGCCTAGATACCTCCTGAGCTCCCTGTCACCACAGGTGGATGAACAGAGGAGACAGGACTTCCATTTGTTGGAAATGTAGCCCAAGGTTTTGGCATCAAAAAGGAAAATAAAGAGCTCTGAGCTTCTGATACTGTTACTGTTTGTTTCCTGGTAGAGTGTGAGTTTCTGGTGGGCAGGGACCACATTGTTTTGAGCTCTTTGTCCTCTGTACCCAGTACATGTCTGCAGTGAATGAGGGAATATCATAACAGCATTAATGCAGTGTGAAGAATGCTATAATATAAGTATGAACAAAGAGGAGGGAGCATGGCCCTGTACTGGGCACTGAGGGAAACCCAAGATGAGTGAGACATGGGCATTGCACTCTGGGCACAGAGGGTCTGATCTAGGGGATAAGATGATCTGCAAATACCTATTACTAGCAGGTGCATGGAGTTAAACTTTATAATACAGTTACAGATAGCTTAGGGAGCCAATTTGAGAAGATTCTGGAAAGCATCATAGAGAAGAGATCTAGCAGTTAGGCCCTTACAGACAGGAACTGGCAAGAGGGGGTCGCTCCAGATGAGTCAGAAAAAAAGGCACAGAAGTAGAAATATCCAATTTCAGTTTGGCAGTAGTGTGTCGGCAGAGTGTAGGGAAGATCAAAAAGATCAGCAGAGAGTAGCGCTCTGAAAACTAGGCTGAGTCATTCAGCATCATCCAGCAGATCTGGGCATCTCCACATTTCCACCAAACTACTTGATATCAGAGAAGGGGACTTACCCAAAGCAGCCTGACATGAGCTCAGAGTCTCTCTACAATCTCATTGTACCTCAGAGACTCAGCTAAGCAAGGAGGTGAAAGATTACTTTATGGCGAATTACAAAACACTGCTGAAAGAAATCAGAAATGACACAAATAAATGGAAAAACATCCCATGCTTATACATTGGAAGAAGCAACATCATTAAAATGACCATACTTCCCAAAGGAATTTACAGATTCAATGTTATTCCCATCAAACTACCAACCTCGTTTTTCACAGAATTAGAAAAATTATTCTAAAATCCATTTGGAACAACAACAACAACAAAAAAACCCTGAAGAGTCAAAGTAAGCCTAAGCAAAAAAAAAGAAAACAAAACAGAACAGAAAACAAAATTTAAAAAGTGGGAGGCATCGCACTACCCGACTTCAGACTATGCTACAGGGACACAGTAACCTAATACTGACTGGTACAAAAGTGGATACAAAGATCAATGGAACAAAATATAAAAGCCAGAAATAAAGCTGCATACCTCCAACCACCTGATCTTCAACAAAGTCAACAAAAATAAGCAATGGGGAAAGGACTCTCTATTTAATAAATGGTCCCGAGTAACTGGCTATGCATATCCAGAAGAATAAAACTGGACCCCTATTGCACTAGTCAGCTTTCTCTAGAGGGACAGGACTAGTAGGATAGATGTACATATGAAAGGGAGTTTATTAAGGATTGTTAAGTCACACAATAAAGAGGCGAAGTTCCACAATAAGTCGTCTGCAAGCTGAGAAGCAAAAAAGCCAGCCCTAGTTACCACACCTAAAAAGTAGGGAAGCTGACGGGGCAGCCTTCAGTCTGTGGCTGAAGGCCCGAGGGCCCCTGGCAAACCACTGGTGTAAGTCCAAGAGTCAAAAGCTGGAGGACTTGGAGTCCAGTATTCAAGGACAGGAAGCAGCCAGCCTGGGAGAAAGATGAAGGCCAGAAGACTCAGCCAGTCTAGTCCTTCCATGTTCCTCTGTCTGCTTTTATCCTAGCGGCACTGGCAGCTGATTAGATGGTGCCCACGCAGATTGAGGGTGGGTCTGCCTCTTTCAGCCCACCGACTCAAATGTTAATCTTTTTTGGCAACACCCTCACAGACACACCAAGGAACAATACTTTGCATCCTTCAATTCAGTCAAGTTGACACTCATTATTAGACATCACACCTACCCATCATCACACACAAAAATTAATTCAAGATGTATTAAAGACTTAAGTGAAAGATCTCAAACTAATCAAAATCCTGTAAGAAAACCTAGGAAATATCCTTCTAAATATAAGCCTGGGCAAATAATTGTGGCTATGTCCTCAAAAGCAATTGCTACAAAAACAAAAATTAACAAGTGAGACCTAATTAACTAAAGAGCTTCTCCACAGCAAAGGAAACTATCAAGGAAGTAAAGAGACAACCCACATAATGGAAGAAAGTATTTGCAAACCACGCATTCAACAAAAGTCAAGTATCCAGAATCTATAAGTAATTTAAACACTTGAACAAGCAAAAAGCAAATAACCCCATTAAAAAGGCAGCAAAGGACATAAACAGCCACTTCTCAAAAAAAGACATACAAGAATATTTATGAAAAAAAGTGCTTATCATCACTAATTACCAGAGAAATGCAAATCAAAACCGTAAAGAGATATCATCTCACACCAGTCACAATGGCTATTACTAAAAAGTCCAAAAATAACAGATTGATGAGGTTGTTGAAAAAGGAGTGGGTACACACGGTTGATGGGAATTTAAATCAGTTCAGTCACTGTGGAGAGTAATGTGGAAATTTCTCAGAGAACTTAAAACAGAACTACCATTCAATGATAGTTTTTTTTAACAATAGCAAAGACATGGAATGAACCCAGGTACCCATCAATTATGGGTGGAATAAATAAAACATGGCACATATACACTATGGAGTACTACACACCTATAAAAAAAGAATGAAATCAAGCCCTTTGCTGCCACTTGGATGCAGCTGGAAACCACCATCCTAAACAAACAAATGCAGAAACAGAAAATCAAATATCACATGTTCTCACTTGTGGGAGAGTTAAACATTGGGTATGCATGGTAATAAAAATAGGAGCAATAGACTTTTGAGAATACAAGAGCGAGGAGAGAGGGAGGGGTGTAAGGGTTAATAAAAACTACCTATGGGTTTCTAGGTTCACTACCCGGGTGATGGATTCACTCATGCTCCGAACCTCAGCACCATACAATACACCTATGTAACAAACCCACACGTATACCCTGATTGTAAATTAAAGTTGGACAAAAAGACTCAGGCATGTAGTTCATAATTACAAACACTTGTTTTAACATAAATGCATATTTTTCTTTGTTGAATATTAGAGAATATAGCTCCAGGAAAAAGTGCTACATTTTCCTGTGGCTTTAGATACCACTTGCCAACAAGCCAGGTTGAGAGTCAAGACAGAAAATTATAGGATTTTATTATTTATGAAATTCTTCCACATGTGTTCTAAAAGCACATTATGGTTTGGATATATGTTCCCTTGCACACAAGCTCTGGAAAGTGCTTGCACCAAGGCACATGCATCAGGCTACGCCAGTTTCTCTGGGAGCAGCAGAGCTTGCTCAGGGAGCCATCGTAGGTAAATTTCCAGAAGCATTAGGAGCTTAAGAGTAATTTGGGGAATTGTTTTATTTTCTTAAAAGTATGAACTTCCATTCCACGGGGGAAAATGGCATTCGATGCTCTTTCTTCTGTTGTGAATATTTTTCCCTCCCTCTCTCTCTCTCTCTCTCTCTGTGTGTGTGTGTGTGTGTATGTATGCGTGTGTGTGTGTGTGTATGGGTTCTGTCCATCTGTCTGCCTTTCTGTCCCTATTTGTTGATATTGTGTGTGGGGTGAGGAAGAACTGGATAGGGCAGAATTGCAAGAAAAAAAGAGGGACTAAGAGAGAAGATGCTGTTATCTCCCCTCTGGCAGCTCTTTTGATCTTTTTAAATCATCTGTGGGAGATGATTGGCTAATCTGATATATTATCTAATAAATGCTCCTGGGAAATGAGTGAGTTAAACCACTGCTCGAGCAATGTCTTCTGCAGTAGTCAGAGGATGTGCACTGGGGAGATGAGGGTATTGGGTGCTACGCCAGCTCGAAGCTCTGTGAAACCTTGTACAAATCTAGGGCACTGTACTCAGGATCTGGGGACAAGAATAGGGCTAGAGTAACTGTCATAAATGCTGCTTAAATCAATTAAGAAACACTACATTGTGCTTAGGTGTTTTCTTTAAAATATATCATTATTAGAACTAGTGCTTAGTGATATTGCTGCAAGTGCAGCTGTACAACGTGATAAAGGGTAATGAGGGGAAAGCTTGCTCATGACCAAGGACCCATACCACAGAACCCCAGCACACTCCCATTGACCTGACTGTAGGATCATGTCCCAAGGGGATGACTAATTGTCTTGCAAGTTGACTCTGCAAATCTAAAAGTAGAAGACGAAAGCAGGAACATGACTACAGGTAAGCACCATGGAAGTATAGAATGCCAAACTAGTAGAAGGTAGACATATACTCACCTGACAGATGAGGAAATCCAGGCCCAGGGAGGTTTACAGGTTGAGTCAGAGAGGCTCACTGACCATGGCCAGACAGCAAGTGAAGACGAGCACTGGGGCTCACACTGAGGTCTTGATGC
The DNA here is from genome assembly GCF_001698545.2 of Rhinopithecus bieti. NCBI lineage: Eukaryota > Metazoa > Chordata > Mammalia > Primates > Cercopithecidae > Rhinopithecus > Rhinopithecus bieti. The sequence goes on from NW_016803382.1 coordinate 18,465, forward strand.
CACTGGATTTGGCCAATGGACCAGGGTTGTAGCTGCTGGGCTCCTATAGGAACTTATGAATCCTTCATTCACTGCCATGTGACCTGACCAATTCTTTTCTCTATCTGAATCTTAGTCATTTAATCGATAAAATGGGCATTACTTTAAGGTGGTATGAAGTGAAAGGTCACATAAAAGGCCCTCATGTCAAGATGAGAGGCTGGACTGTGTTTGCAGGCAGAAGCTGTTGACACCTTTTCTGGCAGTTTCTCAGGACTCCAGCCAGGTTGGATGTAGTGAAGACGACTTCCCAGAGGAGGTGACTGTTTTCTAGTCCAGTTACTGGGCTGATTCTGGTGCCCACTGCCTTGCCTTGTTTCCTCCTCAGGACTTTCATGTTCGAGTGAGGATTACACTAAGCAGCAATGACGGTAGGAGGCCTGAATCTCACAGGAGAGCGAGCTGACTGGTTTCTGCCCGGAGTACATGGCCAAGTCAGATATGGACAACATCATTTTAATCAATCTGGGTGCCCCATGCTGCGTGAACAGCATCCCTCGGGCCTTGTTTGTGGTTTTTTAATAGACGCTGATTTTGCATTTCCTGTCTGCCCTTGGTTCTCTGCATTATGGTCAATGGTAGATGGTAGAAAGGAGTGAGAATGTGGGCTGGAGACAGTGGGTCTTGCTTTGCATTGCTGACATGATCCCCTGAGGTCTGTGGGCACATGAAGGCCCCAGAGGGCCTCAAGCCATTGCCAAGGCAGTAGGTAGCAACAGGATGAGAACTCAAGATGGGCACAAGGGACGGGGCTGTGGTGGGAGGAGGGGTCCTCGCTGGGCTGCTTGACATCACTGACTTTTCTCCATGAGTCCATGGTGGTGGACTGCGTCTTCCTGTGTGGAGCTCCCATTCATTCTGGTTTCAGACATGTTTTTGTTTAATGCAACAAACGCAGTACTTACTATCTATGGCTACCTATTCACTTTATGGCTTGCTTAAAAATCACTCAAAATTTCATCTTCGATTCCGTGAAAGTAAGCTTTGATCCAGGCTTATAGTATGACCTCAAGGCAATTTCTCCTCTCTGAGGTTCACGTTCAGCAGAGGAGGTTGGCTCTGATCTCTGACTTCCTAAGCTGCTGCTACTTGTTCTTCTCAAACTTCCTGGTGAAGGACTTGTTTTTTTCTAATTTTGGTCTGCTGCAGACCATTGCTTTTGTAAAATACAATAAAATGACTTACCAAAAAACAAAAAATGACCCTGTGCGTATGTGGCCATGGTAATATCACAATGCTTTATAGGTTTCTAAATGCTTCCTCCATTTCTGAACTTACATTGCCTTGGACCAGCTAAGTGGCCCACACTTTGAGAGGTGCTATTCTGTGCGGTGGGCTGTTTGGAGAAATGCATGACTGATCTTTCCAGATTGTCTAGTGAGAAGAGAAACAAAGCTGGGATCTGGAAATCAGCTTGTTCCAGGGAATATGGGCATGAAGAGGATCTCCTTCCTGTCTCCCATAGGACCACACCTCTGCCATCAGAAGTCAGTGTACACCACCGTGTCCTCTTCTGTCAGCATAATTCTCGTACTGATGCCTGCTTTTCTCATTTGAATGCAGGGGGATAACTTTGGGTGACTCTAGGGCCAGGGTGCTGAGCAGGGCTGCAGGAGTGGACTGGGGGTAGAGTTGGAGCCAGACACACTGCTCTGCATAGGTCTGAATGCCCTGTCCCAGGGAAGCAGGGAGAAAGTGGTGTGGGTGGAATAACTCATGGTGACTCTAGGGCCAGGCCCCTGAACAGGGGCTGCAGCAGTGGACTGGGACAGAGGTGGAGCTTGCTGCTTTGCAGGGGTGTGGATGTTCTTTTCTGGGGAACCATGGAGAAAGGGGTGTGGGGGCTGCTGTGGTTGGGATGATGTTGACATGAACTCTGTGGCAGACCTGAGCCCCAGCCTTAGAACCCTGGTACCACAAGACCTTAGGACACACTAATCTTTGGCTCCTGGGGCTATGGGATGTCAGAGCTGGAAGGGACTTCAGGGGTTACCTTGCTATACTGTCTATTTTCCACACCAAGGTCATTGCTGTGTTTCCAATCCCAGACACTCTGGGCCAAGTGTTCACCTTCTCTTCCTCCGAGTCCCATGCCTCCAGCCTCACTTTGAACTAGAAATGCCTGTTCTGCCTTTGGCCTGGAGACCATGGGTGAGTAGAGGCTCCTTTGGGGCCTTTGCTTACCCTGGGCACTCGTGCTTTTTTTGTGAAGCTTCAAACACTCTTGGCTTCATTTGAGAACAACTCAGAGCCTTTTATTTCCAGGCTGCAGCGGCTCTTTGCCTTCCTGGATCACAGCCAAGCGTGTGCAGTGGGAGGAATGGGTGGAAAGGTAGCTCTGGTCAGGCCCCCACAGTGACACCCTCCCTGCCCCAGCACCCACCTGCATGTGACTACAAGAGCCTGCTTCATGGAAGAAGCTATTAAGCCTTTGTCCATGCTAGCACAGGTTCATGATGGAGCCTGTGGGGCCCTGGCAGGGCCCCCTTGAGCCCCATTCTGTGCTGTGCTGCCCAAACCTCTCTCCAGTGATTCCACCTACTGCATGAAGTCTGGGGCCTTCATGTGCTGTAAGTATCATTCATCTACTGTCAACTTTGAGCACCCACATTGCCAGGCATCCCTGGGCTGTTGAGGGTACAGAGGTGAATGAAGAAGGTGAACAAGAAGGGGGAGAATAGCCTGGGACCAGGGACCCACAGGGACACCACCACCCTCTCTGTGAAAACGCTGTGTGGTCTCCAGGGCTCCAGCTTTGACTTGAACCTGGTCAACTACCTCCTGTTCCCTGACAGGCTGACAGCAGAGAGCTGCTGCTCCAGTGAGGTGGGTGCTGTCCCTAAGGGTGTTGAACAGTCAAGGGCCTGAGCCAGGGGCCACACTACCTCATCCAGAGATTGCTGTGCTTCCCCTTCAATGCGGGAACTGCAAGATCCTGGTTGACATCGCTGCCCACTTGCTGGTGCCAGGCCAGGGCTGTGAACTAGCACTGAACCAGCACTCTCTGGAGTATCCCGGGAGAGCTGTCCCAACCACTGCTAAGCCCGCAAGGGTACTGCTGCCCAGCCCCTATGGGAAACTGCCCACACAGGTGGCCTTCTCCTGCTGTCTGCTGTAATGTCCCATCCCTCTTATGCAAGGAAAGTCTGTGTGCTCTTTTACCAGCAGTGGCCCAGGGAGGGGCCCAAGGCTGAGCCGGGCTCTCCCAGAGTCTGGACCACATCCACCCTCCACACGGCTGGATGGAAGCCATTTCCAAGGACAGCAGCATCCTCACCTGTGGGAGAGCAGACCCACCAGGATCCTGGATTTGATCTCCTGGGTGGAGATGCATCCAGTCCCCACCAAGCACTGGGTCAATACAGTATTTCCCTTCACTTTGAGTCTCTTTTTAAAAATCCATCCATCCATTCATTCATTCATCGCTCAGTGTTCAGAATATATCGGTGATCCAAACAGATCTAACCCCTTACTTCAGAGGAACAGACATTGAGTAATGAATTATGCAGTTATTTAGTAAGGGTGCTGTTCTACGAGTGTGAATGGCCAAGTGTCAGTGGCAGGTTAGTTCTACCTCCTAACTGTGCCTGTGACTCCACCCTTTAGAGTTACAGGTGGTATCAAAATATTTAACAACTGGAACAGCAAAGGCTTTGGCCAGCAGGATGAGTTTTAGCCATGGACAACCAGAGCAGTACCTGAGGGCTGAGCGGGGGCAGTCCAGTGACCTTCTTGTGCCTTGACCCTGCTATAGCTCCTTTTCTATGAAGAGAAAGACCCTTGTTCTGAAACCAGCCTCTCTGGAGCCTTTGAAAGCTGTTGCTCTTCCTGTATGCTGTACCCTTGATTTCCTCACTGCATCTGGGCAGCCTGATAGGGACCCATGCTCCTCCTTGGTAAGGAGAGGACATACCCATCTCCTTCACTTGAGATACAGCATGGAGTGAGAGCCCTGTGTGCTGAAGGACTTGCCTAGTTCTGAGGTTGGGAGGACCTAGAGGATTGAATGGAAGAGGGAGGAAGGGTGCACAGGATGTGGCGTCCCAGTGGAATACTGTGGAGGGGACTCACCTCTCAGGTGCACCTGAAACCCAAATTACTGGAGATGTTTCAGACCCAAGAACTCTGGACTGCCCACAAACACCTGTTGCAGATGCCACATTCCTCTTTCCTTGCACCTAAGAAGCTGGGGAGGTTGAGAGGGGGTTGTCACATCTCCAGAGCTGGACTTGGCATGGGTCAGGGTTAGCTGGGAGGCAGGGGTTTCTCCAGAACTCGAACCCATCTCCTTCCCGTGGGCATCATCCCATCCAGGAGCTGGAGAGGAGCACACGAGCAGCCACACTGGCAGGGCCCAGGACTAGCTGTCACACAGGGCCATGGTGCACCCACCATGCCTATACCTAGCTCCTCACCACAGGCACCATCCCATCCTGGAGCTAGCGAAATGCAGGAGCAGCCACGCTCGCAGAGCCCAGGATCAGCCTTCACCACAGGTTTCCCACACTAGAGCCCACACCGGCTTCTTTCCTGGACCCCACCCCATCCTGGAGTTGAAGCAGAGAAGTGGGGCATGTACAGGGCCTGGGAGCAGCGCTTACCACTGGGTCCCCAAGCACCATGCCTGCAGTGCCATTTTGGAGAACATGGAAGGTAAAAAGGCACCAGGGACCTCAAGGGCTGCCCCACTTGTGCAGTGGGTGGAGGGGTGAAGGGGTGGAGGGGAGCTGTGAGATGTCGGACCTCAGGGAGGCCAGAGGCCCAGTGGACACAAGACACAGATGAAGCCCTCTCAGAACCCACCACTAGACACCCTTCTAAGAAAGACGAATTGGCAGATGCTAGCACAATGTCCAGTTTACAGATGAGGAAAACAGATTCTGTGATAAAGAGAATTTATTTTCTCTCTGAGCCAGGAAAAGTACCTATTTCCTATTTAAGATGAAGTGAACAGACTGGCACAGTGGCCTTCCTGGGTCATTGGAGAAATGATTCTGAAACGGTTTTCTTGTTGACAGTGTGTGTCTGTGCCTGCCCAGGACAGCCAGGTGCTCAGGCTCACCCCAAGGTGGGACTTCAGTGAGTATGGGCTCCACTCCCAGAGAGACCCAAGCAGCCCACCCTGGGCTGTATTCCTCAGGCACTTCCCTGTTGTCCTGCTCCAGTGCCTCAGTACAAAGGAGCCTGCCAGCACGAGGCCTGTCCAGTGGCCACAGCAGAAACGATAACCACTTGAGCACACTCCTGTCACCCCAGGTCTGCTCACAGAGTAAATACACATCATAAACGTTGTAGAAAAAAATGGATTAACTTCAGTGACTAGGCACCAACAGTGATTTGAAAAATGAAATGTCAATTTTAAATGGTACCAAGTCAAGAACTTAAGACTGGGCTTCTCGCCCATTTTCTCTTAAAGAGAGACCAAACATTCTGTACAAAATGATTCTAAACAGCAAGATACAAGTAGCCAACAAACGAAAACAAGGACACACACTGCCGGACTGAACATGCCAGCCTGACTCTGCAGTGGGCTCTCAGCAGGCAGACGGCCATTGTCCCAGGCCTCAGGGGCCTGGTGTATCCCAGAATGATGCCCTTAGTGCTCTGCAGGTCCACCTCCCCTCCCCCACACTTCCTAGATCAAGGCCCAGGCCCAGAACAGCAGTGCTCACTTCCCTGTCCTGCATCTCCCTGGAGGTCACAGTCATGTGGGTGGTGCTGTGCCAGGGCCTGGGACTGAGATGACAGCCTCATAGCACATTGAAGGACCACAAGGCAGACTGCAACTGAGCCTATGTTCCCACAACCACAATGGTTGTGCTTCTGCTGTAGGATTGTGGTCTATTTTAATGGTTTGAACTAAAGAAGTTGTCCATATCAAGCCAGGAAGGGACTGGCTAATTGGCCAAAGCTCTGGTGTTGCTCATCCCTGGTGCAGAGCCTCCAGAGAGAAGTAACAGAGCAAGGAGTTCCCCAAGACCAGCAGAGCCTCAGCCTAGGAAGGGGCCAGAAAACATCGAATCCAACCACCCACTCCACAGATGGAAAAGCAAGGTCCTAGGGAGATGTCCTTACCCGTTTCTCATTGTTCCCACCTGACTGCTCTCTAACTTTGCAGGTGGTGGGGGTGGGTGAAGAAGGCTCCCCTGGAGAGCCCAGCAGGACAAGCCCCAGTGTGAGTTGCATTGGCTGAGGTGTCCCTTTTTGGGGTCTCAGTCATGGCCAGGCCACCAGGGGAGGTGAACTTTAACCTCATGATAGGTCCAAGGACCCCTGTATTAAGCTGAGTTGACTTTTCCTTCTGGGCTGGTGGGTGGAGGGGTGCATACATGCTAGACATGACTGGAGTTCAGGCTTGGGAATAGAGCTCTGCTTCCAATAGGCCAGTGTCCTCTTCTCTTGCCCTTCTTTTCATCTCCACCCCTCATTTCACCCTCAGGGTTTTGGTGGTCACAGGAACCAAGAGCGGGAAGGAACCCCTCTGGAGATGGGACTTCAACACCTCAGTCTCTGAAGCCTCCACCAGGTTCATGCACACCACGCACACTCAGAACACGCAGCACTTTCTCAGCAGCCTGGGATCAACAGGGAAGGTGACTGGGCTGGGAACTGAGATCAATACTGGGCCCCATTGTAGTCAGCTGGGGACAGGGGACAGCAGTTAAGAGCTGTGCTGTATGGGACCCCTTGCAGAGGACCTTACAGGGACACAGTCAGGGCTGGGCCAGCCAGCACCCTGCACATTCTGCCCAGTGTGGCCACCCGGCCATCATTCCAACTGTGGGAGCACAAAGGCCTGGCCCCTGCAGTTCTGAGCAGCTGGACCTGCACTCCAAAGTCCCTTTGGTCCCTCAGCACAAGGCTTTTCCAGTCTGTCGTTCCTTCTTCCTCCACTGCATCCTGGTCCTGCCCTCCTTCCCTGTAAAAATCTGACCTAACCTCCTCTCAAGCCTAACTCAGGCACCCCTTGTCCTAAAACCCACCTTCTCTGCCTCCACTCCCTGCGGAGTTTTCACTTTCTGTGCACCCCATCAGCATCTTCAGCCATCGTGGCCATCACCACTGTCTGTGTCCTTGTCCTTTCCCTCACTGATGTGACCTTGCCAAGTTTGGGAAAAGGTCTGACAGACTCCCCGTGTCCTCAGTGCCTAAGCCTGGGTCCTGGCCACCTGAGCCTTTGAGATGCCAGGGGAGAGGGCTCCTGCTGAGGGGTAGATCCCCGGAAGCTGACCAGGCCCCTGGTCTGGTGAAGTGTGGTGCTCACAGGCGCTGACAGGGTGTGGAGGCCGCCTCCATCAAACCCTGTGGGCATTTTTTGGAGGAGGAAAGTCGGTTCACCCCAAGGTAGGTTGAAGTGTCTGCTCTGCCCTGTTCATTCTGAAACTCTTAATGTTTTCCCTTCCTTTTGCCTTTCCCCCTCTGCCTCTCCCACCCAGGAGCAGCTGCCATACTCTGGCCTCAGTCTGAAAGTGGGAGCCCCTGCAGGTATCAGCTGCCTTGCTGGGTCTAAGGATCTAATTCCTTTGCTTCTCAAGACCACCTTTAACCTTCCTTCTCAACTATTCCAATGTCTGATGGCCTTGCCTCTCCCCTGACCAAAAAATGCCAGGGCTGAAAAGGTCCATGTCCACTGTGGCCTGCGGGCCTTGGGTCCCAGGGTCAGCAGGGTAGCTCCTCATGTTCCAGGATTGAGGGGAACAGCCCAAAGGCTAGAGGGAAGAGGCTGAGGACCATGAGCGAGTGTGAGTGTGGAAATCTGTTGGGAGCCCGGGTCTGAGGGGCAGGAAGAGACTGAGGATGCTTGCTGGCCACCGCTCCTAGCAAGAGGGTGAAGGTGGGGACCATAGCCAGCCAAAGGCAGACGTGTGCCCCAAGTAGGCAGAGGATGTGTCTTGATCAGGCCTCTGCTCTCTGGATAAGGGATGCAGTCCCTGATACCACAGAGCTGTAGAGTGTGGAGGAGCAGCTCTGAAGCACTGTCCTGACCCCGCTCTGGTTTTGGTGGCCCAAGTCACAGCTTGGCACCCCTGGGAGGCTCCAAGGACTGCCGCAGGCACATCTGTTCATGCATGGTCTTCTGCAGGGCCCAGGTCTTCTCCAGATCCACCTGGACATAGTCCACCTTCTTGCCGGATGTGACAGAGCCTATGGATGGCTGAGGGACAGAGGGTGGAAGTGGAAGTGGGAGTGTCTGTGAGTTCCTGGTGAGGAAGGACAGGTTGAGGAGGGGGCTCTCCCAAACTTTCTCAGGGGGAAAGGAACCTCTGCCTCCTGCTCTCAGCAGCCTGGGGGGCCTGGGCTTTAAAGCCTCAACTCCAGGATAACCTCTCCTGCTGCTGGATGCCACAGCCCTGCCAGCACTTCTCATCTCCCAGCTCGCAGGAAGAGCCAGGCCCTTCTCTGTCCCAAAGATTGGTCAAGGCCTTCCCCTCTAAACACTCATCCAGGGCAGGAAATTTCCCAGGTGTCAACAAGCACCAGCCTAGGCCTTTCCAGGGGTGCCTCGGTGAGCCCTGTCTCCCCAAAGGGGGCAATGCACAGAGGTGGAGCTCTCCACCCTGATGTCTAGACAGGCTGGCTACTGTCTAGTAGTAGACAGTGCTTTACAGTCTACTAGTAGGTGTGCTTTCTCGGGAGGCTTTCCAGGGCCCCGAAGTCCCTTCTGAGGCCCCCGCATCCATGGCCAAGCTCTGGAACCCTCCCACACAGTGAGTTCTCCTCACAGAAGAGTTTGGCCTGGAGCCAGGTTGCTGAGTCCTGGTTCTCTCCCGATTTATTCCGCAACCTCCACAGATCAGGTCTCCACACAGTCATCTGTCTGTCTCTACAGGGAGTCGGGGCAGGCTGATGAAGGTACCACGCTGAGAGGGAAGGAACAGGAGCCCCGAGATTCAGATCAGAGCACCACTGAGCATAAAAGCCAGGCACTGGGCTGGGAGTGGCAGCCCAGCAGCCCGGTGCTGCTGGTGCTGAAGGACCTGGCCCCACACTCTCTCCCCCAGGGCCCAAGGACTCTGCCCAACCCCAGCTCCAACCCAGGCACCTTGCTCGGCTGGAAGTCCAGGGCCACATAGTGGATGTTACCAGTGCTCCTTGGCAGGGCTGAACTGCTGGTGCCACCAGAAACAGGAAATGCAGATGCCGGATTCTGCTGTCACAAGTAGGAAAATCCTGCAAATGAGTCTAGGACATAGACAGACGCAGCACCTAGTGGATCACACCTGTGGGTGTACCTGCGAGCCCACTGGGTCCTACTCTGAGCCATGCACTGGGGCACTCTCTGCTCATTCAAACCCTCTCAGCAGTCCTGTGAGCCAGGTGTGACTACTGTGCCTCTCCTTCATACACTAGATGCTGCACCCAATCAGTCCTCTGAAACTCCCACCCATGACCCAGAATGGGTCCATCTTACGAAGCAGCTGCCTCCCCCTCCAGCTCTCAGAGATCGGTAGTGCCCAACACCCCAGGCTGCATGGAGCCTACTCCCTTGGCAGCTCTCCAGGAGACACGCGGGGTCCCCCCAGCCTCCTCCCTAGAAGGCTGCCACCTTGCTGGGACATTCCTAAAGTGTGGCTCTGGTGAGAAAAGCGGCCGCCCTGGGCTCTGGGTTTTGGCTGCTTTGCTGGCTGGCTGGCTCATTCTTCCGGTATCTATGCAGCAACTATCAAGTGCTGGTCATGATGCCCTCTTCAGTGCCAATCTAAGGGGTATCCTGTGCTCCACCTGCATCTCCACATATCTCACAGCCCTCACCATGGTGAGGCATGTACATTTGTGTCTCCTCATGGCCAAGCAGACACCTCCAACGCTGCCTCTTCCAGGGCAGGGCACCACCTGTATCACCATCATGAGGGCGAGGCAGGCTGCCTCTGCTCTTCAAGTTCCAGACTTCCTTAAGGGGAAACCATCATATTCCTAACCCTGATGATTGCCTGATATGCCTGCGCTCAAGAAGGCTTGCAACAGGAGACCAAATCACACCTGACTGGGCTGGGGTGAGTCAGTGGGGTAGCTAAGCTGGGAACCAGGGACGTGAGTGTGTGTCCCAGGGGACTCTGATAGGAGCCTTACAGTGACCCCCAAGGACTCACCAGGAAAAAATCTCTCTCTCGAATGTCCTCTGAGTCTGTGCTGGTGATGCTCTGCATGGGGATGGGGTGTTGGGAGGAGCTGGAGTCAAAGGTGTGGCTGTCGTGGGAAGAAGGCAAGGAGTACATCCCGGGTGTGGCTCAGGGCTTCTGTCAGGGCTCTAGCCTCCAGCTGGGCCCTGACTTGAAGCATCCAGACCTCACACTGTTACCAGATCAAGAACTGATAGGGGCAGGGATTATTATTCCCCCTTTACAGATGAGAAGGCCGCCACGCCTCGTGAGACAGAGTCAAGATCAGCTACGTCCAGATTAACATCAGCATCCAGTTTCCTGACCACAAGTCAATGGCCATCCCACTCACTCCTCCACCAACCCGGTCCCAAGCTCCTGTTTCCACTGACAGACACTCACCTGGTCCCAGACCAGGACTCTGAGACAGGTGGCTGGAAGGAGAGCTCACTGATGACCCTGTTGTTTCTCAGGTTAGATGGTGTTGGATTTGCTGGAGCAGGAAAAGAACCGTAAGTCATCAGCCAGGTCTGGTTCCCTGCGACCAGACTGATCCCCACCAGGCATCCCACTCCTTCCCTGAACCCCGTGCTGGGCCAAGGCCACAAGGTGAGGTCATAGCAGCCTGGAACCTGAACTCCAGCTCTTCTTCCTGGTCTACACGTGGAGGGCACAGAGCAAACTTCACTGGACACCTGCTGTGAGCCAGGGCCACTGTGCCAGACACTCTCCTTCCAAACAAACCCAGGAAGTAGGAGTTACTATGTCCATTTCACAGAGAAGAAAACTGAGGCTCAGAGAACTCACATAACTTGCCAACGTCAGACGTTCGACATCCAGGATCCACCTGACCCCTAAGCGAATGAAGAGTCCCTGGACATTGTCAAGAGATAGAATGGGGAAAGACTTACCTTTCCGGTTAGGCTTGAGGCTGCGGTTGACAGGGGGCAGCTGGACCTCATGTCCCTGGCTGAGGTCTTGGTGCACAGAAAGCTCTGTGAGTGGGAAGCCAAGCAGGTTAAAGCAA
>NW_016803382.1:32219-40315 GCF_001698545.2 Rhinopithecus bieti
CAACTGGCAGTGTATCTCGCAGAATGGGGTGTGGATCACTTAATTAAGGTCAGAGTAAATGCCTGGATGATCCATTTAAAGGGAGCAGCAAGACAGTGGCGAGCCCAGTCTGCTGGCTGGGGGAGGTGAGTCTAAGTTCCTATCTCTGGCCACTGACTGAAGCCACGTGGGTGTGATGTAGAACTGGAAACCATCGGGGTGACTAAGTCCTCTGCCTCTGTTCTGAGAAAGTTAAACCTGCATTCACTGTGGATGCCAGGGCAGCATACAATTATAAGCCTTCACTACATGGGGAGGGCTACACTTTGAAGCTATCAGAGTGACCCTGGAAAGACTGTGAAATCAAGGTAGAGGTAAGAAAAAATGAGATGTCTGGGCCCTTCTAGCTCTCAGGACCTCATGGGGTCCAACTACAATTTGTGACAAATCTATAGGATAAAATATCTTTAGTGGCTGGGTCTACTCTGGTTTCTGGATGCTGGACCCAGGCAGAAGGCAGCACAGGCCGTGCACCCTGCAGATGTGGCCCAGCACCCAATGTCCACTCGGGTTTCTGGATACCGGACCCAGGCAGAAGGCAGCACAGGCCATGCACCATGCAGATAGGGTCCAGCACCCAACGTCCACTCGGGTTTCCGGATACCAGACCTAGGCAGAAGGCAGCACAGGTTGTGCACCATGCAGGTGTGGCCTCAAGACCCACCATCCTCCTCAAGTCCTGACTCAGCATTGGCAGGTGTGGGGAAAAGAAAGAGAGATCAGACTGTTACTGTGTCTATGTAGAAAGAAGTAGACATAAGAGACTCCATTCTGCTCTGTATTTGAGATGCTGTTAATCTGTAACCCTACCCCCAACCCTGTCCTTGCCAGAGACATGTGCTGTGGTGACTCAACGTTTAATGGATTTGGGGCTGTGCAGGATGTGCTTTGTTCAACAAGTGCCTGAAGGCAGTACGCTTGTGAAAAGTCATCACTATTCTCTTAATCTCAAGTACCCAGGGACACATACACTGCGGAAAGTCACAGGGACCTCTGCCTAGGAAAGCTAGGCATTGTCCAAGGTTTCTCCCCATGTGACAGTCTGAAATATGGCCTTGTGGGAAGGGAAAGACCTGATCGTCCAACACCCATGAAGGGTCTGTGCTGAGGAGGATCAGTATAAGAGGAAAGAAGGCCTCTGGGCAGTTGAGCTAGAGAAAAGCATCTGTCTCCTGCCCGTCCCTGGGCAATGGAACATCTCAGTGTAAAACCCGATTGTATGTTCTATTTACCGAGATAGGAGAAAACCACCTTAGGAATGAATTGGGACGTGCTAGCGGCAGTGCTGCTCTTTATGTCCTAAAGAGGCTTATGGAGATGTTTGCATATGCATATCAAGGCACAGCACTTTTCCTTAAACTTATTCATGTCACAGAGATCTTTATTCACATGTCTTTCTGCTGACCTTCTCCCTACTATGATCCTATTTGTCCTGCCACTTCCCCTTTTCTGCCATGGTAAAGATAATGATCAATAAATACTGAGGGAACTCAGAGACCGGTGCTGGCACGGGTCCTGTGTATGCTGAGCAATACAGAGGGTATTGGGACCCCTGGGCCCACTTTTTCTTTGTCTCTGTGTCTCATTTCTTTTCTCAAGTCTCTCATTCCACCTAACAAGAAACACCCACAGGTGTGGAGGGGCAGGCCACCCCTTCAGGCAGGTCAGCATCTTAGACCCTGATCAAGGCAAGGATCATATCAGATGTCTTGGTCCTGGAAGGTGAGGTGTGGGGCGAGGTGCACTTCCGCAGACAAGGAGATTCCTCTCCCCCAACGGCTGTGATTACCAGACAAGGTATCAGGGAGGTACAGGGAGCTTGGGGCTCACTCAGGCTTGTGCGTGACCACCAAGCTGCAGGCAGAGCTGCCACAGAGTTGTGCAATGCAGCAGACCTAGGTACAGCCTTCCTCCAGCTCCTGCCCCATCTGCCCTCTGCCTTGGTTACCTAATTCCCACCATCTTTATAAGGGGCCTGAAGCCAGGCTTTGTTGCTTGTCTGACACCTTGGAGAACTGTGGTTACCCTTTCCAGGTGGCAGCCTGGAATCCATCCACCTCACCTGACTCTGAGTACTGCCCTTGCCTTGAGGCTCACATGGAAGCACCCCTTCTCCAGAGGATCTCCTGGATAAGGCTGCTGAATCAGATCACCCACCACCCCAGTAGCCTGTCCCCTCTGCCTACCCATACCAAAGGCTCACAGGGAAGCACTCCTGCTCCAGGGGACCTCATGGGTTACAGCACCTGCTTAGAGCACCCAGAACCCCAGCATTCTCCACTCTCTGCTACCCACAGGGCTGGTGAGCCTTGTGATCCCATCTACTTAAGTACTCACTTCCTTCCAGACCTGGATACCTGTATCTCACTTATCCAAAAACTGAACCTATGAATCTGAACTGAGGGAAGAACCTAGGCAGGCTCCTAGGAGGGAGATGCTGTCATCCTTTGGGGAATGTGCTTTTAGTTCCATGGAGTGTGACCTTTAGCTCCCTGAACCAGCCTGGGGACCCCTGGCTCAGTCATACTCACCAGGAAAGAACTGACTCCCTCATGCATGCACTCAGCAGGCCGGCCGACATTCCCTCCACCATGCTGGGGGTACTTGCAGGAGGAAGCTATGACAGAGGAAGGAGATCCACATGTATCACAGCTGATCCACGTGTTGATGCCTCCCACACCCTCCCCAGTGCTGCTCAGGGTCTCACTGACGCTCCAGAGGACACGACTCTCAACCCCAAATGACAAGGTGTTACCTCTAACACATCCTTGCTCCCTACCACAACTCCTCCTGGGTTTCCAGGTCCAGCTCCAGTGTTACCCACAGAGTGTCTCTCCTAGACATCTACCCTCAGGACACACTTCTCCTTGAACTCCTACAGCACCCACCACCCATCCCCTTCACCCACCTGCCACCTCCAGGAACAGTAAAGAGGGCTTGTACTGACTTCTGCATGTCGGTTTCATTTCATTTTATACATAAATGTGAGCTCTGAACAGCAAACCTGTTTTATATGTCTCTATCATTTCAATTTCACAGCACAAGGGCCTTGCTCAAATTGCTGAAACACTGAAAAGACTGCAAAGAGTTCTAACCCAGGATCCAGGACCTCAGGGTGAGGCTCATCTTTGCCACTTCTGACTTGCAACCCTGAATAAGCCTAAGTACCATGGGCCTCACATAAAACAGAGAAAACAAGGCTTTGCTCCACCAAACTCTCTCATAACAGGAAGAACAAACAAAGGCTTTGCAAGATGTAAGAATGGATGCAAAAGGAAAGGAGTTACTATTGATCCATTTTTTTTTCATTGAGGAGAGGAGGTTATATGCAGATATAAAATACTCTCAGTGGAAAACAAAAGACAAAAATATGTAGGTATTTCAAATACAAGTTTAGACTTCAAAGAGATCCAAGTATAGGTTGGAAAATATTTTGAAGATCTCATTTTGTTTCAACTGTGAGTCCACACTGGTTTGGCTCTAGTCTGGACTGATCTCCTCAATTTCTATTTTAAGTCTTTGCTTTGATTTACACATACATACACGATTATTTAGAATTCCAAACCCATAATGTGCTGCACTGCAACGAAGAATGTTCTGTCTCCCTTAGTGGAGGCGGAGTCTGCCACAGTCTTGCCACTGTGGGTGTCTACTAACAGCCTCCAGTGCTGGGGGACCCAGCGGTCAAGGTCCAGACAGGAGATGAACTTGACTATCAGTGACCTGAGTGGCTCCCAAGTCTTCCTTGGCCATGGGAGACCAAGGACAAGCTAACCACTGACAACCCGGTGCCACCTCCCCTCTCCCTCTAATTCTCGGTGAGGGCTCATACTGACCTTGGTGACATCGGCTGTTGTCCATTGCAGGAAGGGTATTCCGCCTGGGGATGGCAGCGTCAATGGACCACCTGCTGCTTTCACTGACTGAAGGTCTCTGCTGAGGGCTGCCCCACTGACATGCTTCTGCCTGACTTGCCTTGGGCAGGGGAAGGGAGCCAATGGGCCCAGGAGTGGCCACGGCCGTGGCATAGAGGTTCCTGTCTAATGTGACTGTCCCAGGGATCTGGTGCCCTGAGAGTAGGATGGCCGGAACACCACTAGTGTTCACCAGGTGGCCCCCAAACTCCTGGCACAGGGTGCTTCTGGGTGCCTTGAAGGGGTACACACCCTCATTATCTGCCTCAGAGCCTGTGAGGCTGCCTCTGGTGTGGCCATGGGAGGCCAGGCTCCAGGGGGTTCTGTGGGTGCTGCCTCTGAATTCTGTATTGTGCTGGCTCGGCTTGGAAAGGCTATGGAAGCCATGGATGTGACCGCTGACTCCATCGACACTGTCTTCACTGTGCTGGGCAAGATTTTGCACGGCTGTGCTTCTCCTCATGGGGAATGGGGCCCTGGAGCCCTGGGAGAAGCTGGCACTCCTAAGACAGAGAAAGGAGGGAAGGGGCAGGGGTGAGAGGAGGCCAGGACTGCCCCAGTGAGGCAGGCGGGGAAGTTCCCAGCCCCATGTAGTGAGATGATATGGAGAAAACACAGGAAGAGGAATTGGGCAGACTGAGGTTTGTCTAGTTTGGGAGTTCACTACCTTGTGGCCTTGAGCATTTTCCCTTTCTGAATTAGTGTCTCCATCTATAAAATGATGATTAAAAACTCACTTTGCCGATTGCTTAGAAATCAGACTCTATTATATCTAGAGCTAGTATATCTATACCTGGGCTGTGATTAGCAGGGTGATCAGTTTCGCCCCCACAAAACAGACAGCAGCAAGCCAGGTACACTGACTATTGGTTCCCTGCTGTGATCATTCCAGAATGTGCATGTCTGAATGCCCAGGCTGAGAAATGGTGGGGAGAGCTTTGAAGTGGGTGGCAGGAAGCAGCAAGCAAGTCATCTCATCTCTGAGTCTCAGTGTTCCCCTGTAAAGTAAACCAGCAGCTCATGGGTGTCAATATGGTTAAGTTATAAAGAACTATTCAGAAGTAAGCAACAGATTCATCTTCTACCAGGTATTACGGTGGTTAGAGAGGCAATTAGAGGGAAAAGTTTCTCTCCCCAGAAACCTAAACATCTAAAGAAAAAATAGTTTCCTGTTTGGCAACTACATTTGGGATGAAAAAAGGTTTGAAGCCAGGCACAGTGGCTCACACCTTTAGGAAGCCCAAACAGGCAGGTGGCTTGAGTTCAAGAGTTCGAGACTAGCCTGGACAGCATGGTGAAAACCTGTCTCTTCAAAAAAAAAAAAAATTAGCCGGGCATGGTGATGTGCACCTGTAGTCCCAGTTACTTGGCTGGGAGGCTGAGGTGGGAGGATGGCTTGAGCCCAGGAGGCCGAGGCTTGCAATGAGCTGAGATCATGCTATTGCACTCCAGCTTGGGCAACAGATCCAGACCGTACCTCAGAAAAAGAAAAAAGAATAAGTTTTGAATTATTAAAATGTAGGTTTTGGGAGATAAGGCAAGTAGTAAAAAGAGAATCAATGAATGAGAAGGGAGCTGTGTCATGTTCCAGCGCTGCCACTGATAAGCTCTGTGTGCCTTCCTGATTGCCCCAGACATGACTCGGAAATCACAGTGATTTCCAAGTGTCCATCTGGCTCTGCAGCTCTACAGCCTTCGGCTTTATGAGAGTGGTTTGGAACTGGGTTCTATGTTCTGTGTGGGTGCTCTGGGAAACTGGAGGATGTAGTTTTGAGCAAGTATGGATCTAGGTCTTCTTCCCATCTTTTATGTTATTATTCCTCCTAGGATTTAATGTAGGGAAAAAAGTAAGACTGGATCCTTACAGCAGTGGTTCTCAGCCTCTTCATGGCCACAGGCATCTTTAAAAAGCTGAGCAAAAGCTCTTGGGGTATCTCCCCAGAATGAGGCATATCTCACACACATGCACATTTGCAAGCTGTTTCTAGGGGTCATAGCTCTCTGAGACCAATTCGTGGAACTGCCTCACTGGTGTGCTCTCAGCCTATGGAGAGCTTTCCCTTGGGGACATGGCCACAGCTGGCCCAGAAGCTTAGAAAAATGAAGGGAAGCAGGTGTTCAGACCAGGCTACCTTCTCTGTGAACATGGGCCACCGAGCTCCACAGCCTTCCTCCCTGGGCCTCTGCATTCCTTCTCCCTTTCTATTCCTCTCCATACACAAGACCAAGCCAACAGCATGGGCCTCCATAACTGAACACGTGTCTCTAAAGCATGCTGTGCTTCACCAGCAGACACGAGAGTGGAAGAAGATGCAGGATCCTCATGTTCATATTTGTCTTTGGTGCCTTTCACTTGATCTTTTGGAGTTTCCAGCTCTCTGGTAGATATGCCACCTGGATTTGCTCCTGTGATGTTTGCTCATGCCCCACTTTCCATCTAGGCCAGGCACAGCAGACACAGATGCCACCTGCCCTGCAGGACAGGCGTCACAGCAGTGGAGGAGGTGTCATGAATGCACACCACCACAATCAGATGGGATGAGCACACGGCTACTGAAAGATCTGGATGAGCCCTCCCTGGTGGTGGTCGAGACCACCAGGAAAGCCTTCTGCAAAGCCTTCCATCTAAGTGAGCCCAGAAGAATCAGCAGCAGCTGGCCAGACGAAAGTTGAGACAAGGGAAAAGCTGTTCCACTTGGAAACAGCAAGATGCAGAACACAGCCTGGCCATTCAAAGGGCTGCAAGCTGCTCAGGCTGAGAGATGACAGTGGAGGGGCCAGGCCAGCACTGAAGGGATCAGGAGCTTTGGAAGGACGTCAAGGTGGGGATGGGGTGTGGGAAAGCACCTCAGGTGTCCTGCGGTAATCTCACACATATTCAGAATAAGCCCATCATCTTCCTCCTGAAATCTATCTCTCCTGATTGTTCTGTCTTAGGATTGGCACCAGCCTCTCAAACCCAAAACACTGGAGTTACCCACACTCTCACTCACTCACCAGTCTGCCTTAGTGAGCCCACCCTACTCATTTCCTCCTGATCCTTCTAATGGACCACAAAAGGTCTCATAACAAGTCTTCCTCACATCTTCCCAGGGCCTCTCCAGCCCTCTCCATCCTGCTATTTACCTTCCTAACCTCCCAGCTTGAACATCTTCACCACTGTCACAGAGACCTTAGGACGAAGTCCAAACTCCCAGCTTTACTCCATTCCATCTCTCCAGTCTTTTCTCCCTAGTTACACTTCCCACCTAGGACCCATTCAAACCAGACACTACTGTGTCCCCAGCGTGCTCCTCAGTGACACTTCTGGGCTTTGTCCTGTTGTCAGCTGTCCCTGGATGGCTTTTGAGTTCCCTTTGGCAAGCTCCTACTCCATTTATCCTTCCAACTCAGCTCAAAAGGCACATTTTTAAAAGCCTCTCTTATATCCTCTTCCTCCAAGCGTAACCACCCACCTGAATAACTGTTCTTGGAGTAGCAGCATACTGCTATCTGCATCACACTCCATTGTTACTTATCTCATCCACCAGACTATGATTTCCCTGAGGAAGGAAACCCTGTCTTACTCATCTTTCTTTCCTCAGCACCCAGGTTAGTGCTTGTCACACAGTAAACAATGAATAAATGTTTGCTGAAGGAAGAAGCAAATGAATGCAAAAATAAAGAAAGAAAAGTGGGGTGTTGCCATCCTTTTTCCTGAGCTTGGCCCAAACACTTTGAACCAGCAGATCCAAACTCTTCCTCCTTAAACCCCACTTTCTTATGTCCCAACATCTGCCTGCCCAGGTCCTTTACTCCAGCTCAGATACTTCTCAACCCTGAGCACGTCCCACACGGTCTAAACCCCATTGCCAAGACAATCCTAAGTCAAAAGAACAGAGCTGGAGGCATCACACTATCTGACTTCAAACTATACTACAAGGCTACAGTAACCAAAACAGCATGGTACTGGTACCAAAACAGAGATATAGACCAATGGAACAGAACAGAGTCCTCAGAAATAATACCACACATCTACAGCCATCTGATCTTTGACAAACCTGAGAAAAACAAGAAATGGGGAAAGGATTCCCTATTTAATAAATGGTGCTGGGAAAATTGGCTAGCCATAAGTAGAAAGCTGAAACTGGATCCTTTCCTTAC
>NW_016803382.1:41142-65018 GCF_001698545.2 Rhinopithecus bieti
CCATGGAGTACTATGCAGCCATAAAAAGGAATGAGTTCACATCCTTGGCAGGGACATGAATGAAGCTGGAAACCATTATTGTCAGCAAACTTACACTAGAACAGAAAACCAAACACTGCATGTTCTCACTCATAAGTAGGAGGTGAACAATGAGATCACATGGACATAGGGACACACCAGGGCCTGTCAAGAGATGGGGAGATAGGGGAGGGATAGCATTAGAAGAAATACTTAATGTAGATGACGGGTTGATGGATGCGGGAAACCACTATGGCACGTGTATACCTATGTAACAAACCTGCATGTTCTGCACATGTATCCCAGAGTTTAAAGTATAATAAAAATAACTAAATAAATATAAAATAAAATATAGTGTGGGGTAGAAAAAAACTAAATGATGCCCCTTAAAAAAGTAGAAAAGTAAGAAAAAAACAAACCCCAAATTAGAAGGAAATAAATATTACAGTTCAGAGCAGAAATAAATACAATTTAGAGTGAATAAAATATCAATGAAACAAAAGCTTTGTTTTTTTGAAAAGATAAACAAAATTGAACTCCTTTAGCTAGATTAACAAAAAATGAGTCAAGCCTTAAATAAAATTAGAGACAAAAGGAGACATTACATCTGATAAAACAAAAATTCAAAGGACCATCAGAGACTATTATGAGCAACAATATATCAAAAATTGGAAAGCCTGGAAGATACGGATTAATTTCTACACAAATACAACCTAGCAAGGTTGAATCATGAAGAAATAGAAAACCTGAACAGACCAACAAGTCACAAGATACATGCAGTAATAAAGAAATTCTCATCAAAGAAAAACCCAAGACCTGATGGCTTCACTGCTGATTTCTACCAAACATCTAAAGAACTAACATCAATTCTTCTCAAGCTATTCCAAAATGTTGAGGAGGATGGAATACTTCTAAACTCATCCTATAAAGCACTATCCTGATACCAAGAACAGACAAAGCTACAACAAAAAAGGAAACATCCCTGATGTTTATAATGATATATTATAAAGATAATTCATCTTGATCAAGTAAGATTCATCTTAGGGATGCAAGGTGGGTTCAACATATGCAAATAAATAAACACGATACACCACATTAATAGATTCAAAAACAAAAATCATATGATCATTTCAAAATATGACAAAAAGTTATTTGATAAAATGCTACATCCCTCACAATAAAAACTCTCAACAAACCAGGTATAGAAGGAACAGACCTCAAAACAATAAAAGGTTTTATATGCAAAACCCACAGCTAGCATCATACTGAACAAGGAAATATTAAAAGCCTTTCCTCTAAAATCTGGAATAAGACAAGAATGCCCACTTTCACACTGTTATTCAACATGGTACTAGAAGTTCTAGCCAGAGCAACGAGAAGGGAGAAAGAAAGGGCATCCAAATTGAAAAGGAAGAAGTAAAATTGCCCTTGTTTGCAGACAATATAATCTTATATTTGAAAAAACTTAAAAATGCCAAAAGGTTGTTGGAATGGATAAATAAATTCAGCAAAGATGCAGAATACAAAATCAATGTGTAAAAATCAGTAGTATTTCTATATGTCAACAGCAAACAGTCTAAAAAAGAAATTAAGAAAGCAATCCCATTTACAGTAGCTACAAAAAAATACTTAGAAATAACCTTAAAGAAGTAAAAGATCTCAATAATGAAACTATAAAATGCTTATAAAAAATTAAAAAGGACATGAAAATAGAACAATATCACATGATCATGATTACAAAAATTAATATTGTTAAAATGTTCATACTACCTAAAGAAATCTGCAGAATCAATGCCTATCAAAATACCATTCAGTATTCTCCATGGAAATAGAAATAAAAATTCTAAAAGTTATATGAAACCACACAAATCAGAACAGCCAAAGCAACCCTGAGCAAAAAGAACAAAACTGGAGGAATCATATTACCTCACTTCTGTTGGGGAAAATCTGAGTGTTGGGAAAAAAGCTGAGGCAGGGTTTGCATGTCTGAAATAATGTAAAAGAGCCTTGGAACATGTCCAGGGTCCAGGATTTAAAACCCCTCTTGGCCTTTGGAACACCAAGTTCTGTGCCAAAGGGTGGAAGGCTGCCCTGCCACACCATAATCTAAGCCCAAGGCATAAAACCCCTCGTGGCTTGGATAGAATTCAGGACTCAGGGCATAAAACCCCTAGCGGACTCTGGAAAGTGTCTAGACTTGCTGGCTCCTTCCAGCACTCCCAGGCTCATAGATTGATTGTATCTTAAACTAGAAGAACATGTTTCCCACTATCTCAAGTAGCAGAACATGTTCCATATGCTGCAAAGAAAAATGCTAAAGTGTCACAGCTGTAGAAGATGCACTTGATGCATCACTTCCTTTCAATCCTCACATCCTCACCACCTGTTTCTTTGTTTGATCACCAACAAATAGCGTGAGCTCCCAGAGCTTGGGGCCTTTGCAGCCTCCATACTAGCGTTGGCCCCCTAGTCCCACTTTCACTCTTAACTTGCCTTTTCTCATTCCTTTGACTCCGCCCCCATGGCCTGGGGTTGGGTCTGATCACCCCAACATTCCTGGCGCCCAACGTGAGGCAACAAAGACCATGGTGAAGGAAGCCTAGAGCATGTGAAAGTGGAGGATGCATCATCAGAGGACACCTGAAGACAACTGAAAGAAACTCGGTGGGAAGGCTGAGTGCTCGGAAGAACCAGGGTAACAATGGGACAAAGTGAAAGCAAACATTCTGCTTATTTGAATTTCTTAAGGCATTTATTACAAAGAGGGGGAGTGAAAGTTAGTACTCGGAATTTGTTATCACTCTTTAGTACAGTAAAGCAGTTTTGCCCATGGTTCCCGGAACAAGGGACTATGGAGCTGGATGAATGGGAGAGAACTGGCAGAGATTTTAAAAAGGTGTATAAAGATGGAGCAAAAATTCCAGTTTCCATCTGGTCAATGTGGGCAGCTCTTGAGTCATTTCAAACAGATAATGAGGCAGATGCAGATGAGGAAGAGAAGGACAAGTGTAAAAAACTAACTTCAAATTCTGAATGTGAGAAACAAAAACCAGAAAAGGTTAAAGAAAAGAAAGGGTAACTGAAAAAAGTATGTTTTACTAGCTGTTGGTTCCATCTGCTGAATTAAGTGAATGGCCACCTCCACTCTCTCCCTTTAATGGGCAAGAAAATGAACTAACTGAAAAACTTACTGCTCCTGTAGTTGCAACATTAAAATCTGGAGCAATTTGTGGTGCTATACAAAATTCTACTTAAAAAGCTAGAGCTGAGGGAGAACTTGAAGCATGGTAATTTCCAGTTACTATAACTCAGCAAGGAGGAAAGAATATAGCTAATTGGGCCACTTTTCCTTTTAAGTTATTAAAGGAATTTAAGCAAGCCATTAGTCAATATGGACCGAACTCTCCTTTTGTGCAAACTTTGTTTAAAAATGTGGCTCTTGATAACAGGTTAACACCATATGATTGGGATACCTTAACAAAATCTGTTCTCACTCCATCTCAGTATTTACAGTCTAAAACTTGGTGGGCTGATGAAGTTCAAACTCAGGAAAAGGAAAACACACAAGTGCAGCCCCCTATGCCTGTTTCCTTTGAACAGTTAATGGGAATCGGCCCTAATTGGGGTCAGTTAGAAAATCAAGCAGTAATGGAGGATGTTGCCATTGTTCAGCTGTGCTCTGTGTGCTTACATGTATGGGAAAGGATAAATGTTACAGGGGAAAAATATCCTTCTTTCAGTTGTCTGACAAGGACCTACAGAACCATATATTGATTTTATTGCTCAGCTCCAAGAGGCTGTGTATAAAGCCATAACTGATAAAACAGCTCAGGATGTTGTAATACAGCTTCTTGCATATAATAATGCTAATTCAGAGTGTCAAACTGCTATTAGACCTCTGAGAGGGAAGGTTCATTTAACTGAATATGTTAAGGCTTGCAATGGCATTGGAGGTAACTTACATAAGGCTACTCTTTTAGCTCAGGCTATGGCAGGATTGAAAGCAGGAAAGAATATGCCCCGTTTCTCAGGCTCTTGCTTTAATTGTGGGCAATTTGGACACACAAAAAAAAGGAATATAGAAAACTAAAATAAAAAGTCTGGACAAGATATACGGTGGAGGGATGCACATACAAAGAGCTGGGAAAAAGGAAAGATAATTTTATGGGGAAGAGGATTTGCCTGTATGGGTACCCAACAAACATCTGAAGATCTATCATGAGCCACAGCACCTAGTGGACCCACCTGTACAGTGCACATTGAAGGTTTAGGGATTGCTTTTAAGCCTCGATTTGCTTTCTCTGTGCCTTCTGTCAGAAGGGGCCTGTTTCTCATTATCAGTGGAAAGTTTTACACCATGGTAATTAACCAAAGAGGCAGAAGCTGAGTTACAGCTTGTAGAGCAAATGCTTCAGCAATGGCATGCCTCCTGACTACAGTAACAAAAGTTTTTGCATCTGTTTTGCTAGATTTACTAACGTGGGGTCGAGGGTATGCTTGTGTTTTTGTAGGAGATGAACAAACCGTGTGGGTGCCCTCAAGATGTGTACAATCATGGAACAGGAGACTGGAGGGACCCAGGGATCCCAACCATGGACCTGGCCCCCCAGTACGAGCCATGAGCCAGTTGAATCTGAATACAAAGATGGAACAAGGACTGATCAGAATCATGGTGACATCAACCCCCATGACATGGGGACAGATCAAGAAAACCACATAGGAAGCTGAGAAACTGCTGGAGTGCCAGGGTTTTACCTTTTGCTGGGATTCAGAGGTACAATAGATGCTTAACTGACCAATGCTTTCTGACTGAGCTCCTCTCTACCCTGAATACAAGAGACCCTAATAGTTAGGCAAGAATATCTTCGCCCCTATTCAGCATGAGGAAGTTACAGAAGATGGACCTTCATCCTCATGCAACCGTTAGGATTAAGGGTCCTCTTGTAAAAGGGAAAGGGGAAATACGTAAGAAGCATTCAAACCAGAGCGACTCCATTTTGAATAAGGGCCAATGCATCCTAATGAGGAAGGGATGAAAATGAATATATTTATAGGATATAAATATCCCCCAATACGCCTGGGACCTGTTGTTGGATGTTTACAGATTGACACACAAGTCTGGTTGGCAGTAGTCCCCAGAAAAAATAAATCATAGGCTGCTTTGCATATGATTTCGGAATATAGTTTAAAATATAATTATTCCAATCCTAAAACTCTGAAGTTCCATCCAAATAAGCTCAAATGTAAACAAAATAGAGTCTGATGTGAAGGTATGGATGCTTGAACGTGGGAAGATTATATAGCAAGTAAGGCTGAGGTGCTACAAAATAATTCCTATGGAATCAACATTGATTAGTTCCCTAAGATGATCTTTAAAGAAAATTGCACCAGAAGGCCCTCTTGTGACACAAATGTAGTAAGCTGATGGAATCACTGGCAATTAAATCATACACAATATATTCAGACGGAAGCTAATGCCCCTATCATATAGAATCCTGCTGGCATTGTTGCCCCAGTACAAAAATGGTATCTCCTGCCATAGAACAGGAACATTCAAAATTATGGAAATTAGCTATAGCTCAAAGTTCAATCAAAACTTGGGAGGGTAAATATACATAAAGAGGAGAGAGGTAAAAATAAATATGCTCTTTCTTTTTTTTCCAACAGGATCTTTTGTATTCAAAGTTGTGTTTGGCCACCTTTTATGTTAGCAATAAGGAAATGTTACCAACTTTTAATAAAAATCAGACTATCCTGATAATTAAAGCCAGAGAAGGAGTTTGGATCCCTGTGTCTCTAAAGAGACCATGGGAGGCATCACCATCCAGTCATATAGTAACTAAGAGCCTTAAAAACTCTTATCCTGAAGATTTATAGTTGCTCTTATATTTGCTATAATTGGCCTTATTGCTGTTACTACTACTGCTGTAGTAGCTGGTGTGGCTTTACATTCATCTGTGTAAACTGTTGAATTTGTCGATAAGTGGAAAAAGAACTCTACAAAATTATGGAACTCTCAAGCTCAAATAGATGAGAAAACAGTTTTGTATTACTCCCCACAGTTATAATGAAACAGAACACTGATGGGAAAAAATTAAATGCCATCTGGAGGGCAGAGATGAAAATCTCACCCTTGATATTGTAAAATTAAAAGAGCAGGTTTTTGAAGCCTCTCAGGCTCACCTGAATCTGCTCCCTGGAACTGACATTTTGAACAAGACAGCCGACAGGTTTTCTACAATCAATCCTCTTAAATAGATTAAGGCCACTGAAAGCTCTACACTTGCAAATCCTGTTCTAATAATTATGTGCTGTGCTGTCTCCTTTTAGTCTGCAGATGCGGAAGCTGCTGCTGAAGTGAAAGCCACCACTGAGAACAAGCAATGATAGCTGTGGAGGTTTTACAGAAAAGAAAAGGGGGTATGTTGGGGAAAAGCCGAGTGTTGGAAAAAAAGCTGAGACAGGGCTTGCTTGTCTGACATAATGTAAAAGAGTCTTGGAACATGTCCAGGGTCCAGGGTCTAAAACCCCTCTTGGCCTCTGGAACACCAAGTTCTGTGCCAAAGGGTGGAAGGCTGCCCGGCTGCACCATAATCTAAGCCTAGGGCATAAAACCCCTCGTGGCTTGGATGGAATCCAGGACTCAAGGTATAAAACCCCTAGTGGCCTCTGGCTCCTTGCTTCTAGCATTCCCAGGCTCATAGATTGAGTGTATCTTAAACTAGAAGAACATGTTTCCCATTATCTCAAGTAGCAGAACATGTTCTGTATGCGTCAAAGAAAATGCTAAACCATCACAGCTGTAGATCATGCACTTGACGCATCGCTACCTTTCAATCCCCACGTCCTCACCACCTGTTTCTTTGTTTGATCACCAACAAATAGCATGGGCTCCCAGAGCCTGGGGCCTTCACACCCTCCATACTAGCATTGGCCCCCTGGTCCCACTTTCACTCTTAACTTGTCTTTTCTCAATCCTTTGACTCCGCCAGACTTCATAGCCCCCATGGCCTGGTGTTGGGTCTTATCATCCCAATACTATCTAAAGAAACCTGCAGAGTCAATGCCTATCAAAATACCATTCTGTATTCTCTACATAAATAGAAACAAAACTCTAAAATTTTGTGAAACCACACAAGAATCAGAAGAGCCAAAGCAACTCTGAGCAAAAAAGAGCAAAACTGGAGGAATCATATTACCTGACCTCAAAATATACTACAAAGCTATAACCAAAACAGCATGGCACTGACTTAAAAATGGACACACAGGCCAGTGGAACAGAATACAGATTCCAGAAATAAATTCATGCATTTACAGTCAACTCATTTTCAACAAAGATGCAAAGAGTATACACTGGGGAACGAATAATCTCTTCAATAAATGGTGCTAGGAAAAATAAATATCCATGTGAATGCATGAATGAAACCAGAGCTCTATCTCTCACTCTATACAAAAATCAACTCCAGATTGATTAAACATGTAAATGTAAGATCTGAAACCATGAAACATCTAGAAGAAAACATTGAGAAAACACTTCAAAACACTGGTCGAGCCAAAACGTTCTTGCATAAGACCTCAAATGCACAAGTAATCAAAGCAAAAACTGACAAATGGGATTATATCAAGCTAAAAAGCTTCTATACAGCAAAGGGAAAAATTAACAAAGTGAAGAGACAATCTACGCAATCGGAGAAAGTATTTTCAAACTATTCATCCAATAAGAAATTAATAGAATATATAAGGAACTCAAACAACTCAATGGACAAAAAATCAAATAATCAGATTACAAAATGGACAAAAGATCTGGACAGACATTTCTCCAAAGAAGACATCCAAATGGCCAAGAGGTAAATGAAAAAATTATCACCATCACTAGTCATCAGAAAAATGCAAATCAAAACCACAATGAGATATCTCCCCCAGTTAAAATGGCTATTATCAAAAAGATAGTGACAAAGGCATGGAGAAATGGGAACGCTCTATATATTCTTTGTAGGAATGTAAATTAGCACAGCCACTATGGAAAGCAGTATGAAGGTTCCTCAAAAAACTAAAACTAGAACTACCGTGTGATCCAGCAATCTCACTGCTGAATAGATATCCAACATCTGTATTATCTTGAGGTTCGCATCTGTGTCTTCCAATTAGAACTGGTTAAATTCTGCTGGTTCTCCATAAGCTGAGAAATTGTGAATTGCATCCTGAATGTTGTGCATGTTGTGTTTTGTGTAGACTGTGGGTTGCCATAATCCTTGGGAGAATGTTGATGTTTTGGTTTCTGCAGAAAATCAAGCTGGTTAGGTTGAGACTACAAGTTCCAACTCTCCTACGTGTGGTAGTTCCAAGCTGTGCTCAGTTCATATAGCTCTGTTACAGTGGTTTGGGACTTTGCATACATGTGTAGCTCAAGCTGAGCATAAGACTTTGGTGGTTTCATGCTCAGAATTAGCAGATCCCTTCTCCAGCTCACTCTGCTCTAGAATCCTTTCCAGCTCCACTGGGCTCTTTTCTGGTTCCTCTACCTAGAAAGACGGGGTTTCCAGGAAAGTTCTAACCACTGGCCCCACTGTGTTGCTTTGTGTGGATGTACCCTGGAGGCAAATCCATGGAAGACAGAAAATTGACCTCTGCATATTTACTGCTCCAAGTTTTTCTCCAGTCCACACTCTGCCTCCTTTCATTTACTTCTCAGGGTCTTTGGGTAATCATACTTTGTATGTGTCCAGAGTTTTAATCTGTGATCTGGGAAGGATATCCTGCAGTGGGTCTGCCACCACAGTGGAGCTGGAATTTCTAAGTCCTTTTCCAGAGTCCCTGTATCTCTCCCGAAATCCATCAATCTCTTCACCCATTACGTACATTTCTTGCCCATAGATTTAAAAAGTTAACATACTTATTTTAAAGTCTTTGTAGGCTAGCTCCAAAATCTGGGTCTATTCTGGTCTGTTTCTACGTACTGAGTTCTCTAAATTGTGGGTCAACTTTTACCATTTACTCATAAGGCTAGTAATTTTTCATCATACACTGAATATCTGGGATCTGTTCTAGGAAAAGCCATGGAAATTGAATCTCAGTTCTTTCAAGAGTCAAATCTGTTCCAGTTCCTGCCAGAGTTTTGATTGTTCTTCAGTGCCTTCAAACAGTTGTTTTTTAATGTCTCAGTTTCTAACTGTTCAGTAATTTAGTATGATGCAAGCTATGCCACTACCATTAGAAACAATACCATCTTTCAGGACTTAAGAAGGCTTCCTTCCTATTCTCCATCTCCCCTTGGAATTTGGCAAACAGTGTTTGAACTTTTCTGTAGAAACTACCCTGAAATATTGCTCATTGCCCTCTCACTCCCTCATCCACACAAGCGAAAACAAAGAGAGAAGACAGCACAGCCTGGCCAAGGGCCCGTGGCAGTGCTGTTCTCAAGCTGTAGACAGTTCTTTCTCCTCCACTGTGCCATCTCACTACAGCACACGACCATCAAACACTGATCATGTATTGATGCAGACGTGCTACATGCCTTGCCTTGTGTCCTCAGAGCACCTTAATACGGAAATCCGTAACACGACCTCCATAACATCCAGAACATCTTAACATGGAAATCCATTTAACATGAGGCAGACAGCCCCAAATGCTGGGAGAGAGAACATAAAAAACTGCTGTGGTGATTCAAAGAAACCAACTCCTGCTGGTACGACTAACAGGAATTTCAGGAGGAAGGAATGCAGAAAGTGGACCCTCACTGCTCATGCAGGCAGAGACATTTATGTGTCTGTCTCCTTTTGCTTCAGCTGTGTCATTGGAGTGCAGGTGGTAGTGGCTGTTAGTATACCAAGCCTTCTACATAAAGTGTGTCCTGCAGATAAGCTGCACTGGTATCCTCAGTCCGTGTCAGCAAGACAGGACTGTAGGACCCACCCCAGGTTCACTGATGAAAACAAGCATCACAGCAAGCTCACCAAGTGTTCTACATGCATGTGAAAGTGTGAACGGCACCAACACGAAGCACTGTGTCTTTTACAAGAACGCCTGTAAGACCTCACTTCTCTCTGTCCAGGCATTCACACATTCAGTAGAGGGAAAGGGGCACAGGGAGAACCACAGGTAACATGGACTGAGCATCTGCCACTGTGCACTTCATGTGTGTTCTGTCACCTTACACCCATCAACCCTTGAGTTAGTCATTTCCATTCTGAAGATAAGGAAGTTGAAGGTCAAAGAGCTTAAATAAGTGGCCTAAGATAACAAGTGGCAGAACCTGAATTTGAAGCCATATCTGGCTGATGCCAAACCTGTGCCATGCTTTCCATTGCACTGTACTGCCTATCCCTGGTCTGGGACTCAGGAGAGGCAGGTACTGGTATGGTTCTGCCACTAACTAGTTCAGTGATCTTGGTTAATTCTTTCTATCCTTCTAGAACACAGATCTTCATGTATCAGTTGATGAAGGTGGAACTGCTGAAAGTTTACAAATGAAGTAATAGCGTTGCTTCAGGAAAATGGCTGATGGAACCAGCCTTTAGATTGAGTGTTGGAGCCCCTGCTGTGTTACAGAAAAAGAATGAGAAAACCAGGAGTGCAGCAAAGTGTGAGACAAAGAGTTCAGGACAGATGTGAGGGCATCTGGGTTCTAGTCCCTCCTCTACCATCTGATAGCTGTGAGCCTCAGCTGCTTCACCTATAAAATGGAGACAAATGATCTTTCTAGCTATCTCTCATATGTTTGACTGGTTCCAGTGAGATTATGTATGAAAATATTCTCAGAGATGTCATGAAGTAATCTATTAACACAGACATTTATCTGTCTGCCTTCATTTTCACAGCATGATTTAGGTATTTCTAAACTAACAAACCAAGGAATGTGACTGTGATCTGTGTGCCATGGTGGCAACTGAGCACCAGCTCTGGCCAAGCCCATCCCCTCTGCACATTTGCCTGCCCTTACGCTGGGAATTACAGGTGATAAAACTGGTGCAGGCTCTGCCCCTGTGAGACAGCCAGTGGTGTCAGAGAAGCAGAGGTCGTGGTTCCGGAGCAAGGAGTCCCTTGTGAAACCATCTGTGGTGATGGACATGCTGCCTATCTTTGCTAGTCACTTTGGTGGCCACTATAACTGAGAAACTGAACTTGAAATTTAATTTAATTTTAATTAGCTTAAATGTAAATAGCCACGACTGCAGCTACTGGGGAGCAGCACAGCTTAGAATTCAACTGAGCTGTGGATCTGTTCATCAATCTTAAGGTTTCATAGCTGTCCTCTTAAGGCCAGCACATAAACTGACTTTGTTATTTGCAGTTCTGAAACCCTAGCCACTAATGCTTTTTTCCCCAAAATCAAACAAAATTTTCATGGCATGATTTTTTATAATGGTAGGTTTCTTAAGAATCCAATTATCACTTTGTAGCAACATAAATAAAACCAATAAAATGTGAAGGCTACATAAACAAAAAATTAAATTTTGTTATGTATGTTTGCTTACCTGGAAAAATATAATATTTTATGTCCTTCTCTTTGAAATTTAAAAAAAATCAGGGTCTGAAAAGAACAAGACCTTGTGGGGTCATTCCCCTACTGGCCGTAGTGGTCCCCTACCTTGCATGTCCTGCTTTCTGGCTGGCGTGCTGGTGCGAGCAGAGACACCCCCGAGGTGCAGGGATGGGCCAGGTGGGCCGCACACGGTGAGACACAGGGGGTTCAGATGTGGGTTCTCGTTCTTGGGGGAGGTGCTGATGGGAGCGGCTGGGCTCAGCTGCAGAAGAGCAGGGGCCGTGACTGGCTGAGGAAGTGTTTCCCAGGGAGCCTGTGAATGAAACAAGAAGGAAGGGCATCTTTGTCCTAAAGTGGGCTGCTAGAGGCAGAAACACATGAAGGCAGAGCGATAATCCAGCCCCAGCGCCCCTCCTCTCACATGCCCGCCCCTGTTTCCTCCCAGAGGAGGGCTGGGGCCTCCTGGCTATCACGGCTGAGGAGCAGACCCTCTGCCTCTTTCCTACCCTACAGCAGCCTGGAAGCCTCATATTGCCCTGGGCCATGACTGCGCCACTCCCAGACGGTGTGACTCCCCACAGTCCAGGAGTGTGGTCCAGGCCCCCAGGCAAGACAGCCTCTGCAGTAGTGAGTGCCACCACCTCCCTCCTCCATGGTGGCTCCTCTGTCATGGCCTCCCTCAAAGTTAAGGCTGTCTGGGTCAAGTGAGGCTTGCCAACTGAAGCCGCATTCTTGGAAACCCAGCTTTCCTGCCTGTCCTTCCACAGCATCTCAGACTCCTGAAGTGTTGGCAAGGAAGAGAGGGTATCATGGACAGGTGGTACTTTGCTGCACCCCAAGCCCAGCACACTGTTCATCTGGCTTGCTCTCCAGGACCTGTCCACACTCCTCAACAGAACCTACAAGGCCTTTCACAGTCTGACCTGTTTCCTGCTTTCCTACACCCACAACCGAGGTATATGGCAGCATCGGCCATCCTGCACACACCAGCCTCTTTCAGGCTTCTTTGCTTTGGCTTATGCTGTTCCTTCTGCATGGATTTCACTTCTACTCAAACTCACATGCAGACTTTAAGACCCTGCTCAAATATCATATTCTCTCTGAAACTTCCTGAACCAGCTTTCTTCTGGGTGTCACAGCACTTGGCCCATGTTCCCATTATATGCATGATCCCATCATAGGCACTTCCTTGCCCAGTCCATGGGTTTTTGAGAGCCGCAACTGATGTTGTCACCTCCACGGCCCAAGCATTCACCTGATAGAGGCCAGGTACATAGACAGTTTTTAGTTTGTGTTTGCAGAATAAATAAAAACATAACTTTCAGCAATCAAAAATCCCAACAGCAAAACTTCTTGTTCAAAAGAAATGAAGGTCTACAGGTGTAATTTCAAATGATGTGATCGTTAGTGGGGTTATGTTTGGGTGGTGTTGATGGTGGCTTTCTAAGGGTTCCTCAAGTCATATCAGAGGGGACAGAGTTCTCTTTCTGCCTCCCTGATATCTGGCCTATTTCTGGCTGTGCCACCTCATGGCCTGAAGCAGGAACCCCAGCTGGCTAATGCCCCTGAGTGTCTGCTCCTCTCCAGCTGTTTCTGATGCTGGGCAAGACAAGTTCTGCCAGTGAGCAACAGAAACATCTGACAGGGCTCTGGGAAAGATGGCTCCACTGACAGCTACGTGCACTCCAAGATGAGCTCCCATGCAGGTCTCCTGGTGAGTGGGATGTCTGCTAACAGAATCAATGGCCTTGCAGCTCCAAAAGACCTGCAAGATGAATGCTTTACCAGTGGAGGAGAAAGAGTCTATGCTAGGGGGCCAAGCAGCCACGACACCAAGGATGAACACAGCTACTGCCCAGGGAGGGTGCAACAGAAAGCTCTGCCGAGCCTCTGCTCCTACCATCTTGTTGGATCTGCTTCCTCTGCCTTCAGTGGAGCTATTCTTCAGGGTTCCGCTCTAGACCCTCCTCACCCTGACTCTGGATACTGCAGGATGATCCTGTCCTCCCACAGCCCCTGGTACCGCCTAAGTTATGGCAACGCTAAAATCTGAACCTGCAGCTCAGGCCTTTCTGGGGCTCCCCGCTGCAAGGCAGACACCCCACAAGCAGGTGTCCCCGATGCTCCAAGCGAGCCCCTCGCATGCCCGTGTTCCCTCTAGGTGAGGCACACCAGCATGACTGTCCACTCCACTCTCCAAGCCAGAGCCCAGGTATCACTGTGACCCTTCACTGGTTTTCACCAACCATGTCCTGTCTTTACGGCACTGCTCGCGGAAAGCTCTTCCACAGTGGCCCTGCATCCTTAAGTTGACTCACAAAGCATTCTCTCTCTTTCTAAAACCATATTTCTGTTTATTTCTTCAACCAGTTTCTTGCCAGTAATTGCTCGTGTTTCAAATGGAATTCTTGTAAAATACCAACCTTTCTCTCATCGCCCCATACATTCAGCTCGAAACTCAGTGAAGGCAGAGATTTTATCTCTTTTGCAATGGTTTTGTTCTCAGAATCAAGCCCAGAATGTGATACAACAAGTATGTGTTGATCAAACAAAGGATGTAGCATAGTAAGGAACTACTCTCCTGGTGACAGTCACTGCTCCTCATTGCCCTCCCAATAAAGTCCAGGCACCTCAGTCTGGTAGGAAAGGCCACTTTTCCACAACCCACTCACTCTGTCCTGTCACCCCAAGCATCCTTCATGCCCCCAGTTGTATGTGTGGGCTGTGAGGATGAAAGAGGGACCCACCCTCACCTCCACAGCCCCTGTCTAGCACTCAGGCAGTAGAGTCCTATCCATGACCCAGAGTCCATTTATATGCAGACCTGGGGGTCTATCAGCACCAAGTCATGGCTATAAAGCTGATCAGCTCTCTCAAAAGGCCTATAGCTCCAGAAACATCCTTTCAAAGCAGTTCTGACAATAAACGTTGCCTGAAGAGTTCTTAAAACCAGACTGCTGTGTTTTGTCCCAGAGTTTCTGATTCAGTAAGTCTGGACTGGGGTGCAGACTGACTTACAAGAATGAATTACTTACTGACGTTCTGACAAGAATGTGCAGGTCTAACAAGTTCCCAGGTTATCCTGATGCTGATGAGCTAAGAATGGTTTTTACATTTTCAAAGGATTGTAACATTTTAAAAAAACAGGAATATAAAATAGAGACTACATGTGGCCTTCAAAATCTAAAATATGTACAGGAAGTATCTGCTGAGCCCTGGACCCTTGCTACTCAAAAGGAAGCTTTTCTTTTCAATTTTACCCTCCCAAAAAAGTGGGAAAGAGTGGAGCTTCCAAAAGACACTAATGCCTGGGTCCACCACTCAAAGATTTCTAGGTAACTCACTTGGCATAGGTCCTTGGCATCAACATTTGAGAAATGTCCCTCAATTCTGATGTGCAACCAGGTTCAAGAATGACCAATTTAGACCATACAACTGCCTCAGAAAAAAAAAAAAAAGAAAAAAAGCCTGCTCCTTAACCTTCCCGGTGAGTAGAGGATGAGCCTGAACAAATGTGAAGGAGCACTTCTGCAACTTACAATTCATTTTAAAAAGCTGAACTACTCTTTTGTGAAGGTTATTAAAACCCAAGCATAACTCTGTATTTGCTCCTTTCACCTGTCCCCTCCTAAGTGATTATAAATCAGTAAGATTCACAAAGCACCCCTAAACAAACCCACCAAGGGTCAAGTGCAACTGTGCCAGGCGGTCTGAAGTAGGTGGGCCAGAACAGCCAGAGATGGATCAGTAGAGGGTGAAGGAGAGGTCTTCCCTAGGGGTGGCTGAGAGGCGACAGGGCAAAGGTGCAGAGAGCTCAGGGAAGGGGGAGAGGTGGAGGACTGACGATGGTAGTGATATCGAGGTATCTGAAGAAACACCCAAAATGCCTTTAGCTTCATCACGAGCCCAACACTTCTTGGCAGTGTTGGCAGCTAGAGCTACCCTCCTTGCTGGAGATCGGAGGGCCTCATCTCAGCCCCTCCTGAGACAGGGCTGTGTGTGCTCCCATACCTGTGCTTTCCTCAACCTGCCTGAAGCCACAGATCTGACAGATGCTCTGGACCCACTTGTTCATGTCCTCCCTGGTCTCAGCCACCAGGTAAAAGGTACGCTCACTGGTCTTGATGTCAAACATGTAGCCTTTCTGAATCTCCTTCTTGTTGAAGTCCAGAGTCACACCAACATCCAGCTGCTCACAGAGGTTCAGGTTGATGGTGCGCAAGGGATTCTTGGAGCCATCATTCTTGTAGTATTCCAGAACATCTGGGTCACTGCTAGTCTGGCCCTTCCGCAGGATAAACCAGCGTTTCCTCCAGGCCTAAATCCCACCAGGAAGGAGTAAGAAGAGGGGAAACATTCATTTGTTATTACCAAGCTTTTAACAGATCTAAGACATCACTAAGGTGAGGATGGGACTTGGACCTGCACTCAGCCTATGTCTCCCTTTCGGATTTCCCCAGAGTTTCAAAGGTGGCGAGTGACTCTGAATGCATTTTACTGCAGCGTCTCACTATGTCAACAGAGTCTCATCACTACAAAATAACATGTGCATTTCCACACTTTAGAGCAGGAGGTTGGGTGAGGACACTTTATAGCAACAATGTCATTAGGCTAAAACACTGACCTCAGTGCATAGCACTTTTAGACAGAGCAGAACTCTCAAAGCCACAACATCTTAGTTTATAGATGGGGACCTCCACTAAGCATGGTGAGTTGAAGCAACAGTGTCAGAAGCAGAAGTATTAGCAGTAAACAAGTAGCAGAAAAACATGTTTCCCAACTTTTAGTAAAATGTGCTTTTTACCATATCATGATGCTTTAGAAGAGTCACAGAAAACCCTTCTAAAACTTCTCTCAAGCACAGGACTTCAGGATGCTTCATTTTTAAGGGACACAGTCTTACTCTTGTCACTCAGGCTGGAGTGCAGTGGTGGCACAGTCACAGCTCACTGCACCCTCTAATTCCTGAGCTTAGGTAATCCTCCCACTTCAGCCTCCTAAGTAGCTGGGACTAGAGCACACACCACCATACCTAGCTAATTCTTTAATATATTTTTCTGCAGAGATGGGGTCTCACTATGTTGCCTAGGCTCATCCTGAATTCCTGGCCTCATGTGATCCTCCTGCTTCTGCCTCCCAAAGCACTGAGAGGCTTTTTTTCTATCTTGTTCACTGCTGTATCCCTAGTACTTATAATAGTGTCTCGTACATGCTAAGTGCTCAGTATGTATTAGTGATCAGATAAACTCCTTACACTACTCCACCCCATAGAATTGAATGCATGATTACATTTTCTCTCAGGCTGTCTTCTTCCATCTCTTCAACAAGACTGAGTGATCCACGAGCAGACACCACACACAGGGATAAAAGACTACCCATGGTAGAGAACTGTGGAAGAGTCTATGCTTTTCCACTGGCTCCAGGTATGACTTTCCAGTAAGCCACGTAAGCCACTTACCTCTTTGGAGCTTGTCTCAGCTACTGGAATCACCACCACCACCACCACCACCAACCTGAGTACCCTATAGTTTTATTATGCAAATAAACCCAAACCACTTGGTATACAACCCTGAAGGACTACAGATGCCAAGCATCGGGCTATTATCACAACTCTTTAGAACGCAGGAGACCTACACTCTAGGACTCCTACCACCTTTTCCCACTCACCTTTTATCCCTGTTATTCTCCCCCTTATCAAACTTCCTTTCCATGGCTCTATTATAATCACACCCTTGCTTCTTTCTCCATTCCTCTTATTTATCTGGCAAAACCACAGCCCCTGGCTAAGCCTAATGCTTTGCCTACTCCACCTGTTCCCATTCAGCTGTGAACAGCTGGAGAGAATTACATAACCATGCTGCTGGTATCACTTTAACTTCAAGGGGCCCTCACGTGGCCCAATGTCCTACCATATTTACCTAGTTCATGGCTTTCTCCTGCTGTTTTGCAACAACTTCTCAACTTCTCTCCCTTTAAACCTCCAACGCCCCTATTTCTTTGTTTCTTATTCCATGAGAAAATATAAGCAATGCAAAGAGAATCCGCCTCCACACCCACCAGCCTGCCTGTGACTATAGCCCTGGACCTTGTCACTGGGGAGCACAGAATCTTCATCCATTCTAAGGCCAACCTTCTTGCATTTGTGAACACCCTCTCACTCACAAATGGACATCACCCCAACAGTTCTCCACCTCTACTAGGATCATTCCCATCAAGACGCAAACTTCTCCCATCTTAGAAAAAATTTAAAAGTTTGTCTTTAGCCCGCATTCTCTTCCAACTATGGCCCAGGTTTTCTACCCTCTTTACCTTAAAACTCTGAAGAGTTTCCTCACTGCTAATCTTCATTTCCTCTTCTCCTGTTTTGTGAAATCACTCTAATTAGGCTGTTCCCCTTCTGCACCACTAAAATGACTCAGGGAAGGTCCCAAAGACTTCATTGCTGCTATATCAACTCCTGGGCCTCACTTAATCTCCCAGCATAACCCATGCCCAATAAGCCTTGGATTGAAAAAGATTGAAGATTGAGGCACAGCCAGACAGGATAGAGTTGAGGAACATAAAAATAAGTGCTACTTATTTACAGTCACCTGAAGTCTTGCCCAGGCTGCTGCCTTCACAATTGTGTGTGTGCATGGTGCAGGTGCATGTATATTATGAGCATAGCAAGTATACTGTTACTACTCTAGCTGGCGTTTACTCTCATATATTGTGAGGGTTTTTATGCTACTGCATTATTTCGATTTTGTGTAAATTATGCAGCTGTATTTCCATACATTAAGTTTATATGTTCACCTTAAATTCTGTGATCTTGCTATATTCACCTAGTTCTGGGAGGGTTTTTGAAGATTTCTTAGAAGTTCCTGTATATCCAATCATGCCTTTTGAGAATAAAGACAATTTTACTTCATCTTTTACAATCTCCCTGACTTTCATTTCTTTTTAATGCTTGTTACACTGACTAGACCCTTTGGTACAACACTGCATAAAAGTCATATGCACAGACATCCTTGCTTTGTTCATGATCTTAGGGCAAAACGTTCAGTATTTTATGATTAAGAATGATGTTAGCTGTAGGTTCTTCATAGATACAACTAATTTTCTATGGTTTGCTGAAATTTGGTCAAATACTTTTTTGCATCTATTCAGATGATCAGGTGATTTTTCTTCTTTATTCTCTTACTGTGATGAACTGCACTGGCCTGTTTTTAAATGTTAAGCCAACTTTACATTCATTCTATAAACGCCTTGGTCATAAAGTGGCAGAGCAAGACTTCAAGCCCAGCAGCCTGGTTTCATGGGCTCTGCTTGTTCTCTCACCAATATTGCTTTACGTGTAGAGTTTGGGCTGAGGGTAGGGGAGGGGGAACAGTGATGACGACAGCGCTGCAAAGATAGTTGGGTGGATAATGGAATACAGTTTCCCAAATCTGTAAGCAGATCCTTGAAAGCTGTGGATTGCTCAGCTCCAGTCTTCATCCTCCCAACACTTTCTTCCAGTGCCTGTAATTTACTGGAAATCCTTCTGCGTCCATGTTGTGTATCACTATCATTACACTCCCTAGAAGCACACTGCTGAAGTATTTCTTTTAGCATTTCTCATATTGTGGGTTGTCTGGTAACATATGGTCTTTGTTGTTGTTGTTTTCTATCTGATGCTCTGACAGTGTGTTTGTTTTGCCTTCATATTTTAAAACAGAATTTGCCACTGGAGAATCCAGGATGATGGCACCACAGACTGTGTCATGGCCTGTGTTCTCCATGTCTTCATTTCCTCACCTGAGAAATGAGGACAACACTGTGCCTATGCTATCAGGCTGTTCTAAGGATATGAAGTGACTCAGCTAAAAGCCTTGGTACTGTGCCTCACACCTAGCAAATATTCAATGAACACTTAAAGAAAAACCAATGTGTGCCTACAGTGATCAGATTCTGTTAGGCAGACTACATATAGGATAAAAGCCACAGGTCATGGTTTCCAGGAGCCTGAAATATTTCTTTTAGCATTTCTTATTTTGCATCCTTTCTGATAACACCCTTCTTAGCTTTTAAAAAATGTGACCATGTTTTATAGTGTCTTCACTTAAAAGAAAACTGCAGCTGGGCGCGGGGGCTCAAGCCTGTAATCCCAGCACTTTGGCCGAGCCGAGGCGGGGCGGGATCACAAGGTCAGGAGCCGAGACCATCCTGCGCCCCTAACATGGTGAAACCCGCGTCTCTTACTAAAAAAAAATACAAATCTAGCCGGGGCGAGGTGGGGTGGCCGCGCCCTGTAGTCCCAGCCTATTTGGGGCTGAGGCAGGAAGAATGGCGTGAACCCAGGGGAGCGGAGGCTTGCAGGTGAGCTGAGATCCTGCCACTGCACTCCAACCCGGGCCACAGAGCGAGACTCTGTCTCAAAAAAAAAAAAAAGAAAAAGAAAAGAAAAGAAAATTGCACTGGGTGTAGAATCTCAGATGATGGTTTTCTTCCTCCAGGGCTGTTGACACATCAGTGCACTGTCTTCTGGCCTCCACTGTTTCTGGTAAAAGCTGACTGTCAATCTGGTACAGTGTGGGTTACCCCTCTGGCTGTTTTTTTGTTTGTTTTTTGTTTTGAGACAGAGTCTTGATCTGTTGCCCAGGCTGCAGTGCAGTGGTGCAATCTTGGCTCACTGCAACCTTCACCTCCTGGGCTCAAGCGATTCTCCTGCCTTGTTTTCCTTACCTTTGTCTTCAGCGATTTGATCATGATGAGCTTAGGTACATTCTCCTTTGTGTTTATCCTGCTTGGAATTAGCTGAACTTCTAGGAGCTGTGGACTACTGTTTATGATCAAATTTGGCAAAATTTCAGCTAAAATTTCTTCAAATATTTTTTCTCTCCTCTCCCTCATCCTCTTTCCGGAACTTCAGTTAAACATATGTTCAATTTCATGATACCATCTCACAAAGTGGCTATTCATTTTTCAATTCATTTTTTTCAAGCAGGATAAATAGCATGAAATAAGACAATAGAAATAAACCCAAGTATGTCAGTAATTACATATCCAAATATGACAATAATCACAGCAGTCTGGGGGAGACTGCTAGATGACCTGGGCAAGGAAGGTCTCTTCGAGGTAGTGACATTTTATAACAGCAATCACTTCTACAGAGCCTTACTACACACTGAGCACCATTCCAAATGCTAAACATGTGTGTATATGTACACATATATATGAATTTATTTATCCTCACAACCTAGTCAAATAGATATTACTACTCCAATGAACAGTTTAAGAACTGGGATGCAGAGAAGTAACTTGCCCAAAGTCACAGAGCCAGTAAGTGGTAGAGTCAAAATTTGAAACCAGAGCACGTGCTCTCAATCACCTTACAACACTGCTTGAAAATACCAGCTGATACTAGAAGAATGAGAAGAAGCCAGGAATGTGAAAGTGGTGGAGGAAGCTGCTGCATCCCAGGAAGAGGGAACTGCAAGTGCAAAGGCCCTAAGTGGGGAAGAACTTGGCTCTTTCCAAAGCAAGAAAGGGGTCACTGTGGCTAAATGACAGTGATCTCTCACTGTCATGGGAGAATGTGGCACGGGAAATTTGGAAGGTAGCACATGCCACACTAAGCAGTTCATTTCATGGCTAACTCTACCTCAGGGACTGAGCTCCATGCCTTGTATCAACCTTACATTATACAATTTCTTAATACAACAGTCACCTGTGATAAATATTATTTGCACCCCACATTTTGTAGAAAGTGAAGCTTCATTCACTAAGTAGATTTGCCTATAATGCACAGCTATTAGGTAGAGCCACGATTCAAATCACATGGGACTGCCTGCAAAATTCAGGCCACAACCACACAAGACATCAGGTCAAGCTAAATACAATCATTTGTCCAAGAATCATCTCCACCTCCCTAGAGAAGCACCTGGCTATGAACAGAAGATGCACACAGACTTCAAAGAGACTTCTGAATAAGGTGACTGTGAGGGAAATGCTTTGTGCTATGGAACTTCAGATCAGGATTACCTTTATTCTGAACTTGGCTTTGTCCCAGAAAGCCAGAGTTTCTTGTTAATTTCTTCCTTTGTCTAGCTCTTGGTTCTAAAACTGCATCTGTATTTCAGATTTATGTCAATATTTAATATTTACTGCTGCTGGAGTTGCCTCCTTTCAGGGCCTCAGTTGAGCCCTGGTAACCTGTATTGATCTGTGGCATTTGTCTCTACCTCAGGCCAGCAGAATGCAGTCTAATGGCTAAGGATCCTCATAAAAAGGGACAATGACCAGCCAAAGGTAAAAATGGAGAAAGAGGCCACTGGGAAGTTTAAACATGGTGCAGAACTCACCACAGCACAGCAAAGCCGCTGTAGCCAGACTGCCTCTCTAGATTCTGCCTCTCTGGGCAGGGCATCTCTGAAAGGCAGCATCCCCCAGTCAGGGGCTTATAGATAAAACTCCCATCTCCCTGGGACAGAGCACCTGGAGGAAGGGGCAGCTGTGGGCGCAGCTTCAGCAGACTTAAACGTTCTGCCTGTGGCTTTGAAGAGCACAGTGTATCTCCCGGCACAGCACCCAAGCTCTGCTAAGGGACAGACTGCCTCCTCAAGTGGGTCCCTGACCCCTGTTCCTCCTGACTGGGAGATATCTCCCAGCAGGGGTTGACAGACAACTCATACAGGAGAGCTCCAGCTGGCATCTGGCAGGTGCCCCTCTGGGACAAAGCTTCCAGAGGAAAGAGCAGGCAGCAATCTTTGCTGTTCTGCAGCCTCCACTGGTGATACCCAGGCAAACAGCGTCTGGAGTGGACTTCCAGCAAACTCCAGCAGACCTGCAGAAGAGGAGCCTGACTGTCAGAAGGAAAACTAATAAACAGAAAGCAATAGCACCAACATCAACAAAAAGGACACCCACGCAAAAACCCCATCCAAAGATCACCATCGAAGACCAAAAATAGACAAATCCACAAAGATGAGGAAACAACACCAGGGCAAAAAGGCCGAAAATTCCAAAATCCAGAATGTGTCTTTTCCTCCAAAAGATCACAACTCCTTGCCAGCAAGGGAACAAAACTGGATGGAGAATGAGTTTGATGAACTGACAGAAGCAGGCTTCAGAAAGGGGGTAAAAAAAAACTCCTCCAAGCTAAAGGAGCACGTTCTAACCCAATGCAAGGAAACTAAGAACCTCCATAAATGGTTACAGGAACTGCTAACTAGGATAACCAGCTTAGAGAAGAACATACATGACTCGATCAAGCTGAAAGCGACAGCACGAGAACTTCGTGAAAAATAAACAAGTGTCAATAACCGAATTGATCAAGCAGAAGAAAGGATACCAGAGATTAAAGATTAACTTAATGAAATAAAGTGTGAAGACAAGATTAGGGGAAAAAATGTAAAGGAATGGACAAAGCCTCAAAGAAATATGGGACTATGTGAAAAGGTCAAATCTACCTTTGAGGTATACGTAAAAATGACGAGGAGAATGGAACCAAATTCGAAAACGCTCTTAAGGATATTTATTATCCAGGAGAACTTTCCAAACCTAGCAAGACAAGCCAATATTCAAATTCAAGAGATACAGAGACCACCACGAAGGTACTCCTCAAGAAGAGCAACTTCAAGACACATAATTATCAGATTCACCAAGTTTGAAATGAAGGAAAAAAATGGTAAGGGCAGCCAGAGAGAAAGGTCGGGTTACCCACGAAGAGAAGCCATCAGACTAAGAGCAGATCTCTCTGCAGAAACCCTGCAAGCCAGAAGAGAGGGAGGGTCAATATTCAACAGTCTTTTTTTTTTTTAATTATACTTTAAGTTCTATGGTACATGTGCACAACATGCAGGTTTGTTACATATGTACACGAGCCATGTTGGTTTGCTGCACCCGTTAACTCGTCATTTACATTAGGTGTATCTCCTAATGTTATCCCTCTCCCCTCCCCCTACCCTACAACAGGCCACAGTGTGTGATGTTCCCCACCCTGTGTCCAAGTGTTCTCATTGTTCAATTCCCACCTATGAGTGAGAACATGCAGTGTCTGGTTTTCCGTCCTTGCAATAGTTTGCTGAGAATGATGGATTCCCCAGGAGTTGGTTTTTTGAAAACATCAAGAAAATTGATTGACCACCAGCAAGACTAATAAAGAAGAAAAGAGAGAAGAATCAAATAGACACAATAAAAATGATAAAGGGGATATCACCACCGACCCCACAGAAATACAAACTACCATCAGAGAATACTATAAACACCTCTATGCAAATCAACTAGAAAATCTAGAAGAAATGGATAATTTCCTGGACACTTACACTCTCCCAAGACTAAACCAGGAAGAAGCTGAATCCCTGAATAGAGCAATAGCAGGCTCTGAAATTGAGGCAATAATTAATAGCCTACC
>NW_016803382.1:68114-102051 GCF_001698545.2 Rhinopithecus bieti
ATCTGGTCCTGGACTTTTTTTGGTTGGTAGGCTATTAATCACTGCCTCAATTTCAGAACCTGTTATTGGTCTGTTCAACTTCTTCCTGGTTTAGTCTTGGGAGGGTGTCCAGGAATGTATCCATCTCTTCTAGATTTTCTAGCTTATTTGCATAGAGGTGTTTATATTATTCTCTGATGGTAGTTTGTATTTCTGTGGGATCAGTGGTGATATCCCCTTTATCATTTTTTATTGCATCTATTTGATTCTTCTTTCTTTCCTTCTTTATTAGTCTTGCTAGTGGTCTATCAATTTTATTGATCTTTTCAAACAACCAGCTCCTGGATTCACTGATTTTTTGAAGGGTTTTTGTGTCTCTACCTCCTTCAGTTCTGCTCTATGTCTTCCCTTCTGCTAGCTTTTGAATGCGTTTGCTCTTGCTTCTCTAGTTCTTTTAATTGTGATGTAAGGGTGTCAATTTAAATCTTTCCTTCTTTCTCTTGTAGGCATTTAGTGCTATAAATTTCCCTCTACACACTGCTTTAAATGTGTCCGAGAGATTCTGGTATGTTGTGTCTTTGTTCTTATTGGTTTCAAAGAACATCTTTATTTCTGCCTTCTTTTCGTTATGTTGTTCAGTTTCCATGTAGTTGAGCGGTTTTCAGTGAGTTTCTTAATCCTGAGTTCTAGTCTGATTGTACTGTGGTCTGAGAGACAGTTTGTTATCATTTCTGTTCTTTTACATTTGCTGAGGAGTGCTTTACTTCCAAGTATGTGGTCAATTTTGGAATAAGTGTGATGTATTGCTGAGAAGAATGTATATTCTGTTGATTTGGGGTGGAGAGTTCTGTAGATGTCTATTACGTCCGCTTGGTGCAGAGCTGAGTTCAATTCCTGCATATCCTTGTTTACTTTCTGTCTCGTTGATCTGTCTAATGTTGACAGTGGGGTGTTAAAGTCTCCCATTATTATTGTGTGGGAGTCTAAGTCTCTTTGTAGGTCTCTTAAGGACTTGCTTTATGAATCTGGATACTCCTGTATTGGGTGCATATATATTTAGGGCAGTTGGCTCTTCTTGCTGAATTGATCCCTGTACCATTATGTAATGGCCTACTTTGTCTCTTCTAATCCTTGTTGGTTTAAAGTCTGTTTTATCAGAGACTAGGATTGCAACCCCTACTTTTTTTGTTTTGTTTTGTTTTCCATTTGCTTAGTAGATCTGCCTCCATCCCTTTATTTTGACTCTATGTGTGTCTCTGCATGTGAGATGGGTCTCCTGAATACAGCACACTGATAGTTCTTGACTCTCTATCCAATTTGGCAGTCTGTGTCTTTTAATTGGAGCATTTAGCCCATTTACATTTAAGGTTAATGTTGTTATGTGTTCGAGCTTCCAGGCCCTTGTTTACCTATTCAAGCCTCAGCAATGGTGGATGCCCCTCCATCAGCCTCCCTGCCG
Organism: Rhinopithecus bieti; assembly: GCF_001698545.2. Lineage (NCBI taxonomy): Eukaryota > Metazoa > Chordata > Mammalia > Primates > Cercopithecidae > Rhinopithecus > Rhinopithecus bieti. The sequence goes on from NW_016803382.1 coordinate 69,553, forward strand.
CCTCAGTTTGATCTCAGACTGCTGTGCTAGCAGTGTGCAAGGCTCTGTGGGCGTGGGACCCTCCGAGCCAGGTGCAAGATATAATCTCCTGGTGTGCCATTTGCTAAAACCTTTGGAAAAGCACAGTATTAGGGTTGGAGTGTCTTGATTTTCCAGGTACCATTTGTCATGGCTTCCCTTTGCTAGGAAAGGGAATTCCCCAACCCCTTGCACTTTCTGGGTGACGTGATACACCGCCCTGCTCCATGGCTGCCCCCACTGTCTGACAAGCCCCTGTGAGATTAACGTGGTACCTCAGTTGGAAATGCAGAAATCACCCACCTTCTGCATCACTCATGCTGGGAGCTTCAGACTGGAGCTATTCCTATTCGGCCATCTTGGAACCTCCATTTTCAACATTCTTAAAGAAAATAATTTTCAACCCAGAATTTCATATCCAGTCAAACAAAGGTTCATAAGCGAAGGAGAAATAAAATCCTTTATAGACCAGCAAATGCTAAGAGATTCTGTCACCACCAGGCCTGCCTTACAAGACTGAGGAACCACTAAATATGGAAAGGAAAAACTGATACCCGCTATTGTAAAAACATACCAAAATGTAAAGACCATCGACATGACGAAGATACTGCACCAACTAACAGGCAAAATAACCAGCTAGCATAATGACAGGATCAAATTCTCACATAGCAATATTAACCTTAAATGTAAATGGGCTAAATGCCCCAATTAAAAGACACAGACTAGCAAATTGGATAGAATCAAGACCCATCAGTGTGCTGTATTCAGGAGACCCACCTCATGTGCAAAGACACACATAGGCTCAAAATAAAGGAGTGGAGGAATATTTACCAAGCAAATGGAGAGCAAAAAAAAAGGAGGGGTTGCAATCCTAGTCTCTGATAAAACACACTTTAAACCAACAAACATCAAAAGAGACAAAAAAGGCAACTACATAATGGTAAAGGGATCAATTCAACAAGAAGAGCTAAGTACCCTAAATATATATATGCACTCAAGACATGGGCAACCGGATTCATAAAGCAAGTTCTCAGAGACGTACAAAGAGACTTAGACTCCCACACAGTAATAGTGGGAGACTTTAACACCCCACTGTCAATATTAGGCAGATCATCAAGACAGAAATGAAACAAGGATATTCAGAACTTGAACTCAGCTCTGGACCAAGTGGACTTAATAGACATCTACAGAGCTCCCCATCTGAAATCAACAGAATATACATTCTTCTGAGCACCATATAGCACTCACTTATTCTAAAATTGACTACACAATTGGAAGTAAAACACTCCTCAGCAAATGCAAATGAATGGAAATCATAGCAAACAGTCTCTTAGACCACAATGCAACCAAATTAGAACTCAGGATTAAGAAACTCACCCAAAAATGCACAACTACATGGAAACTGAAAAACTTGCTTCTGAATGATTGCTGGGTAAATAACAAAATTAAGGCAGAAATAAAGATCTTTTTTTTTTTTTTTGAAACCAATGGAAACAAAGACACAATGTACCACAGTCTCTGGGGCACGGCTAACCCAGTGTTTAGAGGGAAATGTATAGCACTAAATGCCCAGAAGAGAAAGTGAGAAAGATCTAAAATCGACACCCTAACATCAGAATTAAAAGAACTAGAGAAACAAGAGCAAACAAACTCAAAAGCCAGCAGAAGACAAGAAATAACTAAGATCAGAACAGAGCTGAAGGAGATACAGACACAAAAAAAGACTTCAAAAAATCAATAAATTTAGCAGCTGTTTTTTTTAAAGATTAACAAATTAGATAGACCACTAGCCAGACTAACAAGAATCAAATAGACACAACAAAGAAGAATCAAATAGACACAACAAAAAATGATAGAGGAGTATCACCACTGATCCCACAGAAATACAAACTACCATCAGAGAATACCATAAACACCTCTATGCGAGTAAACTAGGAAATCCATACGAAATGGATAAATTCCTGGACACATACACCCTCCCAAGACTAAACCAGGAAGAAGTCAAATCTCTGAATAGACCAATAATAAGTTCTGAAATTGAGGCAGTAATTAATAGCCTATCAACAACAACAAAAAAAAGTCCAGCACCAGACTGATTCACAGCCAAATTCTACCAGAGGTACAAAGAAGAGCTGGTATTATTCCTCCTGAAACTATTCCAAACAATGAAAAAGAGGGACTCCTCCCTAATTCATTTTATGAGGCCAGTATCATCCTGATGCAAAACCCTAGCAGAGACACAACAAAAAAAGAAAATTTCAGGCCAATATTCCTAATGAATATCAATGCAAAAATCCTCAATAAAATATTGGCAAACCAAACCCAGCAGCACATCAAAAAGCTTATTGACCACAATCAAGTCGACTTCATTCCTGGGATGCAAGGCTGGTTCAATATACACAAATCAATAAATGTAATCTGTCACATAAAAAGAATCAATGACAAAAAACACATGATTATCTTAATAGATGCAGAAAAGGCCTTCAATAAAATTCAACACCCCTTCGTGCTAAAAACTCTCAATAAACTATATTGATGGAATGTATCTCAAAATAATAAGAGTTATTTATGACAAACCCACAGCTAATATCATACTGAATGGGCAAAAGCTGGAAGGATTCCCTTTGAAAACTGGCACAAGGATGCCCTCTCTCTCACCACTCCTATTCAACATAGTATTGGAAGTTCTGGCCAGGGCAATCAAGCAAGAGAAAGAAATAAAGGGTATTCAAACAGGAAGAGAGGAAGTTAAATTGTCTCTGTTTGCAGATGACATGATTCCACATTTAGAAAACCCCATCGACTCAGCCTAAAAACTCCTTAAATTTCAGTGAAGTCTCAGGATACAAAATCCATGTGCAAAAATCACAAGGATTCCTATACACCAATAACAGACAAATAGAGTACCAAATCATGAGTGAACTCCCATTCACAATTGCTACCAAGAGAATAAAATACCTAGGAATACAACTTACAAGAGATGTGAAGGACCTCTTCAAGAACTACAAACCACTGCTCAAGGAAATAAGAACTACAAACCACTGCTCAAGGAAATAAGAGAGGACACAAACAAATGGAAGAACATTCCATGCTCATGGATAGGAAGAATCAACATCGTGAAAACGGCCATACTGCCCAAAGAATTTACAGATTCAATGCTATTCCAATCAAGCTACCATTGACTTTCTTCACAGAATTAGAAAAATCCACTTTAAATTTCACACGGAACAAAAAAAGAGCCCGTATAGCCAAGAAAATCTTAAGCAAAAATAACAAAGCTGGAGGCATCACGCTACCCAACTTCAAACTGTACTACAAGGTTACAGTAACCAAAACAGCATGGTACTGGTACCAAGACAGACATATAGACCAATGGAACAGAACAGAGGCCTCAGAAATAACACCACACATCTACAACCATCTGATCTTTGACAAACCTGACAAAAACAAGCAATGGGGAAAGGATTCCCTATTTAATAAATGGTGTTGGGAAAACTGGCTAGCCATATGCAGAAAACTGAAAGTGGAACTCTTCCTTACACCTTACACAAAAATTAACTCAGTTCTGAAGGAGGTCAGGGTCAAGATGGATTAAAGACTTAAACGTGAAGACCTAAAACCATAGAAACCCTAGAAGAAAACCTAGGCAATACCATTCAGGACATAGGCATGGGCAAAGACTTCATAATTAAAACACCAAAAGCAATGGCAACAAAAGCCAAAATTGACAAATGGGATCTAATTAAACTAAAGAGATTCTGCATAGCAAAAGAAACTATCATCAGAGTGAACAGGCAACCTACCAAATAGGAGAAATTTTTTCCAATCCATCTATCTGACAAAGGGCTAATATCCAAGATCTATAAGGAATTTAAACAAATTTACAAGAAAAAAACAACAACACTGTCAAAAAGTGGGCAAAGGATATGAACAGGCACTTATCAGAAGAAGATATTTATGTGGCCAACAAACATGAAAAAAAAGCTCACTATCACTGGTCATTAGAGAAATGCAAATCAAAACCACAACAAGATACCATCTCATGCCAGTTAGAATGGCGATCATTAAAAAGTCAGGAAATGACAGATACTGGAGAGGATATGGAGAAATAGGAATGCTTTTACACTGTTGGTTGGAGTGTAAATTAGTTCAAGCACTGTGAAACACAGTGTGGCAATTCCTCAAGGAATTGCCTTCAACACCCCTTCAGAAAATTACACTGCAGAAAACTACACTGCAGTGCACACTGTCCCTCAGGATCTAGAACAAGAAATACCATTTGACCCAGCAATCCCATTACTGTGTATATACCCAAAGGATTATAAATCATTCTATTATAAAGACACATGCACACATATGTTTATTCACAACAGCAAAGACTTGGAACCAACCCAAATGCCCATCAATAACAGACTGGATAAAGAAAATGTGGCACATATACACTATGGAATACTATGCAGCCATAAAAAAGAATGAGTTCATGTCCTTTGCAGGGACATGGATGAAGCTGGAAACCATCATTCGCAGCAAACTTACACTGGAACAGAAAACCAAACACCGCACGTTCTCACTCATAAGTGGGAGTTGAACAATGAGAACACATGGGCACAGGGAGGGGAACATGACACAACGTGGCCTATTGGCGTTGGGGGGCAGGGGAAGGGAAAGCATTAGGAGAAATACCTAATGTAGATGATGGGTTGATGGGTGCAGCAAACCACCATGACACGTGTATATGTATGTAACAAACCTCCACGTTCTGCACATGTATCCCAGAACTTAAATTATAATAAAAACTTGAAAAAACAAATGGAGAAAGACAAGAACGCAGAATTGGTTATAGCCCATACCACAGGGAAGCAAAGGAAAGGGAAGATGACTGTAGGATCAGTTTATTCTGGATAGATTCTTTAAGGGCTGGACCTGGGGCTAAGGAATAGGAGAGAAAAGCCTCTTCTATGTACCTTGACATAATCATACTGACTCCTAACAATTACTGTTTCCTCAGTAAAATTGTTGAAATTTAGAACGACACTCTTCAAATTAGCCACTAGGGGGAAGGGCAGCCAATCTTCTTTTTTTCTAAATCGTTTAACCACGTGAATTAATATATAGAAAACTACACTGCAGTGCACACTGTCCCTAAGCAGGCGTGGAGGCATGGAAGGACGCGAACGACCCGGGACTGGAGGGCGAGGAGGGAAGGGGAGCTGGTGCGAGGCGCCTGCGTTTTCTTGGGGACTGGGAGGGAAGAAGAGGGGTGTGAGGTGCCTGCCTTCTTGGGGCTCGGGAGGAAAGAGAGCAGGTCTGAGGCGCCTGCCTTCCTTGGGGCCTGGGAGAAAAGGAGAGGGTGCGAGGTGCTCGCCATTCTCAGGGTCTGGGAGGGAAGGGGAGCGGGTGCGAGGTTCCTGTCCTTTGTGAGGCTGCGGAGCCTGCTGTGAGTCCACAGGCCTGGTCTCCTTTCCCGCCCACTCTCCGACCTGCAGGCCCACGGCGCTCAGGGTAAAAGGGTCCCCAGCCCCGGAATCAACTCCCTGGGACTCGGAACGCAACCCACGCAAACCCGGACCCTGTCTCTCGCTGGCGGGGAGTGGCCTTCGCATGCAGACGTGGAAAAGTCGCCTCCACCCACAGCCCCTCCCGTGGACCCAGGCCGCCTTCCCCACACCCCTCCCGGAGCCCCCAGACCCTCCGCGGCGCTCCTGGTCCCACCCCCACTGCCCGCACTCACGAAGAGCCTCAGCTTCTCCTCGGGGGGTGATTTCCTCAGCCAGCCGCTGTGCAGCACGTGGCCACTTGTCATGCTCTGCCGGCAGGGCCGCTTCCGGGCCACGAAGACAAAGGCGCAAATGTTGGGTCAGGTGGTCACAGCTCCCGGGTGGGGGAGGGGGGCGGCAGGGAAATGGGGTCCCCAGCTCACAGTGAAGGTGCGGTGACAGGGCGAGAGGGTGCTGCTGGAGGTGGGGTGTGGGGGACGGCTTGGGGTTCCCTGGGACTGCGGGGTCGAAAGCAGTTCTGGGGGAGGTCGGGGTCAGACGCGAAGCTCGTGGAGAGGGCGAGACCGGAGCGCAGGCGCTCACAGGCGAGGGCGGGGTTCAGGCCAGCTGGGCTTCGAGTTCCGGTTCAGGCTTGCGCCTGTGGTTCCGGTTCCAATTTGAGGGGAAGTTTGGGAGTAAAGTTTAGACAAGGCCTCTGGTTTAGGGTTTGGGTTGGGGATTGCAGTGGGGACTTGCACCCTGGGTCAGCCTGGGTGCATCTCATCGGGACCACCGGGGTGGGGGACATGGGCTGGGCGGCTCCTTGGGAGGCGGGGACAGGGAGCGCAGCTGGTGGGGAGGACAAGAACGAGGGGCCCAGCAGAGCCTCAGGTGCTGAGTCCTATGCGCCGGGTGAGGAAAGACAACGGAAGAGTTCAGATTCCTGCTGGGGTTTGAATTCCAGTTCCGGATTCAGCCTGTGGTTTACCTTCTGACTTGAGGTGGGGTTTGGGGTCAAGGTTCAGGCTAGGACTTGAGTTCTGGGTTGCAGTTTGGGGCTGGGGTTAGGTTTTAGAGTGAGGGTTTGGGCTGTTTGTGTTGTGTATGTTTGTGAATGTATTGGGATGTCGCTGTGTGCACACGTGTGTACTTATGTCACTTGCGTGCACGTGTCAGTGTGTGCATGCATCAGTGTGTGCATGTGTGAGTGTTCGTGAAGTGTGGCACCAAGAGCCAACCCCTCTCATCCCATTTATGCCCCACTGTCTTATCCTGGTTGGGGTGGGCTTTACAAGTTCTTCCCTGGGCCAGTTGGAGGTTCTCATGTTGCCTGGGGAGAGAAGGGAAGGAGAGAAGAGGTGGAAGAGGAGAGCGGCTTGGCCTCAACCAGACCCTGCGTCATGGGGACCAAGAAGCCGGAGGTCCTTGTCTCCTGCCTCTGGAGGAGCTTGGTTTGCTTCTTTGTTCACACATTGTGTGAAAGCACGGTTGGGGGCATCTGATGTGCACAGGATCTGTTCTTGCCCCTGCAGATGTCTTAGAGAACAGGACAGACAAGGGGCGTCTTCAGTAAGCCATCCCCAAAGTGCACTGCCTGTCAGCTTACAAGAGAGGCACAGGGGCCCCATCAGGTAGCAGGGAGGATGCAAGGAAGAGGGTGTGGGAATGGGGGTGCTAGGTGGGGCCGGGTGAGTGGGTGCCTGGCTTCTCCTTAGAGCAAAGGAAAGTGCTGAAGAGTGTGAAACTGTGTTACATGTTATGCTTTATGTTTTGAGAATGGATTGCGGGAACAAGCAGACATGGGGGACCTGATGAGGGCCAGTGGGATGTCCACAGAGATAAGATTTGGCTTGAGCTGGTGAGAAAAGTGGAGATGGAGCCAAGTGGAGGAAATTGCAGGGTCTTGAGACTGAGGAGACATGTGGGTGGATGAGATATGAGTAGTGACCCTGAGGTGGGGAATGGGGGGACAGCCCAGAGGGGAGGTTGGTGAGGTGTATTTGGACCTATTGGGTTGGAACCCTAGGCAACATCCTCATGGGAGGACCAGTGGGTCCTGGTCAGGCAGACATGGTGCTCAGGGAGACATTGGATGAAGTAGGACCCATAGACCCTCTGCTGATGGCAAGAATGGGGTTCCTGGAGGTGCTGGCTCCCTCTGCAGGCTGCAGTTATGGCAAATCAATTCTAAACTCACCATCACAGCTCACACTGTATAGGACGTATGCCTTAGTATAAATCAGTTAGCCAGGGAGGCCACAGGGTACCCAGTTGGCTCCCGCCCTGAGAGTAGGTTTGAATGGGGTGAGAAGGGAGAGAGGCAGTGGCAGGGATGAGACAGATGAGCTCTTCCTGGTTGGAAGGGAGCTCAGCCCCTGCAGTGACCTCATGCCAACTGGGGCCTCAGCAGGAGCCCCCACCTGGGTCCCCATGGACCTCTGACTGTCTTCTGGCCTCGGGGTGGAAAGAACCGTCTTCCAGAATATATCCTCTCCAGCAACATTCTTCCAGCCCCCTACAGTGCACACAATGGGAACTTGAGGAGCGTGCAGAGACTGCTACAGGGCATAGAGGGAGGGCAGGTGTTGCCCCAAGGTCTAGCCTGCCCAGGATGTTGGCTTTGATGATGGTTGAGGGACTTATCAGTGTCTTGAGCCTTTTATATATATATACAGTGAATTTAAATTTATCCTCTGTGTCTCAAGTGGACAAAAAAACACTTTACTTTCCATTGATGATTTTTCTTGTATCTTCCATTGCATGGTTGATGGGAAAAAAATGTAAATTTCTCATAACTTATCTCTATTTCCTCTGGTTTGCAGCTGTCTGCACCCACCGTAGGTCTCACTTCCTCCTTCTGTGATGGTCTGTCCTGTGGCCATGGGGAAAGGTCTCTGGCACTTATGCTGCACTTGGGACCCTCACTGACCCTGGGCTCCTGGTCTGCCCACCCCTTCGGTTCCCCTGGGGTCACACATTGGTACCAGAGCCAGGAATGGGCTCTGCATTTCCCCTCTTTGAGCCCTGTCTGGCTCCTACAGCCCATGTATTGGTGAACTACTTGGGGGTCACATAGACCCTCCCCTCCCTGCTGAGCTGGCAGTTCATGCCCTGTGGGTAGGAGGAGGGGCAGAGGGAGAGCTCCAGGGGGTGGGCTCCAGTGTCCTCCCTCAGGCTTCTCACTGTGGGCAAAGGGCATAAGGCATAAGGTCCCTGGGGTCTGGACCAAGCTGACCTGGGTGTTCACCAGTCAGGAAATAAAATAACTTTTATCTTAGAAATGCAAGTGTTTCTAATTATCAGGTCCAGAAGGAGGCATTAAAATGAGACCACAGTCATGTCCTACTCCCTCACATTGAGCTGTGTGTTCATTTCTTGATACTGCTGTTGCCAGAAGTAGCTTTGAATTTACCTCATAATGCCACACCCCACACCCTATAGCTTAACCGTGTCACATCGGATGCCATACATCGCACCCTGTAGCTTAACAGTGTACAGCCCATCACTAAGGTGTGTTATTGCTATGAACCAACTAAAATTCCTGAGGAATTGTATCTGCCCCTTCCCTGTCCCCCTTGTTTTGCCTTTAAAAATCAGCTCATAACTGCTGCTAATTGGAGTGTATATTCAGGATAACTTGAATCTATGCTCCGGAGTTGCAATCCTGAAATTTGCCTCAAATAAACTCTCTACTGAGATTAACTTTGTCTCAACTTCTTCCTTGTAGGGTGACACCAGGGTCTCCTTTCCTGGTGCTGCGGCTTCCCTGGACCCTGTGTGGCAGAGACATCCCCTCCATACAGTGTTGCCAGCATTATTATGCAGAAAAAATCATTTTCCCTTTCAACAGGGAACCTAGTTCTTAGGATTGTTCAAAAATATAATTTAAAGCTTAAAACTGAGCACCTGGGTCTTAGCAGAGTTCCCGTCTTTCCTCAGAGTGGCAGATGTGACTGTCAAGAGCCTGGGTAGCTGAAGACAAGGCTGAGTGGGGCAGAGGTTGTGATTGTACCCTGACCTGTGTCATCCGCTTGCAGGCACCGGCCCTTCTCTGTAGAACCAGGGCATCTGCCAGGGATTATTCAGGCCCATGGGTGGGGGTCTGGCAGGGAGCAGTGCAGTGATGGAAGGTGTAGTGTGTGTGGTACGTTGGGTGGATACTTCTGGTCCCACCAAAGGAAGAGCTTCCTTTTGGAGGCAGAGGTCTCCTATGTCTCCACAGAGGGATTCAGGTCAGCTGGCCTTTCCCAAGTACCTTGAAAGTTACCAGTCTTAGTGTCACCTGTCTGTCATGCTGTGTGTGTGTGTGTGTGAGAGAGAGAGAGACAGAGACAGAGACAGAGAAAATTGTTCAGGTGGGCGTACCCAGTCTCTGTAGCTGCTGAAAGGCCCTGGCACACACGCTGCATGCTGCCAGGCGTTTTTTCTGTCCTCAGCACATGTCACCATCTGTACCCTGGTGCAGGCTGCTGTGAGCACCAGGCTCTGTGCTAGGGGAGCAGTGAGGGGACTGAAGAGACTCAGGGTCCCATGTTGAGGCTGAGCTGGCACATAGTAAGGAAGACAATGTTCCTGGCACAGGTGCTGCTTGATGTGGACATCAGGAGGGCTTCTTGGAGGAGGAGGGAGGGCCTGCTAAGGAGGAGGTTACCACTCCCAGGGTGAGTTCTGATCATGCTGCCTGAGCCCTTCCCTCATCCCATACTCTGCTCCAGACCTGGATGGGGGCCCACAGGGCCAGTGTGCAGCCGAGCCAGGACTGTGCCAGCACCTCACAAGGAGCCTTGGAATTCAGTGTGCAAGGGGCCACTGTGGTGCTCACCTGTGGCTCAGCATGTCCCTGGAAATCTGTGACCTGGAGGAGAGCAGGAGGGCATGGAAACACCTCCCAGGGGCCCCAAGTTTGGAGGCTATGCTGCCAGCGGAGTGTGAGGAGTGAGAGGCACCGCTGCCTGCCTACCTGCCACTGGAGGACCAGGCCCCTATATCCGCCACAAGCCTGCTCACTGAGACTGAGTGGGGTAGTAGTGGCTACTATGCCTTGGGCTGCTATGGGGGATGCAACCCTTCATCCCTCTCAGGAAGCACATGGAGCCCTGAACCCATGCCAGCCCTGCCCCGTGGCCTTTCACACGACCAGTGAGGCTTAGAGACCTAGTGAGGAGGCATCTGGGTGGTGAATGGTCCCAGCCAGAGGCATCGACTGCACAGGGACATCCAGGGCCCTCCTGTCTTCACCAGGGCTCAGTCCTGAAAGTTCTGGGGCCCAGATACAGCCACCTGCATCATGTCTGTCTTACGGAAAATGGACAAAAGTCTCTAGAGCTGGCCCTTGGCTGGGACAGGACCTCCCAAGAAGGGGCCTCTAGCAGTGGTTAGAAGTCCTGCCTGGATGGAGGCTAGAAGCTCCTCCTTGCCTGATCTGCTCAGGCAGACCTGTGGGGAGGGGCCTCTGCCCTCAGCATCCTGCCCACAGCACCACATTCTCCTGTCCCCTTTCTGGCTTTATCTATGGCCACTTTGATGAAAGAGGTGTAGTCTCCCAGCCTGTTCTGCTCTTACCCCTTAAAGGACCAGCATGGGGCCAGTGGACACAGGTGAGACACCATAACCTGGTGGTGGTGATCTCTCCACGCCTTCCATGCCTTCCTGAGGCACCTGTCCTAGATATTAAAAGGTACATAATGGCTTTTCCAAAGTGCTGATGCCTGGGAGGAGATATCAAGGGAGGGGTGGAGTTTGACCAGCCCTGGTGGGCTTTCTGGGCTCCAAGAACAGCAGGGTGCAGACTCAGACCAGCTCCCAGATAGTAGGGTAGAACATCAGTGGCAGCTCTGGGGACAGCAGAGTGGAGGCTTAAGGACGACTTCAGACAGTGGGGTGGAGGCTCACATGATCCAGCACTTCCCTTCTGGGTGTCTACACAAAGGAATTCAAAGAAGGGTCAAAGAAGTATTGGTACATCCATGGTCATAGCAGAATTATTCACCAATAGCTTAAATATGGAGGCAATTCTAATGTCAGTGACAGATAAATGGATAAACAATATGTGGTCTATACATATAATGGAATATTCTTCATTTCTCAAAAGGAAGGTAATTCTGACAAATGTTATTAAAATAACCCTGAAGATGTTAGAGTAAGTGAAATAGGTCACAAAAGACAAATACCATAGATTCTGTTTTTATAAGGTCCCAAGAATAGTCAAATGCATAGAGACAGAAAGTAGAATGGTGCTTGCCTGGGGCTGGGTAGAAGGGAGAATGGAGAGTTATTGTTTAACGATAGAGGGTTTCAGTTTTACAAGTTGGAAAGAATTCTGGAGATGGATGGTGGTAATGGTTGCACAACCATATGAGTGTTAATATTACTGAACTGTTCACTGAAGCATGGTTAAACTACTACAGTTTATGTTATGTGTAATTTAACACAATTTTAAAAATTGGAAAATAAAACGAAACACCTAGAGCCATGATCTCTAAGGACATATGTGTTCTGCCCGTATTACTCCTCACTCACTCCATTCCAACCCCACTGACCTTTTTCTGGCTCCTCAGACACGCCAAGCACTCCCTGCCTCCGGGGCTTTGCAGTGTCTGTTGCCCTCACGTGGAATCCTCTGCCCACAGATCTCTCTATGACTCTGTCTCTCACACTTGCGCTGCTCTAATGTCTCTTTTTCAGTGAGTCCTTTCCTGATCACCCTACAGAAAAGCACCCAGCGGTATTCTCTATTCCTTTTCCTTGCCTTGCCTTTGTAGCACTTGCTTCATGATGACATGTAGAAAGAATATGTGTTTATGCAATGGTGAATGTGATGACCACAGATTTTTTCCCCAGCCCTGTTCTAGGCAGAGACCGGGAAATGGGTCATTCCTGTCCCCTATTCCAATTATCTTCTTATATAAAGGCTTATTTTTTCCTTTTTAATGCTCTAACCTAATGTTAAGCAGTTTCAGTTGATTTTTTCATAAGCCGGAAGGTCCATGAAATCTTTTTCTATGGCCATTATTTTCTCAAACATTGCAGAGTCTTTTTTCAGTGTTTCCCCATATATAATGATATTCCTAGGAATGTCTCCTTGGCCTTCCTATCTAAATTCACCCAATGTGGTGTTCATATTTCAAGTGAGTTCAGTACTGCCTTCATAATTCTTGGCACCTTTAAACTTTTATTGTCCCTGGTAGGTAGTTGCTCATCTTATTGGTTAAATGAGTGATTTCGGCAATTTCACTTTTCACATTATTTTTATTTTTATTTTGAGACAGAGTCTCAGTCTGTTGCCCAGGCTGGAGTGCAGTGGCGTGATCTCAGCTCACTGCAGCCTCAACTTCCCAGGCTCAAGCGATCCTCCCATCTCAGCCTCCCAAGTAGTTGGGATTACATATATGTGCCACAGCACCCTGCTAGTTTTTTTTCTGTGTTTGTAGAGACAGGATCTTGCTATGTTGCCCAGGCTGGTCTGTAACTCATACACTCAAGTAATCAGACCATCTGGGTCTCCCAAAGTGCTGGGATTACAGGCATCAGCCACAATGCCCAGCCTAAAATGTCTTCTAGATAGAGTGATTTTGAAGATTAAGCAGGCTAGTGAGTCAAGCACATAGTACAACATTTCAAGCCCAAAAGCAGGGAGTGTGAGCTCCTGATGGTGGTGGTGGAGGCAAAAGGAGAAACAGGAAGCAATGGGGAAGAGACACTTGGGACTGGAGCTCAGGGCTCTTCAGGGAAAGAAGCTTCCAGGTCCTGGAGAAGGGGGTGAGACCCATGAGAGTCCCCTGGAGGCTCAAAAGGGAGGGCCAGGCTTCCCTGACACAGTGGGCTCCATGGCCTCCTCCCCTCCTTTTCACCTCAGGAGGGAGGGAAAGAGGGGAAGAGAAGGTCCTGCAGAGGAGGCAGGATGGCCGGTCGAGGGGGGCCTTGGGCGCTTTTTCCCAGGGCTGCCTCCTGCGGCTGCCCCAGGGGCTTCCTTGAACAAGGACTCCCTGCTTTCCAGCTGAGAGACAGGGTGGGTCCCCTGTCCCTCACCATGAAGTTCAATGAGTATTGGGGAGTCCGCATGAGGCCAAGGGGCTTCAGGCCAACTGCTAGTTCTCTTCAAGAACCCTTCAAGAAGGACCACCAGCTGTCTGATGGAGAGCATGGAGCAGGTCTGAGTGGGCAAGACTAGCACCAAGAAACACACCAAAATTGAAACATGAAGAAATACAAAACATGAACAGACCAATTACAATGAGATCAAAGTTGTAATAAAATGTCTCGCAGTAAAGAAAGCCCAGTATTCTATGGCTTTACTACTGAACTCGAACAAACATTTAAAGAACTAACACCAATCCTACTGAAACTATTCCACAAAATAGAGATGGGGAATGCTTCCAAACTCATTCTATAACACCATAATTACCTTTATACCAAAATCAAAGACACTTTAAGAAAGAAAACTACAGCCGGGCGCGGTGGCTCAAGCCTATAATCCCAGCAGTTTGGGAGGCCGAGACGGGCGGATCACGAGGTCAGGAGATCGAGACTATCCTGGCTAACACGGTGAAACCCCGTCTCTACTAAAAAATACAAAAAACTAGCCAGGCGTGGTGGCGGCGCCTGTAGTCCCAGCTACTCGGGAGGCTGAGGCAGGAGAATGGTGTAAACCCGGGAGGCGGAGCTTGCAGAGAGCCGAGATCTGGTCACTGGACTCCAGCCTGGGAGACAGCAAGACTGCGCCTCAAAAAAAAAAAAAGAAAGAAAGAAAGAAAGAAAACTACAATATCTCCAATTAATATTGATGCAATAATCCTCAACAAAATACTAGCAAACCTTTAAGCATTACATTAAACAGATCATTCTTCGTGACCATGTGTGATTTATCACAAGGATGCAAGAATGGTTGCAAATCAATCCATATGATACCTCACATCAACAAAATGAAGGACAAAGATCTTATAATAATTTAAATTAAGGCTGAAAAAAGCATTTGATAAAATTCAACGTACCATCATGAACTTGGGTAGAGAAAGAACATTATTAACATAATAAAAGCCATATATGACATACCCACAGCTAGTGTCATACTGACTGGGGAAACACTGAAATCCCCTTCTCTAAGATCTGGAACATGACCAGGATGCCCACTTTCACCACTGTTATTCCCCATAGTTCTGGAAGTCCTAGCAAGAGCAATCAGACAATAGAGAGAAATAAAGGGCATCTAAATAGAAGGGAAGAAGACAAATTATCCTAGTTTGCAGATGATAAAATCTTATATTTGTAAAAAACCTACAGACTCCACAAAAACTACTAGAACTGATAAATCCAGTAGCGTTTCAGGATACAAATGAAGATATAAAAATGAGTAGCACTTCTTTTTTTTTTTTTTTTTTTTTTGAGTTGGAGTCTTGCTCTGTAACCCAGGCTGGAGTGTGGTGGCGCTATCTTGGCTCACTGCAAGCTCCACCTCCCGGATTCAAGCCATTCTCCTGCCTCAGCCTCCCGAGGAGCTGGGACTACAGGTGACCACCACCACCACGCCCAGCTAATTTTTTTTGTATTTTTAGTAGAGACAGGGTTTCGCCGTGTTAGCCAGGATGGTCTCAATCTCCTGACCTCGTTATCCGCCTGCCTCAGTCTCCCAAAAGTGCTGGGATTACAGACGTGAGCCACTGCGCCTGGCAAAAATCAGTAGCATTTCTGTATGCCAAGAGTGAACAATCTGAAAAAGAAATTAAAAAGAAATACCATTTATAATAGTCACAAATAGAACTAAACACACAGAAATTAACCAAAGAAGTAAAAGATTTCTACAATAAAAACTATAATACAATCATAAAATAAATTGAAGACACAAAAAGTGAAAGATATTCCATGTTCATGGATTGAAAGTGTTAGTATGTTAAAATGTCTACATTACCCAAAGCAATTCACAGATTAAATGCAGGACTCACATTAACTGACTTCAAATTACAGTACAAAGCTATAGTAACTGTAGCACCCTGGTACTGGCATAAAAATAGACACATGAGCCAATGGAATTGAACAGACAATCCAGAAAAAAATTTTATACATTTTCACTGAATTCATTTTCGACAAAGGTGCCAAGAACTTAAATTAGGGCAAAAACAATCTCTTCAATAAATCATGCTGGGGAAACTGGATATCTACATGCAAGAGAATGAACCTATAACCCCTATCTTTTGCCATATACAAAACTCAAATCAAAGTGGACTAAATACTTAAATCTAAGACCTCAAATTTAAAAACTACAAGAAAACATTGAGGAAAGTCTCTCCAGGTATTGGCAAAAATGTCTTGAGTAATAACCCACAAGCACAGGCAACCAAAGCAAATATGGACAAATGAAGTTACATCAAGTTGAAAATCTTCTGCATGTCAAAGGAAATGATCAACAAAGTGAGGAGACAACCCACAGAATAGGAGAACATATTTGCAAACTATTCATCTGACAAGGGATTAATAACTAGAACAGATAAACAGCTCAAACTACTGTATGGGAAAAAAACCTAGTAATCTGATTTTTTAAATGGGCAAAATATTTCAACAAACATTTCTTGAAAGAAGACATATGAATTGCAAGCAGGTATGTTATCAGAGATATGCAAATCAAAACTACAATGAGATATCATCTTACCCCAGTTAAAATGAATTTTGTCCAAATGTCAGGCAACAGCAAATGCTAGTGAGAATGTGGAGAAATGGGAAGCCTGGTACACTGTTGGTGGAAATGTAAGTTGCACAACCACTATGGAAAACGGCTTGGAGATTCCTCATAAAATTAAAATAGAGCTTCCATATAATCCAGCAATTTCACTCAATTTCACTGCTAAGTATATACTCGCAAGAAATGAAGTCAGTATATTGAAGAGATGTCTACATTCCCATGTTTGTTGCAGCATTGTTGAAAATAGCCAACATTTGGAAGCAACGTAAGTGTCAATCAACAGATGAATGGATAAAGAAAATGTGGTACATATACACAGTGGAGCCAGAAAAAAAGAATGAGATCCTGTCATTTATAACAACATGGATGAGGGTCATTATATTAAATGAAATAAGCCAACCAAAGAAAGACAAACTTTGCATGTTCTCACTTATTTGTGGGAGCTGAGGATCCCACTGAGTTGACTTCATGGAGACAGAGAGTAGAAGGATGGTTACCAGAGGCTGAGAAGCATAGTAGGGGGGCGGTTTGGTAGGGGCATGCAGGGAAGTGAGGATGGTTAATGGGTACAAAAAATAGTTTAAAAGAATGAATAAGAGGTAGAGGTACTATTTGATTGCACAACAAGGTATTTGTGCTGATAGCACAACAGTAGTATTTGTACTGATAGCACAGTTTGTACTGATAGCACAACAGTAGTACTTGATACCACAACACTGAAATTGTCAATAATTGACAATTACTATAATCAATAATAATTTAGTTGTAGCTTTTAAAATAACTGAAATAATATAATTGAATTTTGGTAATACAAAGAATAAATGCTTGAGGAGATAGATACCCCATTTACCATGCTGTGATTATTACACATTGCATGCCTGTATCAAAGTATCTCATGTACCCCATTTATACACACAACTACTGTATACCCACAAAAATAAAAATAAATGTGATATAATAATCAGGTATGGTTTTGCTGGGATATATACTACATTGTTGTATTTTGCCCAGTCTGTAGGATTAGGGGGAATAGCTGTGGTAAATTCCCACAGAGGCAGTTGCAAAACTGCCTACACTTCTCTCTCCCATTTGCACTTTAGTTTGATAAAATCTGCTAAAGCTGTTTCTAATTTGCTACCTTGTAGCATTCTTCGGCTTTGTTTTGGAGGACTAGTAAATCAATTAGCTGATATTGGTTTGAAAACCCTGAATCACAGGTCTTAAGCATTATTTGGAATTCCTTGGCAAACTTAAGGTGTCAAGATGAGGAAATCCAAACATTGGAGCACTTAATTCTGACTTGGTATAAAGTGTGTATCTTATGTTTGAACCCATTCTTCTGTGAGTTTTGCTTTAAAAGAAATGACTACTATTTTTCTTCTTCTGTAGCTATTTCTGGACCCTTTGTGGTTTAAGAAGAAGGAATATGGGGAGGAGAAACAGAAAAAAAATGAGATCATCCAGGCAAGGAAGTTTAGAAAGCAGAGGTTCGGGAGAAGAAAAGAAGACAGTTTCTGGCACCTTCCTGATTTTAGAAGCTGATTTTGCTACTTTTCTTTAATTCTGAGGTAGTTTCAAATATTTTGTTGTTACCTTTCTGGAAGGAAGGAAGTTTATCATTTCCACTTTTGGATGTTTTTAGGCGCCAGCTAAAATACAACCCTCATTTATTTTTCATGATTCCGAAAACTAACTTCTCTAATTTAGCATACAAGAAGACCAATTTGGGAATACTTAAAGTTCTTAACTTTGGGAACCTTAGATGTCTGTCATCCTTAGTAAAATCCTCCATTTATACAAATGTTTGCAAGAAGAGGTGCTGTAATTATCACATAAAACCAGTTGTCGTGCCCAAAGGGGGACACTGTCCTTGCCTGTCCTTGTATTTAGTGATTTTTTTTCCTCATTTTTCTTTAAAACAAGTAATTGGACTGTGGCTTGTCATTTGGTTAGAGGATCAGAGTGTGCCAATTTTGGGTGAGACTCCATGGTGTTTATCACTGAGTCATTTCTGTCCTCTTGTATCTCTCAGTTTCTCTATCTTGGTGTTTATTACTTCCAGGGAGATGCAAATCAAAAACTACCAGACCTTACCTTATCTTAATTAGAATGGCCATAATCAAAACAACAAAAGAGAACAAGTGTTGGCAAGGATGTGGAATAAAGGTAACTCTTATACACTGTTGGTTTGAATACAAATTAATACAGCCACTATGAAAAACAAGTGTGGAAGTTTCTCAGCCTAAAAATGGAACTACTGTATGTTCCAGCAATTCCACAACTGGGCATATGGACAAAAGAAATAAAGTCAGAATGTTAAAGAGATAGCTACACTCCCATGTTTATTACAGCACTATTGACAGTGGCCAAGATATGGAATCAATCACAGTGCCCATCAAAGAATAAATGGATAAGACACCATGGTATGTAAACACAATGAAATGCTATCCAGCCACAAATATATGGCATAACAAAATGAATGGCAGAATTCATTTAAGACAACACAGATGAACCTGGAGGATATTATGATAAATGAAATAAGCCAGAGACAGAGAGACAAAAAACACAGGAATTTATTCAAATGTGGAATCTAAACAAGTTTATCTCTTAGAAGTAGAGAGTAGAATGGTGATTACCAGAGTGTGGGTTGGTTAGTGGGGAGGATGCAAGGATGTTGGTCAAAGGAAACATAATTACAATTAGAGAGAAGAAATACATTTTACAAGCTCTGTTGTGCAACATGGCAGCCATACTTAATTATGGCATTGCAGTCCTGAAAAATGGAAAAGTAGTTGATGTTAAGTGCTCTCACCACAAAAAATAATAACTTTTAGATCATGCATTTGTTAATTAGCTAGATTTAACCATTTTATAATCTATATGTAATTCAAAACATCATTTGTACATAATAAACTTACACTTTATCTTCAATTAAAACAAATTTTAAAATCATGCTTAAAAAATTTTATTCAAGCTAGAATTTGAATGTAGCTAAATATCTTCAATAAAGAAGAAAACTAAAATAATTTCAAAATTAAAACTGAGAGGTTTGTTTGCCAATAGGAGCCATGTAAGAGTGTACTCGAGAAGAAAATAACGTTTTCCTGTATAAAGGTAAAATTAAAATAAAGGGGTGAGAGACAGACCTTGAGAATACAAAATCATAGTGGACATTGAACTGAGGAAAGCACATAGTTCTTCGCACCAAAAAATTAAAAGTTGTTGAGATATTATAAAAGTACAATTCACATATTTAAATCAGAAAGAAAGTTATGTGTTTTTTGTATAATTTGATTATGAAGAAATAATTTTTAGAAAATTTTATCACCAACTTGTTAAAAATAGATGGCATGGCCAGGCGCGGTGGCTCAAGCCTGTAATCCCAGCACTTTGGGAGGCCGAGACGGGCGGATCACGAGGTCAGGAGATCGAGACCATCCTGGCTAACATGGTGAAACCCCGTCTCTACTAAAAAAATACAAAAAACTAGCCGGGCGAGGTGGCGGGCGCCTATAGTCCCAGCTACACTGGAGGCTGAGACGGGAGAATGGTGGAAACCCAGGAGGCGGAGCTTGCAGTGAGCTGAGATTGCGCCACTGCACTCCAGCCTGGGCAACAGAGCCAGACTCCGTCTCAGAAAAAAAAAAAAAAATAGATGGCACTTCCATTGAAACTTTTGCAGAATATTGATGGCTCTTTTATCAGATCTGATTAGCACCAGAGGACTGACAGTGGCATAGGCATTGACCACAAACTTGTGGACACCATAGATGACAGGACCAAATACGCATAACGGCATTGTGGATGAGAGAGTGAAGTCCACTGAGTACATGAGCACAAAGAAATTCACCAGCATGAGGAAAGTCTTGGTGGCCATTTTCACTAGGGAGGTCCTTAATATAAGGCTGCTGCTGTGAAAGCGCTGGGAGTGCCTCTGATGCCTGGACAAAAGAATCAGCATGTATACACTTGAAAGGAGCATGATTCCTATGAAGAAGGCATCTCTGGATAACAACAGCATAAGAAATAGCACCCTGATGATGACATTCATTGGGAAAAGTATGCAATATTTGCTGATATTCAAAATTATCTGAGTCATTGGAATAACCTACAGTGTAGATTATCATATCACTACTGAAAGACAAATTGCTAAACCAAAAAACGAATAAGCCCAGGATATTGTATTTTGTAAATTTATGTTTAGATCTCACCAACCAGGAGGTTCTGGGGCTGATGGTAATGGCCTGCAGCATGCTCAGGAGGCAGGTGGTGCAGATGGAGAGGACCCTCATCACCTTGTGCACATAGAACAAAGCTTTACATCTAAAGTTATTCTGAAATTCAGTAACTCAAACATGTCTGGAGACAAAATCTCCATTGCAGTGAAGAGCATTACTAGCTGGACAAAGGCCAAATGACTGGTGACCAGGGCATGGGTCTTAGGCCTGTGATCCTGAAAGAATGTAAAAATGTGGAAGAGAAGAAGGAAGATGTTAGCTGAGATTCCAATGCTAGCTTGATACTTTTTAAAAGATAACATAAGTGAAAACTGTGTTCATCCTAATGGCATAGAAGAAACATATTTTGTAGATCTGAAAAAAAAAATTGACTTCATATCATCAATATTCTTTATGCAGTGTTTGAAATTATTAACGTCATTATTATTTTTATTTTACTCACTTATTCTTGATTAACCTTGACTATAAATTCTTAATAATGTACCTCCTGCACTATTTTCTAAACCAAATAATTATATATATATAATTATATATATATAATTATATATATGTGCAATGAATACATTTGCAATCATGCCTGTATAAGGTGCACACTATATTCCTAATGTCCTTTGCCCTCCATCTTTAGAAATCGTATTTTTATTATTTTGTGTTCTCTCATTTTATTTTTAGCACTCAATTCAGTGACAAGCATATAAAATGAATCACATTTGCACAGTTGAATTGAATAAAACATATGCTGAAGTGGAAAGACTCACTAAAACAAACAAAAATATATCCAATTGAGTCTTTCTCATGATCTATCACTTTGATATGGTTTATTCTTCACTCTTCCACGGTTTTTGATGCTTATGCTTCTACTGGGCCCACCATGATAATTCATAATAGTCTTCTTAGTTTTCATCAGCATATCAGCAGTTTTGATCCCATCTGCAGCCTTATATTCTCTTTGCCGTGAATTGTAATGTATTTCCAGTATCTAAGAACTTGGATGTAAGTATCTTTTTTAGGGAATGGGGAATGATATTCTGTTTACCCAAACCCTAATTAACTGTATGTCTTAGAAATGGTCCTGGTGCCCTCCCAGTTTAGTTCACATCCCAGAGATTTATCATGTGAACTCTCTTCATCTCAAAACAAAATTTTTAATATTTGCCTCTCAGTTATCAACAAGATAAACACTACTTTTAATCATTTTGTTTCAACCAAGAGGTTGCATTAAAATAGTCACACATGGTTCTTTTTCCTGAGACTTTACTTGATACAAGAATGTCTGTCTCAAATGAGAAAGCTAATGCCTCTCAAGTTTTCTTGGGACATCCTCAATACCATAATACCTTGTAAAATTTTGCAAAACAATGTTGCAGTTTCCGTTTCATGTTATATGAACAGGATTCAGGTATCATTGTATCATTTTACTTTAATCCATGGGTAAAAACAATTTAGCTTCATGCATGAAATATAAAAAACAGTAAATTAGCACAAATTGGGGGAGGATGAAAGTGTGTCTGGTTATATATTCAAAGTCGTTTATCATTACACTGTCCCATAAATAAAAATATGAAAGGCAATGCAAACATCTTGACACTTAGTATTCTTCTCTAATAATCATAAGTGACTGAGGTAACAAATATATTGCTTTAAAACCACCAGATATGTTTGATTTTATAAAGGAAACATCATCTAGGTGATTAAATGGCTATTACTCTCTCTACAAAACTTTAGTAAGTGAATCCATTTATCACAAATGTCAGAATCAAACAATGAAAAGTTCCCACCAACGTGCATCTGCACCATCAGCACAGTTGAGTGCTGCTGTCAAGTTGAAATCAGAAAAAGAAAAAAACAAGATGAGGCACCAAGATGGCTGAATAGGAACAGCTCTGGTCTACAGCTCCCGGTGTGACTGACACAGAAGACAGGTGACTTCTGCATTTCCAACTGAAGTACATGCTTCATCTCATTGGCACTGGTTGGACAGTGGGTGTAGCCCATGGAGAGTGTGAGCCGCAACAGGGCAGAGTGTCGCTTCACCCGGGAAGTGCAAGGGGTTGGGGGATTTCCCTTTCCTAGCCAAGGGAAGCCGTGAAAGATGGTACCTGGAAAATCGGGACACTCCCACCCTAATACTGCACTTTTTTGACAGTCTTAGCAAATGGCACACCAGGAGATTATATCCCACACCTGGCTCGGCGAGTCCCACGCCCATGAAGCCTTGCTCACTGCTAGCACAGCAGTCTGAGATCAAACTGGGAGGCAGCAGCCAGGCTGGAGGAGGGGCATCCGCCATTGCTGAGGTTTGACTAGGTAAACCTTTGATGCTAGGAAGAAACTGCATCAACTAACAGGCAAAATAACCAGCTAACAACATAACGACAGGATCAAATTCACACATAACAATATTAACGTTACATGTAAATAGGCTAAATAGGCTAAATGCCCCAATTAAAAGACACAGAATGCCAAATTGGATAAAGAGTCGAAGCCCATCAGTGTGCTGTATTCAGGAGACCTATCTCACATGCAGAGACACACATAGGCTCAAAATAAAGGGATGGAGGAAGATCTACAAGTAATTGAAAAACAAAAAAAGGCAGGGGTTGCAATCCTAGTCTCTGATAAAACAGATTTTAAACTAACAAAGATCAAAAGAGATAAAGAAGGCCATTACATAATGGTAAAGGGATCAATTCAACAAGAAGAGCTAACTATCCTAAAAATATATGCAACCAATACAGGAGCACCCAGATTCATAAAGCAAGTCCTTAGAGACCTACAAAGACACTTAGACTCCCACACAATAATAATGGCAGACTTTAACACCCCACTGTCAACATTTGACAGATCAACGAGACAGAAAGTTAACACAGGTATCCAGTACTTGAACTCAGTTCTGCATCAAGCAGAAGTAATAGACATCTACAGAACTCTCCACCCTAAATCAACAGAATATACATTCTTCTTAGCACCACATCACACTTATTCCAAAATTGACCATATAGTTGGAAGTAAAGCACTCCTCAGCAAATATAAAAGAACAGAAATGATAACAAACTCTCAGACCACAGTATCTACTAGAACTCAGGATTAAGAAACTCACTGAAAACCGCTCAACTACATGGAAACTGAGCAACCTGCTCCTGAATGACTACTGGGTACATGACAAAAAGAAGGCAGAAATAAAGATGTTCTTTGAAACCAATGACAACAAAGATACAACATACCAGAATCTCCGGGACACATTTAAAGCAGTGTGTAGAAGGAAATTTATAGCACTAAATGCCCACAAGAGAAAGCAGGAAAGATCTAAAATTGACACCCTAACATCACAATTAAAAGAACAAGAGAAGCAAGAGCAAACACATTCAAAAACTAGCAGAAGGCAAGAAATAACTAAGATCAGAGCAGAACAGAAGGAAATAGAGGCACAAAAAACCTTCAAAAAAATCAATGAATCCAGGAGCTGTTTTTTTTTTTTAAAGATCAACAAAATTGATAGACTGCTAGCAAGACTAACAAAGAAGAGAGAATAATCAAATAGATGCAATAAAAAATGAAAAAGGGGATATCACCACTGATCCCACAGAAATACAAACTACCATCAGAGAATAGTATAAACACCTCTATGCAAATAAACTAGAAGATCTAGAAGAGATGGATACATTCCTGGACACCCTCCCAAGACTAAACCAGGAAGAAGTTGGATCCCTGAATAAACCAATAACAGGTTCTGAAATTGAGGCAGTGATTAATAGCTTACCAATCAAAAAAAGTCCAGGACCAGATGGATTCACAGCTGAATTCTGCCAGAGGCACAAGGAGGAGCTGGTACCATTCCTTCTGAAATTATTCCAATCAACAGAAAAACAGGGAATCTTCCCTAACTCAACTTCTTTTTTTTTTTGAGACGGAGTCTCGCTCTGTTGCCCAGGCCGGTGTGCAGTGGCACGATCTCGGCTCACTGCAAGCTCTGCCTCCCAGGTTCACATCATTCTCCTGCCACAGCCTCCCGAGTAGCTGGGATTACAGGCGCCCGCCACCTTGCCTGGCTAATTTTTTTGTATTTTTAGTAGAGACGAGGTTCCACCATGTTATCCAGGATGGTCTCGATCTCCTGACATTGTGATCTGCCCGCCTCGGCCTCCCAAAGTGCTGGGATTACAGGTGTGAGCCACCGCACCTGGCCCCTCCCTAACTCATTTTATGAGGCCAACATCATCCTGATACCAAAGCCTGTCAGAGATACAACAAAAAAAGAGAATTTCAGACCAATATCCCTGATGAACATCGATGCAAAAATCCTCAATAAAATATTGGCAAACCAAATGCAGCACCACATCAAAAAGCTTATCCACCATGATCAAGTGGGCTTCATCCCTGGGATGCAAGGCTGGTTCAACTTATGTAAATCAATAAACATAATCCAGCATATAAACAGAACCAAAGACAAAAACCACATGATTATCTCAATAGATGCAGAAAAGACCTTTGGCAAAATTCAACAGCTCTTCATGCTGAAAACTCTCAAAAAATTAGGTATTGATGGGACGTATCTCAAAATAGTAAGAGCTATTTATGATAAACCCACAGCCAATATCATATGGAATAGGCAAAAACTGGAAGCATTCCCTTTCAAACCTGGCACAAGACAGGGATGGCCTCTCTCATCACTCCTATTCAACATAGTGTTGGAAGTTCTGACCAGGGCATTCAGGCAGGAGAAAGAAATAAAGGGTATTCAATTAGGAAATGAGGAAGTCAAATTGTCCCTGTTTGCAGATGACACGACTGTATATTTAGAAAACCCCATTGTCTCAGCTCAAAATCTCTTTAAGCTGATAAGCAACTTCAGCAAAGTCTCAGGATACAAAACCAATGTGCAAGAATCACAAGCATTCCTCTATGCCAATAACAGAGAGCCAAATCATGAATGAACACCCATTCACAATGGCTTCAAAGAGAATAAAATACCTAGGAATCCAACTTACAAGCGATAGGAAGGACCTCTTCAAGGAGAACTACAAATCACTGCTCAATGAAATAAAAGAGGGCATAAACAAATGGAAGAACATTCCATGCTCATGGATAGCAAGAATCAATATTGTGAAAATGTCCATACTGCCCAAGGTAAATTGTAGATTCAATGCCATCCCCATTAAGCTACCAATGACTTTCTTCACAGAATTGGAAAAAACTACTTTAAAGTTCATATGGAACCAAAAAAGAGCCCGCATTGCCAAGACAATCCTAAGCCAAAAGAACAAAGCTGGAGGAATCATGCCACCTGACTTCAAACTATACTACAAGGCTACAGTAACCAAAACAGCATGGTACTGGTACCAAAACAGAGATCTAGACCAATGGAACAGAACAGAGCCCTTAGAAATAATAGCACATATCTACAACCATCTGATCTTTGACAAACCTGACAAAAACAAGAAATGGGGAAAGGATTCCCTATTTAATAAATGGTGCTGGGAAAACTGGCTAGCCATATGTAGAAAGCTGAAACTGGATCCCTTCCTTATACCTTATAAAAACATTAATTCAAGATGGATTAAAGACTTAAATGTTAGACCTAAAACCATAAAAACCCTAGAAGAAAACCTAGGCAATACCATTCAGGACATAGGCATGGGAAAGGACTTCATGTCTAAAACACCAAAAGCAATGGCAACAAAAGCCAAAATTGACAAATAGGATCTAATTAAACTAAAAAGCTTCTGCACAGCAAAAGAAACTAGCATCAGAGTGAACAGGCAACCTACAGAATGGGAGAAAATTTTCGTGATCTATCCATCTGACAAAGGGCTGATATCCAGAATCTATAAAGAACTTAAACAAATTTACAAGAAAAAATCCAACAACCCCATCAAAAAGTGGGCAAAGGATATGAACAGACACTTCTTAAAAAGAAGACATTTATGCAGCCAACAGACACATGAAAAAATGCTCATTGTCACTGGCCATGAGAGAAATGCAAATCAAAACCACAATGAGATACCATCTCACATCAATTAGAATGGCGATCATTAAAACGTCTGGAAACAACAGTGCTGGAGAGGTGCTGGAGAGGATGTGGAGACATAGGAACACTTTTAAACTGTTGGTGGCACTGTAAACTAGTTCAACCATTGTGAAAGACAGTGTGGCAATTCCTCAAAGATCTTCAACTAGAAATACCATTTGACCCAGCCACCCCATTACTGGGTATATACCCAAAGGATTATAAATCATGCTTCTATAAAGACACATGCACACGTATGTTTATTGTGGCACTATTCACAATAGCAAAGACTTGGAACCAACCCAAATGTCCATCAATGATAGACTGGATTAAGAAAATGTGGCTCATATACACCATGGAATACTATGCAGCCATGAAAAAGGATTAGTTCATGTCCTTTTTAGGGACATGGATGCAGCTGGAAACCATCATTCTCAGCAAACTATCGCAAGGACAAAAAAACAAACACTGCATGTTCTCACTCATAGGTGGGAATTGAACAATGAGAACACTTGGACACAGGAAGGGCAACATCACACACCGGGGCCTGTCATGGGGTGGGGGGAAAGGGGGAGGAATAGCATTAGGAGATATACCTAATGTAAATGGCAAATTAATGGGTGCAGCAAACCAACATGGCACATGTATACATATGTAACAAACCTACACGTTGTGCACATGTACCCTAGAACTTAAAGTATAATAAAAATAAAATAAAATATGAAATTACCATTACAAAGAAGGGAAATTAAATTAAATTAAATAATTATTTTAAAAAATAAAGTACAAAATTTCACCTGAGTACATACAGTAAGTTAAACTGAGAAAAGTTAGTAAAACAAGACGTATAATGCAAATGCAATTCAAACATGGTATTACAAAATTACCAAAGTATCTTCAAAATTAATACATTATAGACTCATGAGTCAAAAAATTTATATTTTCATCTGAAAATATCTATTGTTTTCAGTTATGATTCAGCGAGATATGACTGAAATTATGAAAAAAGAATTATCCTAGCTGTTCCTTGAGTAAATCCTGCTTCATCTCACCACTCACCTGAGTCTTGAGCTCTCTGTTAACAATGCTGACAGTCTCTGTTAACAATGCTGTCAGTCGCTCAGTTGAGTCTTTGGAGTGAGCCTATGTTTTTAAGATGAAGCCCATACTCATGTGGAAGCAATGCCATCAGCTCATCTCCCTCCAGGTTTATAATTTTCATGTCAGGTATAGAAAGATTGCAAGCCCTAACCTTGTGATTGTAAGAAAGGGAGCCACCAAAGGGAAAATGGAATTTTACAATTCCTAGAAAACACTGTAGGAACAACTGTGCTCCAAACTTTTTCATGTGTGAGCTTATTTCTCTAGGTATTTTCAGCTCAGTGGGTTGTATGGTCTGTGTCCTAGTAGACAAAACAGCTGTGTCTCAATTGCTCAGCCTTCAAGATGAGAACACAATGTTAGATTTCCCAAAGCATCTCTGCTGTTTCAGGTAATTCATGGTAGCCCTCACAAATGTTCCCTGGTGGTCTCTATTTTTTGGAGTAAGAAGTAGGCCATAAGCACCTTTGTGAGAATCAAAAAAATGTCACCTCTATTAGATCTACATGGGCAATGTGCTCTGTCTTCCTGAGGACACAGTTCTGAGCCAGAGCACCAGATGTGGGAGCAAAATGTGGACTGCTTTTTACCTCTCCCACTAATTTGTCCAGGCGCATTTACAGAGTACAGAAGGACACTTCCATTTTAAACAAGAGTGGATATGAACTGCCCATGCCAAGAGATCTCTCTTAAATGCGAAGTATCAAGATATTCTGGTGGCATATTCTACAACCACATCCCTCGGTTGCATTTGTGGCTTCCACTCACAGGAGGGTTTTATTTTAAACACTCAGTAATGGAGCACTTACTTCATAGCAAAGAATGTTTCTTTTGCTCCTGTAACACCCATCAAACACAATTCTATTACCCATCAAACACAATTCTATTATAACTAAACCTAATATTAATTATAATTAATGACTGCATATTTGCAATCTGCTGTTAGTTGAATACTTTATGTTAAACTATTATAGTTAAAATTGTGACTTTTCTTTCTATAAGTTTATGGATCTTAGCACAGTGCAAAATCTCTGCCAGTTTAGGTTCAGCATGCTGTGCTCTCATGCATTGTCTTTAATCCTTTAAAAAGTGTGTCCTCCATTTGGCCTCAGTTCTGAGGGCCTGAGACTTGATTGTCCACAAGTTAAATTCTTCTTGCCCTCTCCAATCCAGTTCAGTATATCATTAGCTGCTATCAATATGATTTCATTTGCAATCCAATTTGCTAAGATCTTAATTTGATTGCTCTTGTCTAAGCCTTTCAACTCTACTCAAAAATTTTTGTCTACTCTTCAGAGAAAAACTATCAACAAAGAATCCTCTGAACAAGAAAGTTATCAACAAAAAAAAATGTAAAATAAGCCCTTTCCAGATAAACACTGAGTTGCTTTCAACTTAGTTGAAATCAAATGACCAAAGATGATCATTTGAAATCTACATAAAATAACAAAAGCACCAGTAAAGATAATCATGTCGTTATAAAAGATGTTATGTATACATATTCCTTTTGTTTCTCATCTTATTTTCAAAATGAATGTATAACAATAAAAACAGGATTGCGTTGCTGGAACTATTGCAAATATAAATGTAACATATTTACAATAACTAAAGAGGTGAGTGATAACAAAGTTGTTTTGGAATAAAGAAATATTCTCTGACATATTTCAAATAACTTGAATATTCTGGAATAAATGAGGAAATCCAGAAACGGAAAATAGGAAAGTTCATATGACAAGATTTGTAGATGAATAATTGCTTTTTTTCTTTTCTCCTCCTCTTTAAAAGAAATAAAATTATATAAAATAAAAAGTGTAAAATATATTAAGTTTATAACATGCAGATGTAAGTATAAAATTAGTTATAACACATAGATATAAGTATAAAATTAATATCACAAAATGAAAAAGAGAAATAGAAATACATATACTAGCATTCATATAACTCACCAATATTGTCAGTATAAATGTAAAGCAGATTCTAATGAGTTAAGATGTGTGTCAGAAGCCCTGAAAGTAGGAATAGCTCCAAATATATATTTAAAAATCATAGAATAAATTGCAATGTTGCATGAAGATATCTTCTTAATGCAAAATGGCAGAATAGGTAGAAAAAATAAAATACATAGGTGATATACAGAAAACAAAAATAGTATGGCAAATAGAAATTCAGCTATATAATTATTGACACTAAGTATAAAAACATTAAATAATTAAATTTTAAAAGCTGAGATTGTCAAACATTATAAAAGTAATAAACAACTATATGCTGTCTGCACCACAATCACTTTGGATCCAAAGAAACAAATTGCGTAAAAGCAAAGAAATAAAAACATGCAAGCAGCAGGCATAATAAAGTTGTGGTTGCAATTACAAAATTTTAAAAAAGAATTTTAAAAAACAAAAGCCAAAAAAAACGACACACTTAGACGTCTAAGGTGAGACATTCTGTATTGATAAAAGAGTCAGTTCCACAGGAAGATTTAACAATTGTCAGCCAATATGGAAGTAAAAAAGCAATAAAATATGTGAAGCCAAAACTGACAGAAATGAAGCAAGAACTAGATAATCCCACAACAAGAGTTGGAGATTTAAATGCCTCATTTTCAATAATGGATTAAAAAACATCCTGAAGATCAATGAGAAAATAGACTTGAATCTTTTAGATACTCTGGATGTTTGTATAGTTTGCAAATATTTTCTCCCATTCTGTAAGTTGTCTCTCCACTCTGTTGATTGTTTATCGTGTAGCTTTTTGGTAGATAATATGCTGCTTCTGTATGCTGTGGAGTTTTGCAGTTTGATATCATCTATTTGTCTAGATTTGCTTATGTTGGCTTTGCTTTTGAGGTTCTATACAAAAACTCCTTCTCAAGAGCAATATGATAGAGCATTTCCCATGTGTTTTCTTCTAGTGAATTTATAATTGTGGGTCCTACATTTAAGTTTTTTCTTTTTTTGAGGCGGAGTCTTGCTCTGTCACCCAGGCTGGAGTGCAGTGGCCGGATCTCAGCTCACCGCAAGCTCCGCCTCCCGGGTTTACACCATTCTCCTGCCTCAGCCTCTGGAGTAGCTGGGGCTACAGGCGCCCGCCACCACGCCCGGCTAATTTTTTGTATTTTTTAGTAGAGATGGGTTTTCACCGTGTTAGCCAGGATGGTCTCGATCTCCTGACCTCGTGATCCGCCCACCTCGGCCTCCCAAAGTGCTGGGATTACAAGCGTGAGCCACCGCGCCAGGCCACATTTAAGTATTTAATCTATTTGAGTTGATATTTGAATGTGGTAAGAAATAAGAATCTAATTTTATTGTTCTGCTTGTGGCTGTACAGTTTTCCCAGCATCATTTATTGAAGAGACTGTCTTTTCTCCAATGTGTGTTCTTGGCACTTTTGTCGAAAATCAGCTGGCTCTTTAGCATGGATTTATTTCTGGTTTCCCTAGTCTGTTCCATTGGTCTAAGTTCCTGGGAGGCTTTTTGTTTGTTTGTTTTTTGTTTGTTTTTGGTTTTTTGTCAGTATTACGTTGTTTTGATTACTATATATTTGTAGTACATTTGAAGTCAGATGACGTGATGTCTCCAGCTTTATTTTATTTATTTTTGCTGAAGGTTACTTTGTCTGTTTTGGTCTTTTGTGATTTAATTTGCATTTTGCACTTTTTTATTTCTATGAAGAACTTCATTACCATTTCTATAGGAATTATGATAAATCTATAGATCACTTTGGATAGTATGAACATTTTAATGATAGTATTCCTCCAAATAGGAACACAGGATATCTTTTTTGTCTTTAATTTGTTTAATCAGTGTTTTATAATTTTATTGTAGAAATGTTTCACATTCTAAGTTAAATTTAATCCTAGGTATTTTATTTTATTCAATAGCAGCTATAAATGAGATTACTCTCTTGATTTCTTTTTCAGATACTTGTTATGAGCATATAGAAATGCTACTAATGTTTGTACGTTGATTTTTTATCCTACACCTTTACTGAATGAATGTATTATTGCTAATAGTTTCTTAAAGGAGTCAAGATTTTCTATACATATGATCATGCCATCAGAGAACAGAGACAATTTCCCTTCTTATTTTCCAGTTTAAATGTTTATTTCCTTCTTTTGCATAATTGCTTTGGCTGGGAATTCAAGTAATATGCTGAATGAAAGTGGTAAAAGTGAGCATACTTGCCTTGTTACAGATCACAGAGAAAAGGTTTTTAACTTTCTCCCTTCACTCTGATGTTAGCTGTGGATTTCCCGTCTATGACTTTTATTGTGTTGAAGTGTGTTCCTCTAGTATCTAAATTGTAGAGAGTTTGTATCGTAAGAGTTGTTCTATTCACTGAACACTTTTCTGCATGTACTGAGATGACCACATGGTTTTTTATTTTGATTCTGTTAATGTGATGTGTCATGTTTATTCATTTGACGATATTGAACCACCTGTGCATCCTTGGGATGAATCCTAGTTGTGTATGGTAAATAATCTTTTCAAAGTGTTGTTGGGTGCAATTTGCTGGTGTTTTTTTCTTTTAGTGTTTTTACATCTATGCTCATGTGAGAAATTGGTTTTGGTTTTCTTTTGTTGTGTTTTGGTATCAGGTTAATGCTGGCCTTGTAGAATTATTTTGGAAGAATTCCCTCCTCTTCCACATTTTGTAAAAGTTTGAGAAGTATTGTTGTTAATTCTTTGTATGTTTGTTAGAATTCAACGGTGAAGGCCGGGCTCACGACTGTAGTCCCAGCACTTTGGGAGGCCAAGGTGGGTAGATCACCGGAGGTCGGGAATTCGAGACCAGCCTGACCAAGATGGAGGAACCCTGTCTCTACTGAAAATACAAAATTGGCGGGGCGTGGTGGCGCATGTCTGTAATCCCAACTACTGGAGAGGCTGAGGCAGGAGAATCGCTTCAACCCAGGAGGCAGAGGTTGCAGTGAGCCAACAACGTGCTGTTGCACTCCAGTCTGGCCAAAAAGAGTAAAACTCTGTT
>NW_016803382.1:103059-116771 GCF_001698545.2 Rhinopithecus bieti
TCACGAGGTCAGGAGATCGAGACCATCTTGGCTAACATGGTGAAACCCCGTCTCTACTAAAAGTACAAAAAATTAGCTGGGCGTGGTGGCGGGCGCCTGTAGTCCCAGCTACTCAGAGGCTGAGGCGGGAGAATGGCATGAACCCGGGAGGCGGAGCTTGCAGTGAGCCGAGATCGTGCCACTGCACTCCAGCCTGGGCGACACAGCCAGACTCCGTCTCAAAAAAAAAAAAAAAAAAAGAAATAGTTGTTTTTTTCATGTAGGTATTTACTGCTGTAAACTTCCCTCTTAGAATTACTTTGGCTAGAGTGCAATTTAACTCCACTTATTTGTTGTTGTTGATTTTTCGTCTGGTTTTTTTTTTTTTTTAACTGCTGAAAATGTGGTGCTTAAATTTTCTATCATTATTGGATTATAGTCCATTTCTCCCTGTAGGTCTGTTAGTATTTACTTTACATATTTGTGTGTCCCTGTGTGGGGTACATATTTATTTATAACTGTTATAACGTCTTGCTGTATTGACCTCTTAATTACTGTATAATGGCCTTCGTCATCTTTCTTTACCATGCTTGACTTAAAGTCAGCTTTATCTAATGTATCTACTCTTGTGATTTTTTGGTTTTCGTTTGATGGTATATCTTGTTCTATCACTTCACTTTAAGTCAATCTGTCTTTGTAGACAGATTAAGTGACTTTTTATTGTAGACAGCACATATTTGGTCTTGGTTTTTAGTCCATTCAGCTATTCTGTGTCTTCTAATTAAATAATTTAATCCATTTACCCTCAAGGTTATTATTGATATGTAAGGGTTGTGTACTGCCATTTTGTTACCACTTTTCTGGTTGTTTTGCAGATCCTTTCTTCCTCTCTTATTGTCTTCCTTTGTGGCTAAGTGATTTTCTTTTGTGATACCTTATAATTTTTAGTGTATCTATTATAGGTTTTAGTTTTGTAGGTACCATAATGCTTACAAAAAAATTCATAATTATAACATGTTATTTTAAACTGATAACAATTTAACTTTTAATACAAATACAAGTAAAAAAAAAAAAAAAAACTCTGCACTTTAACATTATCTCTCCCACATTTTGACTTTTGGTATTTCAAATCATATCTTTTATATTATCTATCTCACCAACTGTTGTAGTTTTATTGTGGTTAATACTTTTGGATTAAGTCCTAATACTTAAAATATAAGTGGTTTACCTACCACAATTACAGTATTAGGCTGATGTTTTCTGTGTTCTTTCTTTTATCAGTGAGTTTTATAACTTCATCTGATCCTTTGTTACATGTCAATATGTTTTTCTTTCAGATTGAAGAATTATTTTCAGCATTTCCTGTAAAATACATCTGGTATTGAAAAATTCTCTCAGCTTTTGTTTGGGAAAGTATTTATCTATCGAGGGACACCAGCCCCCGGTATTTCACATGGGTTCTTTTCTATTTCCCAAAGTGTCAGCTGGTTTGAGAAATAAAGGGAAAGAGTATAAAAAAGAGAAATTTTAAAAGTGAATGTCCGGGGAGACATCACATATCGGCAGGTTCTGTGATGCTCCCCAAGCCGCAAAACTAGCACGTTTTTATTAGCGATTTTCAAAAGGGGAGGGAGTGTACGAATAGGGTGTGGGTCACAGAGATCACATGCTTTAAGGGCAACAAAAGACCACAAGGCAGGAGGTCAGGGCAAGATCACAAGGTCAGGGTGAAACTGGAATCACTAATGAACTTCCATGTCCCACTGTGTATACATTGTCATTGATAAACATTTTAACAGGGTTCAAGAGCAGAGAACCAGTCTTACTAGAATTTGCCAAGCTGGAATTTCCTAATCCTAGCAAGCCTGGGAGCACTGCAGAAGAGTAGGGCATGTTTCATCCCTATCTACGTCTGCATACAGCAGACTTTCCCAGGGCGGCCATTTCAGAGGCCTCCCCTGGGAATGCATTCTTTTCCCAGGGCTGTTAATTATTAATATTCCTTACTGGGGAAAGAATTCAGTGATACTTCTCTTACTTGTTTTTGGTAATAAGAGAAATATGGCTCTGTCCTGCCCGGCCCACAGGCAGCCAGACTTTAAGGTTATCTCCCTTGTTCCCTGAACATCACTGCTATCCTGTTCTTAAGATGCCCAGATTTCATATTGTTCAAACACACATGCCCTACAAACAGTTTGTGCAGCTAACTCAATCATCACAGGGTCCTGAGGCAACATACATCCTCAGCTTACAAAGATGACAGGATTAAGAGATTAAAGTAAAGACAGGCATAGGAAATCACAAGAATATTGATTGGAGAAGTGATAAATGAATCCATGAAATCTTCACAATTTATATTCTTCTGCCATGGCTTCATCCGGTCCCTCCTTTCCAGGTCCCTGACTTCCTGCAACGTTTATCTTTTGTATATGAAGATTAGCTTCAATGGGTACAGTATTCTCTTTTTTTTTTTTTTTTTTTTTTTTGAGATAGGATCTCTATCGCCCATGCAGTAGTGCAGTTGTGGTATCACAGCTGACTACAGCCTTGAACTCTTGGGCTCAAATGTTACTCTTACCTCAGCCTCCTGAGTAGCTGGAACATGCAACCATGCCCAGCTAATATTTTTATTCATTCATTGTTGAGATGGGGGTCTCACTATGTTGCCCAGGCTGGTCTTGATTTCTGGGCTTAAACAATCCTGTTGGAGCCTTCCAAAGTGCTGGAATTACAAGCATGAGCAACTGCAACTGACCGATATAGTGTTATTGTCTGAATCTTTTTTCCCTCAGCACTTTGAATATTTTATCATATTGTCTCCTGACCTACAGACTTTCTATCAGAAATCCAGTGAAAGCTGTATTGGAGCTCTATAAAATATGTTTTGTTTTATTCTTGCTGCTTTGGGTATTTTTTGTTTTGATTTTTGATAATTTGTTTATGATGTGCCTTGAATTGTTCCTCTTTTGGTTGAAATTAACTGAAGGCTTCTGAGCTTCCCATGCATGGATGCTGTCATCTTTCTCCAGATTTGGAACATTATCAGCCATTATTCTTTAAATATGCTTTCTAGGAACTTTTCTTTCTCATCTCCATTGGGAACTCCAGTTATGTGGGGTTTAGTTTGTTTGATGATGTCCCATAATTCTTGAAGGTCTTCTTCACTTTTTTGAAATATTTCTTTTTCTCTCTGATTGGGTAATTTCACATATTCTGTCTTCAATCTTGCTGATTTCTCCCTCTGTTTTATCAAGTCTGCTGTTGAATATTTCTAATAATTTTTTATTTCAATTATAGTATTCTTTATTTCTAGAATTTCTATTTTTTTTCTAATTTTCATTCTTGGATGGTTTTAAATTTGGTTCAGTTTTATAAATATTTCTTGAAATTCTATGACCTTCTCTAAGAAAATTATCCTGAATTCTTTGTTAGATATTTCATAGATCTTTAATTGTTTTGGGCCCATTACTAGGGCTTTCAGCTTTCTTTTACTTCTGTCAGATTTTCCTTTGTTATCACATTTGTTGCATCTTTACTTTTAAGTTTTTTAAATCTGAGGAGACAGCCATCTCTTCCAGCTGTTTTATGCATTCTTTGGTGATGTTAGACCTGTTGGCACTTCCTATTCAGGGCAAAACTTATAGTGAGCTCTAGAACTAATACAATACAGCAGAATTAACCTGTTACCCTGCTGTTGTTTCTGGTCTGGATAAGACTTATAGTGAGCACTGGACTAAATACTGTACCAGAACTATGTCACAGTCTTGTTAATGTTTTCCAATCTGAGGGAAGATTTAAATGAGCACTGAAACTTAATCACTAACCTTTTAATTGTTACCAGGGCAGGATAGGCTTTACACAAGCATGTGGTCTTTGTGGGAAATTCAGCTATAATTTTGGACTTTCTTGTGCAGTGTGTCCTCTGCAGAATTATGGCACAAGGTAATCTCCTTTGCATGGAAGCCTTCTGACCTGATGCAGAGCAGCCACAAAGATCCACATGCTAATCACTACACTCAGTGCACTTAATTTTTGTCCCTCATTCACCCCATGAGAGACTTTTCAGCTTTTCTAGCACTCCCAATGGATTCTGTGAGATGAGAACACAATGGGCTTTCTGTAAAGATTTTCAGACTCATGAGATTATTTACAGCCTACCTCCAGTTTTTCCCTCCCACCTCAGAAAACCTGGGTCTAGGGAAACTTTGTGTGAGTGGCATTATGCCAACTTGAAGGAGGGGCTCTAAAATGGTCATTGTTTTTATCAGGTGCAATAAGCCATTTTTGCATTGCTATAAAGATATACCTTAGGCCTGGTAATTTATAAAGGAAGTAGATTTAAATGGCTCACAGTTCTGCAGGCTGCACAAGCATGGCATCAATATCTGCTCAACTTCTAGGGAGGCCTCAGACATCTTTTATTCATGGTAGAAGGTGAACACGTAGGAACAGGCACATCACATGCCGAAAGCAGAAGCAATAGGGTGAGAGGGGAAATACCACATACATTTCCTTATCTTCCTGTCTTCTTCTGAGTATCCAAACTCTTTCAGCCTCCCATTACCCATTTCCAAAGTCACTTCCATATTTTCAGGTATCTTTATAGCAATGCCTCACTCCTAAGTACCATTTTTTTCTATGTTAGGTCATTCTCTCTTGCTATAAAGAAATACATGAGACTGGGTGTTTTACAAAGAAAAGAGGTTTAGGCTGGGCACAGTGGCTCACGCCTGTAATCTCAGCACTTTGGGAGGCTGAGGCAGGTGGATCACGAGGTCAGGAGATTGAGACCATCCTGGCTAACACGGTGAAACCCCATCTCCATTGAAAATACAAAAAATTAGCCAGGCATGATGGTGGGCACCTGTAGTCCCAGCTGCTCAGGAGGCTGAGGCAGGAGAATCACTTGAACCCGGGAGGAGGAGATGGCAGTGGGCCATCACGCCACTGCACCCCAGCCTAGGCAACAAAGCAAGACTCCATCTCTAAAAGAAAAGAAAAGAAATGAAAAGAAAAGAAAAGAAAAGAAAAGAAAAGAAAAGAAAAGAGGGTTAATCGGCTCACAGTGCTGCAGGCTGTACAGAAAACATGGCACCAGCATTTGCTCAGCTTCAGGAAAGACCTCAGAGAGCTTTCACTCATGGTGGAATATAAAGTGGGAGCAGGCATGTCTCATGGTGAGAGTGGGATCAAGAGGAGAGGGAGATGCCACATGCTTTTGAAAAACCAGACCTCGTGAAAACTCACTATCATGAAGAAAATACCAAGCCATGAAAAATTCACCTCAATGACCCAAACATTATCCACCAGGCCCCACCTCCAACACTGGGGATTTCATCTCAATAAGAGATTTGAGTGGGACAAATATCCAAATGATATCATCAATCATAAATTCTCACAGATTCATGGGCCCACAGAGTATCTCTGCTTGTCTCGTGAATTTCATGAGTTTAGAGGGATAGTCTTGACTTTGAATTGTCTCTAGTTGTACCTCTGTGGGAGCAGGGATGCCAGGGTATCTTTTAATCTGTCATCTTGACAGCTGGAGATTTATTTTTATGGGAAAGGCAAACAAGTATATTTCTGTCAAATCATCAGCCTATCACATAGCTAAAAAAAAAAAAAGAGAGACTCCAGTGTTTGTTTACAGCAAATAATGGCATGTTATAAATATAGATTACAAAACAGCCCAAAGAAACAAACAATTAAAACTCATGATACTTAGCTACAAAATCTCAAAGGAAGAGAAAGAATCTGATCTCCTGTGTCACAGCACTATATCCCACATGCCCACTTTTGAACAAAACAGTTAGAAATCATGCACAAAAATATGAAAATATTGCCCACTAATAAGAAATTAACAAACTGTCCCTGAAGACATCTATACACTCGACTTATGAGACAGAAACTTTATAACTGCTTTAAATATATTTAAAAGAGTTAGAGAAAAATATATACAAGTTACCATAATAATCCAGGAAGATGAGGCATTACCAAATGGAGAATATCAATGAGATAGAAATTTTGAAAATGAGCCAAAAGTAGTTATCAATCTGAACGTTGCAATAACTGATGCAAAAATCAACAGGGGACTTGAACGGTAGACTTGAGTACACAAAACAGTCAGTAAATGTGAACATAGGTTAGTGTTAATTATCCAGTCTGACTATCAAAGAGGCAAAGGAATGAAGAAAAATATACAGATTCTGAAACACGGGGGATTGAACATCACATATATGCACATTGCAATTATAGAATTCAAGGTAGGAGAGGAGAGAGAAAAAAGGCAGTAACTTTTTAAAAGAAAATAATCACTTAACACTTTCTAAACAAGATGAAAGGCATTAATCAACAAAACCAAGAATTATTGAGGGCTCTCAGAAGGATAAACTCAAAGAGATCCACACATTATAATCAACCTTTTAGAAAACAAAGACAAAAACAAGAATCTTGAATGTGGTAAAGAGAAAAGTGACTCAATTTACAAAGCATCCTCAATTAGACAAAAGCTGATTTTCTTTTTTTTTTTTTTTTTTTTTTTTTTTTTTGAGAACGGAGTCCTCGCCCTCTGTCCCGCCCGGCCTGGAGTCCTGGAGTGCAGTGCCCAGATTTCAGCTCACTGCAAGCCGCCCAGGTGTTCTCCTGCTCAGTCCGGAGTAGCTGGGATATAGGCGCCCGCCACCCGCGCCGCTAGTTTTTGTTATTTTTTTAGTAGAGACGGGGTTTCACCGTGTTAGCCAGGGGATGGTCCT
Organism: Rhinopithecus bieti; assembly: GCF_001698545.2. NCBI lineage: Eukaryota > Metazoa > Chordata > Mammalia > Primates > Cercopithecidae > Rhinopithecus > Rhinopithecus bieti. The sequence continues at coordinate 109,791 of NW_016803382.1, forward strand.
CAGATCTCCTGACCCTAGTGATCCCGCACGTCCTCGCCTCCCAAAGTGCTGGGATTACAGGCTTGAGCCACCGCGCCCGGCTGATTTCTTATAATAAACTATGCATGTCAGAGAACATTAGACTCACATATTTCAAGTTAGTGAAGGTGGAACTTACACAGATAAAAAATGTAGAGCAAACCTTATTTATGATTGCCCAAAACATTCATTTGTTCAAGCCATTCTTGGTTGCTTTATGTGAGTTTTCAGATGGCTTGTTTCTTATCTTCACACTTTATTAAATTCTGGCTCATTCTCACTTTACTTTGGACATGTGGCTCCATGTTTTTATAGTGACATGGGAATTTGCCCTCATCTCCTGGTTTTCAGTGAAATGTTCAAAAACCCAGGTTTTCAGTGGACACACTCATTTTTAGGCACCACCAGCCACAACAACTTGCCACAGGTTTCTGCAGTGGATCAAAGGAAATTCTGAATAACAGAAACACCATCCTGCCTAAGGATCATCCCTTTGTTCCGGATGTCATACTTGTGCTCCTTTAGCATTATGCCTAGACATGAGTCTCTTTTCTGTGGTAAGAGGTGATGTGGCTTTTAGACACTGAAGCATTTTTTTTTTTTTTTTTTTTACCCTTCTTCCAGGTTGTACTTTGACTGTGTTCATTCATTAAAACTGGACAAATTCTTTAACTTAGATTCTTTAAGTTGTCCCATTGCCCTGATGATCCAAGAAATGTTTAAGACACAGATGTGCAACTTTCTTTTTTTCGTTGATTTACCCATTCTAAAAATCTTTTTATGTTCTGTTATGTCAGGCATTATTCTAAGCCCCAGAGATAATAATTCTGTAATGTAATTGACACTTTCCTACACTCTCATGGAGGCTACATCCTAGACCGTAAATATGGTCCAGATAGAAAAAGATAAAACATGAAAGGTTCAATTCTGATGTGTGGTAAGAGCTAAAATACATCAGGTAGATGGAGGCGATTGTAGGTAGTGTGGACTGGCAGTGTCCCATTGGAAGAGTACTTCAATATAAACGTAGAAGATGTATGGGAGAAAGTCATAGGCACCTGTATATTAGGCAAAAGCTATCTACCTCACTATATTGTAATTTATCCACTTTAGTATTGACAAACATCTGGATAGTTTTCATGTTTTGGCCACAATAGAATTGATGTGGTCAGAAGAATACATTTATTTGATGTGCATATTTACAATATTTTTTGGTCACAGGGCGAGCATTTGTATAGTTTAAATTGATACCGAAAAACAGCTTTCCTAAATAATCAGACACTTGCTAGGATTAAGCATGCCTAATTCCAACATATTCTCCCAACACATTCAATTCCAACACAATCTTTCCTAGTAAATTTTAAATAATTGTATTAAAGTTCAATTTACATTCTTTAAAATTCACCAATTACAAGAAAAAAAATTGAGAAATGTTGACATATTACTTTGTGTCAGATATTACAGATGATTGTAAATCACCATCACAAATATAACATAAAACGCTTTAATCACTACAAAAGTTAAATTCTGTTTGCTTGTTTGTTTGTTTTTCAATAAATGCTCTATTCCCACATTATGACTGTGAAACATCTATTTCATTTCTGTCACTATATATTGACTTACTAACATTTTTATATAAATAAAGTCCTAAATGTCCATGAAAGGGTCATATATAGGCAAAGCAACCCCCACATGCCCAAGGAGCCAATAAACCAAAAAAGGAGGCAGACAAATCTGGTTGTTCAATATAGGATGGTTTATTGGAGGAGCTTACAGAAGGAAGCATGATCTTGGGTGACTGCAAGACAGGTAGATCTCTGCAAAAGAATCCCCCAGATTCAGGGCTTCTACTTTGGGGAAAAAGTGTGCATGCTTTGGAAAGAATGTGTAGGTGTCCACACACATCACAGCCTGTGATTTCTACAACAGCATCAAGTGTTGTTTTGGAGGAAAATTACAGCCAATCAGTGTTCCTACATAAAGAGTAATACATCAACTAGATATGTATGTGCAGGCATCCTCAGACTTGGGGTTAGTCTGAAGTTACATTTGTAACTGAAGATCAGCATTTGTAATAAAATCACTCTCGTTCTCCACATTCCACCCCTCTAATCTGGCTCTTAAAATCCCATGTGCCAACCTCTTCTGTGATGGTCTCTGAGCTTTTAGAGGGAGACATCCAGTGCCACATATTTTGCAAATTTATTTGCCAGTTGCAAGAAAAGACCACAACAGCAACACAAACAACAAGAAGTGATACCTATGGCAAGGACAAGATCAAGAATTAATTACAGCTTTTGCCACTATGAACCCCCAGATCTAAACCAAGAAGAAAGCCACTGGGAGAAGATGGCAGAGTAGCCCACCATAGGAAAAGGTTCATTTCTTCTTTCATAAAGCAGATCAGCAGCAGGAACAAAAACTTTAAACAGATTTAGAAAATACTTAATGGGACATTTTTTTCCATCTAGGTTCATCTTTGTTGATTAGAACATAGGCGGCCTGAACACTATGGGCTAGGGGCTCATGCCAAACATGTTGCCTAAGTGATAAAAGTGTTGATATTATCTTTAAGGTTACAGGTGTGGCAAAAGACCCTGTGAAACAGCTACCCAGAATTCTCTTTGAAAAAGGCCGTTTTCCAGTTATTGGCCTGTGGAGTGTTTTGTCCCAGACCCTAATAGAAATTGTTGGTATGATGTCAGCTTTGTATTTATTTCAATTGAATTGATGTTTCAAATGGCCTGAGGCAAAATCTTTACCCCTGCATGCAAGGTATTGTATTGCAAATTGCTCACAGTTGTGCCTTTAAAATGTCATTTTTCTTTTCAGTTAACTGTGCCACTCGGGGATTGGGTAAGTGAAATATTCAATCTCTGTCATTTTTACGCACCCAATCTTGGATATCATGCCAAGTGGAATATATGCCTTGGTCGCTATCAATACATCGAGGATATCCATACGTGACACGGAGTTGCTCCAAATCCTTCATAGTGGCTGTTTGATTTTCCTTTTTGCAAGAGAAGGCCTGCAACAATCCCATGGCAGTATCCACATGTTAGCACATACTTTTGTTTCAAGCTTACTGGCAGAGGTTCAATGTATCTATCTGCCAGTCTGTCACAAAGGTGGCTGTCTTTTGTCTTATGTACTTGTCCCAATGTATGTGGGATACAGTGAGGGCACAGCAGTAGCAAACGAAACAGTTTGTTACTGTTACCACTGAATCTGCATAAACAGAGGCAATCCTGTTCCCCCTGCTACTTGCCAGGCCACTTAATACTTACTATGCGCTGTAATACTCACTATGTCTATGCACCTAATCAACTAGGTCAGAGGATTTCGAGGGATCTAGTGTTCCAATTTTTGCTAGAGTGTCAACTTTTGTATTATCGGGGGCAAATCTGACCAGTGTACTGAAACATGATATACAATTAGACTCACAGTGGGTTCCTGTTTCCTTTTTCAAATGTCTTTCCATATGGCAGCCCCCAACAGGGTTTTTCTCAGCACATGCCAGTCATCCTGGGCCCACTGGATGAGCCAAGTTGTAAGACCCTTAAATACTACCCAATGGTCTGTACAGAAACCTGTAGGTGATAGCTCATAAGTACAAACCAACCATGCAGCTCAGAGTTCTGTCTAGTGACTGCTTTGATGTATTCTTGTCTCAAATCATACGGTATCTGACAGCTACTGTTGTCCATACACACAGGTTACTTTGGCTTGAGCAATTTGAGTACCAACATTTTCAGGAATAGGGTCTGTGTCTTCATGTACATACATCTTCTGTCATACTGAACTGGCTCTAATGTGGCATGCAGTTCATCTCCCAAGGGACTTATGGAGAGGGCACTACAGTGTTTCAGATATACAAGCCACTTTTGTAAAGTGAGAGACCTGTTTGTAAAGGGAGACCTGTTCTCACTGTTACCAGCAAAGCAGCAGTTGTGGCTTCAACTTGCTGCAAGGACTTATATACTCCCAGGACCTGTTGTTCAGTTGGGGAATAGCAGGTTTCAGCACCCTTCCAATATTGTGGCCAAAATTCTAGAGGAATTCTACTCTCCCATGCTGGACTTGTCAGAGGGCCCAACTTGTCCTCTCAGGGCTTATGGTCACATCTAAAGACATTGGTATCCTGCTAAGGGGGAAACCTCAGGCTTGTTCCTGAACCATGTGTATTTAACCTTCCCAACACTTCCTCTTGTTCTTTATCCCAGCACCAACAAGACCCCTTCTTTACTAGTGAGAATAATGGACACAAACATTGAGCTAAATGTGGAATAAAAGCCTGTCAGTATCATTAAAAGACCTAGGAAACTTTGTAACAATTTAACTGTTGTAGGCACAGAAAATTGTATTTTGTCAATGACTGCACCTGAGATAAGGCATGTTTTGCCTAACCAAGTGACCCCCAAGACCTTTACAGAAAGTTCGGGGCCTTGCATGTTTTGTGGGTTCGTTGCCCATGCTCTGGATTGAAGAAGATTGCATAAGGCATCAAGGTGTTGCTGTAGCAATGACAAGTCTTCAAAAGTTAGCATAATCTCATCAATACAACTGTTTAAGAGCAAGTGGCAGTGGGTGTTAAGTTCAATCTCTCAACAATTATTCACTCAAAAATAGTGGGGCTATGAAGACAACCCTGGGGAAACACTTGGAATGTCTATTGCCCGCCATCCCAAGCATTAGGTGGATAAAAGTATTATGGGGATTAGATAAAGAATTTATGGTACATAGACAACATGGAGTACCACGCAGCCCTAAAAAAATAATAAAATCATGTCATTTGCAGGGACATGGATGCAGCTGAAGGCCATTATCCTAAGTAGATGAATGCAGAAAGAGAACAGTAGTATAATATGGTAAGTTAAGTTTTCCAAATGTGCCTCCTGAGTTTCAAGCTTGTCTGCCAAACCAGACAGAAACACAAATATGAAATGAAGGGAGAAGAAGGAGAGATCAAACTGTTACTGTGTCTATGTAGAAAGGAAAGACATAAGAAATTCCATTTTGACCTGTTCCTTGAACAATTGCTTTGATGAGATGCTGTTAATTTGTAACTTTGCCCCAGCCACTTTGCCCCAGCCACTTTGCCCCAACTTTGAGCTCACAAAAACATGTGTTGTATGGAATCAAGGTTTAAGGGACCTAGGGCTGTGCAGGACATGCCTTGTTAACAAAATGTTTACAAGCAGTATGCTTGGTAAAAGTCATCGCCATTCTCTAGTCTCAGTAAACCAGGGGCACAATGCACTGCGAAAAGCCCCAGGGACCTCTGCCTTGGAAAGCCTGGTACTGTCCAAGGTTTCTCCCCATGTGATAGTCTGAAATATGGCCTCGTGGGATGAGAAAGACCTGACCATCCCCCAGCCCAACACCCGTAAAGGGTCTGTACTGAGGTAGATTAGTTAAAGAGGAAAGCCTCTTGCAGTTGGGGTAGAGGAAGGCCACTGTCTCCTGCCTGCCCCTGGGAACTGAATGTCTCAGTATAAAACACGATTGTACATTTGTTCAGTTCTGAGATGGGAGAAAAACCGCCCTATGGCAGCAGGCAAGACATGTTGGCAGCAATGCTGCCTTGTTATTCTTACTCGTCTGAGATGTTTGGGTGGAGAGAAACATAAATCTGGCCTACGTGCACATCCAGGCATAGTACCTCCCCTTGAACTTAATCATGACATAGATTCTTTCGCTCACATGTTGTTTTGCTGACTTTCTCCCTATTATCACCCTGCTCTCCTACCACATTCCTCTTGCTGAGATAGTGAAAATAATAATCAACAAAAACTGAGGGAGTTCAGAGAACGGCGCCAGTGCAGGTCCTTGCTATGCTGAGTATCGGTCTCCTGGACCCACTGTTGTTTCTCTATACTTTGTCTCTGTGTCTTATTTCTTTTCTCAGTCTCTCGTCCCACCTGATGAGATATACCCACAGGTGTGGAGGGGCTGGCCACCCCTTCATGAAAGTTCTCATATCCATTTCTTTCATTTATAATTTCAATTTTAGATTCAGAGGGTACATGTGCAAGTGTGTTACAAAGGCATATTGTATGATGCTGAAGTTTGAGTATAATTGAACCTATCACCCAGGCAATGAACACAGTACACAATAGGTAGCTTTTCAACCCTTAACCCCCTCTCTCCCCCATGCTGTATTTCCCAGTGTCTATTGTTCCCATCTTTCTGTCCATGTGTATGCAAAGTTTAGTTTCTATTCATTAATGAATAAACGTGGTATTTGGTTTTCTGTTTCTGCATTAGTTCACTTAGGATAATGGCCTCCAGCTGCATCTATGATGCTGCAAAGTACATGATTTCATTCTTTTTTATGGCTGCATAGTATTCCATGGTGTATATGTACCACACTTCTTTATCTAATTCACCATTGGTGGGTGCCTGGATTGACTACATGTCTTTGCTTTTGTACACAGTGTGCAATGAGCATAAGGGTGCATGTGTGTACAAATAGAAAGATTTATTTTCCTTTGGGTATATACCCAGTAATGGAACTGCTAGGTTAAATGATAGTTCAATGCAGTAGTTTGAAAAATCTCCAAACTGCCCTGCATAGTAGCCTACCTCACTTGCACTCCCACCAACAGTGTATGTATTTCCTTTTCTCTGCAGCCCCACCAACATCTGTTATTTTTGGACTTTTTAACAAAAGTCATTCACACTGGTATGACATGGTATCGCATTATAGTTTTTATTTGCATTTTTATGATAATGAGCAGTTTTTTGTATGTTTTTTGGCTACTTATATGTCTTCTTTTTTTTTTGCATCAATTCTTTTTTTTTATTATTATTATAATTTAAGTTCTAGGGTACATGTGCATAACGTGCAGGTTTGTTACATATGTATACTTATGCCATGTTGGTGTGCTGCACCCATCAACTCGTCAGCACCCATCAATTCATCATTTATATCATGTATAACTCCCCAATGCAATCCCTCCC
>NW_016803382.1:120765-123139 GCF_001698545.2 Rhinopithecus bieti
GATGCCTCGCCCTGCTTCAGCTCTCACTGGTCAGGCTGCAGCAGCTGACCAGCACCGATTGTCCGGCACTCCCTAGTGAGATGACCCCAGTACCTCAGTTGAAAATGCAGAAATCACCGGTCTTCTGTGTCGCTCGCGCTGGGAGTTGGAGACTGGAGCTGTTCCTATTCGGCCATCTTGCTCCGCCCCCCCCCTTCCTTCTTTTCTTTTGAGAAATGTCTGTGCATGTTTTTTACCCATTTTTAAATAGGGCTATTTGGTTTTTGCTTGTTAAATTGTTTAGGTTCCTTATAGATTCTGGATATTGGGTCTTTATTGAATGCATAGTTTGCGAATATTTTCTCCCATTCTGTAGGTTTTCTATTTACTCAATTGATAATTTCTTTTCCTATATGGAAGCTCTTTAATTAAGTCCCACTTGTCAATTTTTGGTTTTGTGTAGCAATTGCTTTTGAGTACTTATTCATAAATTATTTGCCAAGACTGACGTTGCGAAAAGAATTTTCCAGAGTATCTTCTAGGATATTTATAGTTTGATGTCTTACATATAAGACTTTAATCCAACTTGATTTAACTCTCCTATAGGGTGATAGGTAGGGGTCCAGTTTCATTCTCCTGTATATGGATTGCCAGTTATCCCAGCACCATTTGTTGCATACAGTTCTTTCTCCATTGCTTATTTTCTTAACTTGTTGAAGATTAGATACTTAAGAGTATGTGGCTTTATTTTAGTGTTCTCTATTCTGTTCCATTGGCCTATGTATCTGTTTTTATACCAGTAGCTTGCTGTTTTGGCTACTACAGTAACCTTGTGGCATAGTTTGAAGTTGGATAATGTGATGACTCTGGTTTGGCTCTTTACTTAGGTTTGCTTTGGCTCTTGGGGCTCTTTTTCGGTTCACTATAATCTTTAGAACAGTGTTTTCTTATTCTGTGAAAAATAGCATTGGCAATTTGATAGGATAGGATTTGTAGATCACTTTGTGCAGTATGGCTATTTTAATAATTTTGATTCTTTCAATCCATGTGCATGGAATTTTTTTTCATTTGTTTGTCATCTATGATTTCTTTTAGAAGTGTTTTGTAGTTCTCCTTGTAGAGATCTTTCACCTCCTTGGTTACATATATTCCTAGGGATTTATTCTTTTTGTGGCTATTGTTAATGGGATTGCATTCCTGATTAGGCTTTCAGCTCTAACATTATTGATGTATACAAATGCTACTGATTTTCATACATTGATTTTCTATTCTGAAATGTTAATGAAGTTGTTTATTACTTCTAGAAGCCTTTTGATGGAGTCTTTAGGGTTTTAGGTATAGAATTATATCATCAGTGAAGAGAAATAGTTTGACTCTTTCTTTTTCTCTTTGGATGACTTTTATTTCTTTCTCTTGCCTGATTGCCCTGGCTAGGACTTCCAGTATTACATCAAATAGAAGTGGTGAGAATGGGAATCATTTTTTGTTCTACTTCTCAAGGGGACTGCTTCTAGCTTTTTCCCAATCAGTATAATGTTGGCTGTGTGTTTGTCATTGATGGCTCTTATTATTTTGAGGTATGTTCCTTTGATGTCTACTTTATTGAGGGTTTTTTTTTAACACACAGAGACATTGAATTCTATCAAAAGCTTTTTTTGTGTGGGTGCATCTATTGAGGTAATCATGTGGGTTTTGTTTTTAATTCTGTGTATACGGTAAATCACATTTATTGATTTGCATATGTTGAAACAACCTTGATTCCAGAAAAGAAATCTACTGGGTGATGGTGAATTAATTTTTGGATGTGCCGCTAGATTAAGTTTGCTAGTATTTTGTTGAGAATTTTTGGTATATGTTCATCAGGGATATTGACCTGTAGGGTTTTTTTTTTTCTTGTGTCTTTGCTAGTTTTGATATCAGGGTGACACTGGCTTCACAGGTTAGTTAAGGAGGAGTAACCTCTATTTTTTGGAATCATTTCAGCAGAATTGATACCAGTTGTTCTTTGTATATCTGGTCAAATCCAGTTATAAATCAATCTGGTCCTGGGCTTTTGTTGCTTGGTAGATTTTTATAACTGCTTCAATTTGCAATTTAAGATTGGACATTTCAAGGTTTCAATTTCTTCCTAATTCACTCTTGAGAGGTTGCGTGTTTTCAAGAATTTATCCATTTCCTCTAGAATTTCTGGTTTGTATGCATAGAGGTGTTCATAATAGTCTCTGAAGATCTTTTGTCTTTCTGTGGAATCAGTAGTAATGTCACCTTTGCCATTTCTGATTGTGCTTATTTTGGTCTTTCCTTTTGTTACTTTGTTAATATAGCTAGTAGTCTATCAATCGTGTTCATATTTTCCAAGAACAAACTTTTGATTTTTTTTTTTTTTTTTTTTTTT
>NW_016803382.1:123572-136578 GCF_001698545.2 Rhinopithecus bieti
TCTCCTGACCTCGTGATCCGCCCGTCTCGGCCTCCCAAAGTGCTGGGATTACAGGCTTGAGTCACCGCACCCGGCCAAAACTTTTGATTTTTGATACTTTGTACAAATTCTTGTATCTCAATTTCATTCAGTTCTGCTCTGATTTTATCTATTTTCTTCTGTTAGCATCAAGGTTAATTTGTTCTTGTCAATCTAGTTCCTTTGGTGTAGTGTTAGGCTGTTAATTTATGACCTTTCTATTCTCTTGATGTGGGCATTTAGTAAAGTTTATCTTTTCTTCTTAATACTACTTTTGCTGTATCCCAGAAATTTTGGCATGATTTGTCTGTTTTCATTAATTTGAAAGAATTTTTTATTTCTGCCTTAATTTTATTGTTGATGCAAAAGTCATTCAGGATCAAGTTGTTTAATTTCCATATAACTGTGGTTTTGAGCAACATTCTTGGTGTTAAATTATATTTTTATTGCACTGTAGTCTGAGAGTATGGTCTAATTTCAACCTTTTGGAATTTATTGAGAGTTGGCTTTATGGCCAAGCACGTAGCCAATCTTATAGTGTGTTCTATATGCAGATGAGAAGAATATGCATGTGGAATATTATATGTTTGTTGGGTGGAGTACTACTAACATAAAAACACACTTAAGTACACAGCCCAAAGACTATAAAACAACTACATCGTTGACTCTACAAAACAACCAGCTAACAAAATAATGACAGGATAAAAATCTCACATATCAATATTAACCTTGAATGTAAATGGTCTAAACAACCCCACCTAAAATGGATAGAATGGTAAGTTAGATAAAATAACAAGACTCTATCGGGTCAAATTGGTCAAGTGTCAAGTTTAAGTCCAGAATTTCTTTGTTAGTTTTCATCACAACGATCTGTCTAAAGCTGTCAGTGGGATGTTCAAATCCCCCACTATTATTGTGTGGCTGTGTAAGTCTTTTTGCAGGTTTAGAAGTATTAGTTCAATGAATCAGAGTGTCCTAATGTTGGGTGCCTACATATTTAGGATTTTTAAGTCTTCTTGTTGAACTAAATGCTTTATCATTATATAATCCTTTTTTTTTTTTTTTTTTTTTTTTTTTTTTTTTTTTTTTTTTTTTCTCTTGTTGGTTTAAAGTCTGTTTTATGTGACATAGCAAGAGCAACCTCTGGTCTTTTTGTTTTTCATTTGTATGAGAGATCTTTCTCCAACCCTTTCCTTTCATCCCATGGATGGCATTACATATTAGATAGGTCTCCTGAAGACAGTATATGGTTGAGTCTTCCAGCTTACCACTCTGTCCCTCTTAAGTGGGGTGTTTTGATCATTTACATTCAAGGTTAATATCGATGTGTGAGATTTGTATCTTGTCATTGTTTTGTTAGCTGGTTGTTTGTAGATTCAACTGTGTAGCTGCTTTATAGGGTCTTTGGGCTATGTATTTAAACGTGTTTTTATGTTAGCAAATTTCATTTTTCATTTCCCTAAAGAACCTCTTGTAAGGCTAGTGTAATGGTAACAAATTCTCTCAGCATTTGCTTTCCGGGAAAGGATTTTATTTCTTCTTTGCTTATGAAGCTTAGTTTGGTAGGATATTAAATTACTGGTTAGAATTTATTTTCTTTAAGGATGCTGAAAATAGGCTTCCAAGATTTTAAGGATTGTAAGGTTTCTGCAGATAGGTCTACTGTTAGCCTGATAGAGTTCCCTTTGTAAGTGACCTGACCCTTTCCTCTAACTCCTGTTAAGGCTTTTTCTTTCATGTTGACCTTGGAGAATCTGATAACTGTGTCTTGGTGATTGTTGTCCTGCATAGTACTCTAAATTTCTAGAATTTCAATTTCTTGAATTGGCATGTTGACCATGCTAATATGATTGAGGATATTTTTGTGTGGATTATATTCCCAACAACTTTTCCAATTTTTTTTTTTTTTTTTTTTTTTGAGATGGAGTCTTGCTGTTGAACTCCAGCTAAACCCCAGGCTGGAGTTCAATGGCACAACTTTAGCTCACTGCAACCTCCACCTCCCAGGTTCAAGCAATTTTGCTGCCTCAGCCTCTTGAGTAGCTGGGACTACAGGCAAGCACCACCACACCTGGCTAAATACATATTTTTAGCAGAGACGGGGTTTCTACATGTTGGTCAGGTTGGTCTCGAACTCCCAACCTCAGGTGATCAGCCTGCCTCAGCCTCCCAAAGTGCTGGGATTACAGGCATGAGCCACTGCGCCCAGTCTCTTTTAACTGTTTTTGATTATATGAATCTTCCAATTTCCCCCAACCACCAGTGAATTGTTTCTAATTTTTTTTTTTCTTTAAAGAGAATGACGGAAACTCCACCCTGTTCCAGTGCGAGAGTACAGGGATTCCCTGGAAAGACTCTGGCTTGGAGCCCTCAGACCAGAGTTTAGGTCCAGGGGTCCACTTGGTGACTCAGGAAAAACCTGGACCCCACCTCAAGGGATCATGGATCCCCCTGGTGAGGGTCTCAGAAGTAGGAGGCTGCTGGGCCACGTCAGGGACAAGGCTTTCTCCAGCATGCCCATGCAAGGTTCCTCAATAAAAAGAAATCATATTGTCTGTTCTGCAGCAGGCACGCCATCTCCAGGCCCCTAAGACCTTCAGGGGACATCTCCGCTCTGCCATCTGTGTGAACACACTCCACCTCCCAGCCTCTGCCATGTCACAGATGACTGAGGCTTCAGATGAGTGACCTCCCCAGGGTACCATGGGCCTGTGCTTGGGTCTCAGCCTCTTCTATGACCCTCGGGTGGCTGTCAGCATGGGAGGCTGCTTCCTAGGCGTCTATTTGCTGTTCTGTGCATGGGACAGGTAACAGACCTCTATGGCAGGCATGAAATGCCAAGCACCTGCCACAGGGCCTGGCAACAAATTATCAGGAAATTCAGGTCATTCTCTGGGAGTGGCCACAGATGCTTCTCAGAACCCCAACCTCTGGCACTACTCCAGCCCATGCAGTCTGGGGAGGACCCTTGATCATCCAGGTGTCCCAGGCCCACAAGTATCTGACACCTCAGATGGTACTTGTGGCCCACTGTGTGACCCCAGGCATACCTCCATGTTCTCTGGGCTGGGTCTCTCAGCCACCACAGCTCTGCAGAGCCCAGGCTATGGGCTCCAGCCCCTAAGCTCCAGATTGACTTGCTAAATGTAATCTCCAGGGCTAATTTTAATCCTGGACAGGAATTGGACACATTCCCATGGCCAGGATGGGTCCCTGGAGGCTGGAGGTGACACCATCCCACATGACCCAGTGCCAAGATCATCCCCCAAATGACCCCTATGCCTGTGGTCTCATGACAGCAGGGACTGGGCTGAGCTTGGGCCTAAGTCTCTTGAGCATAGAAGGCTCAACTAAGCCCCTTCTCAGTCTGTCTCAATTTTAGTTACAGAGACACTATGGCTAGTGCAGGGGGGGTCACGTGACAGGGGAAGCCTAAGAGGCAGAAAGTCAGGGGGCCCTTTCTGGACTGAGATCCTAGAGCTGAGACAGGAAGTGAATTCCATGCAGAAGGAACAGCAGGTACAAGGATCCCAAGGGTGAGAGAAACAGCAGTGAGGTTGGAGTGGGTGGGGAGGGTGAGAGGCCACAGAGGCTGGGCCACACTGGGCCTTCTGAGATGCAGGAGGCTCTGGGTTTTAGTCTAAGAGCAAAGACGAGTTATGAGAGGGTTTTGAGGAGAGAAGGAATGGGACTGATTTATCATTTTAACATGCAGCTCATGGCTACCATGGAAAGCAGGACTATCAGGGTTGGAGTGGAGATGGCAGGAGGCTGGAGATGAGATCAGGGCTGTGTCCATCTGAGCAGAGCTGGGGTGGTACCCTGTGTGCTGGTCTGTACCTCACACTGTAAGTCACTGGGTCCCACGGCTTATTTGACCCTCCAGAACATCAGGAGGTGCCCCACCAACTCTGGTGTGAGGTGACAGGTGTAGATGAGCTGATGCAGGGCTTAACTCTCCTGACCCCCCCATGACACTGCAACTCTCCTGATTCCATCACCAAAGAACCAAACTGTCCCCCACTCTGCCCCTGAGAGATCAAGCTCTAATCATGGCCTCCCTTGCTTACACATTCTCCATGGTTCCACATTGGCCTTGTGAGAAAATTTCGGCACCCAACCTGACATTCAAACAGCTTGCCCTAATCAGCTCCTGCCTACTTCTCTCTATCTTTGATAAATATTTCTGTCTAGACAGTCCTTTTTTCCCTTCCTCACCTAGCCAACTCCTAGTGACACTTCAGAACTCAGCTCAGGTCAGATGAGGAGGTTCATGCCTGTAGTTCCAGCACTCTGAGAGGCCAAGACAGGAGGATTACTTGAACCCAGGAGTTTGAGGCCAGTCTGAACAACATGGTGTAACCCCATCTCTACAAAAGTATAAAATTAGCTGTATGTGGTGGCATGTGCCTGTAGTTCCACCCTGAATCAGGAGGATCAATTGAGCATGGAAGGTCAAGGCTGCAGTGAACAGTGATTGTACCACTGCACTTCAGACTGAGCTACAGAGAAAAAAAAAACTCAGCTCAAAAAACAACATCTCCTCCAAGAAGCCCTCCCTGTCATTCCTCTGGAATCCCACAGTCCCCATTCTTCCCCTGTAGTTCTGACCCAATGGGGCTGGCAGTAGATACATCCAGCTTTGTCTCCCCTAGACTAGACAGTCCTCTAGATCAGGCCTAGGAGTGGACGGTAAAATTTAGAGAGTGCAACAGGTAAAGAGAGACGTGACCAACTCCCTCCTCTTTAGCTTCCCTTGACAGCTTCCTCTCAGACTGCCCCAGCTGATATCCTGCCCAGAAATACACATGCTTGCAAATCCAGCCACTCACCATTGACCTGTCTTGGACTCAGGTGTGAAGAGCCAGTCAAGGAATGCAGACCTGGAAGCCCAGGGTGTGCGTGTGTATTCTAGTCATGTGAAAATCCCACCCAAGCTCCAGACAGACCCTGGCGGCCCATTCTGTAGATGTTGGTGAGGTTGGCATTTCTGGGGAGGTATCAGCAAAGGTTTAATGTGCCAGGCATGAGGCAAAGGCCAAGGTTTAAGGAGGCATCTTCTACACACACACCTGCCCCCTTGCCTTGTCCAGCCAGAAAGCAGAGAGCTGTGGCATCTGCCCAGCACAGAGGCAGATAGGTGGATCCACTGACCCGAGGATAGAGCAGGGAAGACAGGACAGGAGAAATCCAAGAGGGCATCTAAGGGGAGAAGGCACGTAGTTTGGCTTAGATGCAGAGGCTAGGTAGGGGTCTGAGCAGATGAGTCGGGGACTGGGCATTTGAAGCTAAGAGTCTTGCACTTTCCTACCCCTTTCTTTGGCACCCTCATACTTGAGCATTTATTAGCAACTTGTGCTAACCACTGAGCTAAGCTGACCTCCAAATAATTAGAAAGCTTAAGTAAATCAACATCCATAGATGACAAAGGTGACTGAGGACCTACTGTTACAAAGGCAAGGTAATTTGAGGCTGCAATGAGCTATGAGCAACTGTGTTCCAGCCTGGGAGACAGAATGAGAGCCCCATCTGTACAAAAAAAAAAAAAAAGTAATAACAGAAAGTATATATCAATCTCAATTTTTTTAAAAAAAGGCAGATGGCTTTACAGCTGTTTTATCAAAACTCAAAGTAACAGGAAAGCCCAAATTATTTCAACAAAGTCAGACATTTTAAATAGATGATAGCTGCCCAAGTCATTTTTATGAAACTTCTTTATGTCAAAACATAAGTCTAAAAAGAGAAAAGTGTTGACCTTCATACAGGCTGTGTTAGGCAGAGATTTCAAGGAAGTCTTCTCTGAAAAGGTGACATTTGAGCTGAGAGCTGAAGCACCAGAAAAAGGCAGCCAAGCCAGGAAGAGGCAGGAATGGGAAGGTCTAAGGCAAGACTGGTCCTGGGAGCGGGAACTACAGCGGCAAAGGCCCAGAGGTGATCAGGAGCTTGGCATTTGGAAGCAGAAGAGTCTGTGTGACTGGACAGCATGAGAGGAGGAGATGGTGATAGGGAGTGTACTGCTCAGGCCACCTGGGTCCTGGAGCCTACAGTGAGAAGCATGGGCTTGACTCAGAGGGCAAAGGAGAGCCATGGAGAGTTTGGGTAAAGGGGAAAGTTGGCATTTAATTTTATAGCTTTTTGAAGTTTGTTTGGTTTTGTTTTCTTAGAAACAGGGTCTCAGTCTGTTACCCAGACCAGAGTGCAGCTCAAAATATTTTCCAATTTATCTTGTGATGTTTTTTTTTTGATCCAATGATTTAGAGGTGGGTTGTTATATTTTCACATATTTTCAGATGTCCAATATGTCTTACTGTTGTTAGTTTCTAATTCCGTTGCAGTCAGATAACTTGTTTTCTCTCTCTCGTCTTCTGATCCTGTTTTTCCATTGATTACCATTTTTTAAATAAACTTATTTCAATGTGGTATTTACAATCCTATTTTAATTTTTTGCTCTATCTCTGACGTAGCTGTTCCAGGGATTATAATGTGCTTTTCAATTTTTCCAACGAATGAAGAACGAAGTGATCGACTTCTTGCCCCGGCTGGGGCTCTGGAGTGCTGCCCCGAGGCGGTGGATGGAGGGTGCCAGGCATGACATCAAGAGTTCTGCAGCCAGGGCCTGGGGCAACCTCCCGCTCCACCTCCCCGGAGCATAGCAGCCAGCACCCCAGCGGCCCGTGCGCCCAGGCCAGGCTGGACCTCAGCGCTGTGGCGGCCGCAGACCTCACCTGAGCAGGCCCCGGGCTGCAGGCGGACCGCCGGGCGCCCAGAACCCTAGAGGCAACCGGCGGGATGGATCCGCACTGCGGCCCTGAGGAATGGATGATGTGCAGGCTACGAAGCTACACACGTCTTTCATTTTGGAGGGGGGGAAAAAAAAGAAAAAACGGAAATGGAAGTTTGAAAATGTGTGGGCTCTCCGTCCTTTCGTTTGCTCCTGCGCGCCCGCTAGGGTGGGAGGCTCAAGAGGTGGCCGGGATTCCCCCACCTCACCCCCATATACCCGGGAGAGGTCAGCACGGCCCCTTCCATGGGTGTCACAGAGACGGATGCGGGTCCCTCTCCCCGGATAGGTAGGTCTGGGTCCAGTCCGCAGGACCCCCTCGCGAGTGCTGACGCAGAATGGAATTGAGGTCGGGGCAGCGCTGGACCCCAGGGCCCCTGCCTGCCTCCTGGGGAGCCCGGTGACCCAGGCAGCCCTGGTAAGGCCGCAGGTGTCTGGGACGCAGCGAGGCCCCAGGGCTCCCACAGGACGAACGCGGACAATGAGGCCAAGGAGGCCCTGCTGCCCTCGGGACTGTCCCTCCAACCCCCAGGTTTCCGTGGTTCTTGGGCCCCCTCTGCAGAGGGGCAGGGGAGCCCACCCTGGATCCAGAGGCGCCAAGCTTGAGGGACCCCAGAGCTCCAGCCAGGCCGCTTCCTTTGCAGATGGTGAAGCTGAGGTCGAGAGGAGGGCAGGGGCAGGGGCAGGTCCCGGGCGCTCCCCAGGCAAAGGGAGCCGATCTCGCGGCTAGGGTCACAGGAGGGGCTCCTGCGACCTCTAGGGCCATAGACCCCAGGAGGATGAGAGACTGGGGGCCTTTCGTTCACCCCTGGGGCTGGGCAGAGGTTCAGCCTGTGCAACCCGAAACAGCTTTTGGCCAGTCCCAGCCGCGGCCCCTTTAAGAGGGGGCGGTGCTTCAGCCTGGCGCGAGGGACGCTGCCAGCGTGCAGGCCCCTACGGAAGCCGAGACTGCGCTTCGTGCGAGGCCCGGGCAGCAGCGGCGGCGGCGGCGTGGTCAGAGGGAGCCTCGCAGAAGCTGTGGTGGCTTCCGTGTGTTGGTGGAGGAAGAGGTAGGTCTTGGCGGTAAGTGACGGGGGATGCACCCCACTGGGAACCCTCTTGGTCTCCCTGCTCCTTCCCGGCCGCTCCCTGCTTTCGGGCCCTGACTTGTTCGTGGGCATCTGGGCCCGAGTCGTCAGCGCGGGGCGGTTGTGGGATCCTGGCCGCTGCAGCGTCCGCACCCCGGCCGGGAAGGCTGTGCCCCTGTGCGACCCGCGTCCAGCCTATGGGAACGCCCTGGCCCAGAGCCGGCGGTGAAGCGCTGGACCCGGGTCCCTCCGAGCCCCACGGGCCTCCAAGCTGGAGTGTAGGGTGATTTTTGATGCCTCAGGATCTTTAGAAAGAGACCTCGCTAGAGCAGGGGACAGCTGCAGTTTCAATTATTCGAGGAGTCTCCAGCTATTTAGCTGTTTTCCATGGTGTGTACCCTAATTTTCATTTCCACATACAGTGTATGAGTTACGCTTTCTCCAAAACCACACCCCCGTTCCAATTTTTTTTGTTTTTGTTTTTGTTTTTTTGAGACAGAGTCTCGCTCTGCTTCCCAGGCTGGAGTGCAGTGGCGCCATCTCGTCTCACTGCAACCTCCGCCTCCGGTTTCAAACAATTCTCCTCTCAGCCTCCTGTGTAACTGGGACTACAGGCGCCCGCCACCACGCCCGGCTAATTTTGTGTTTTATTTTAGTAGAGACGGGGTTTCACGATATTAGTGTTAGTCAGGCTGGTCTGAAACTCCTGACCTAAGGTGATCCGCCGGCCTCGGCCTCCCAAAGTGCTGGGATTACAGGCGTGAGCCACCACTTCCAGCCCCTCCTATTTTTAAAATTTTTTCTAGGAATATTCAATAAGTGTGAGATTATATACATGTGGTTTTGAATTACAGTATTCTAATGAATAGTTAATTTTGAGGACCTTATCTCTTATCTGTTGTTCCATTTTATATCTGTGCAGAATTGTCTGTTCAGGTTCTTTGAGAAATATTAGATTGGATTTTTTTTCTACTTTGTAGTGTTTTTTGTGTACAAGTTAGTTGACAACTCCTCATGAATTACATGATTGCCTGAAATTTTTGCCTAATCTATAGGATGCTTTTTTATTTGGAAAGTAGTTTTCGTTGCTATGCAGAAACTTTTCAGATTGATGTAGTTCCACATGATTTTTTGTTTGTTTGTTTGTTTTTGCATTTCATGCATGTAATCGTGGTCACCCATATTAGAAAACATATGTCAGTAACAAAGCATTTAATTGTCAATGAGGTTTTTCTTCCAGAGTGTTTGTTTCTTTTCCTCTTTGCAAAGGTTAGCAGAGATTCAAGTGACCCAAAATATATGCTCAACCTGTGTTTTAGTTAAAAACATTTTGTGGTTTATGGTATTTTGTTTTGGCCTTCGGTTTGTGGGTGGGGAGGTTGATTTTCATACATCGTGTAAAATAAGGGTCCTATTTCTCGCCTCTGAATCCGGATATAATTTTTCTTAAAGGTATTCATTGAGCAGACTCTGCTTTCCACGTTGTAGTGTTCTTTATCAAAGTCAGTTGACTGTGTCCATATTTGTGCTGATCATGTTTTTGTCCTCCCTGTTTTGTCCATAGTTCTAGGTATTCGTTTTTATGCAAGTACCATGTATCTGCTGCATAATTACAACTTGGCAGTTTAATTTGATATCGAGGATTGTGGGTTCTCACTTCGATTGTATTTCTCAGGATTCCTTTAGATATTCATTGTTTTTGTGGTTCCCTGTGATTTTTAGCACTATGTATTTATTTCTGTTAATTTTTTTACAATGTAAAGGTCCATAATTAGGGCACATTTGTATACATACAGAGTGTTTGTGGTGAAAACATTTGGAATCTTGCCTTTACAAGCGTCTCCATTATCACAAACAGTTGTTAATTTCTTTGTGGTGAAAACATTTGGAATCTTTTTTTCCAGATTTTGTGAAAAAGATGTGATGTTGTGTTAACCTCTAGTCACTGTGCTGTGGAACAGAGGAACAATTCATTCCTCTCATCTAAGTGTAATTTTGTACCTATTTCTGATCTCTGTCCGTGCCCCCTCTTCCCTCCAACCTCTGATAACCACTGTTGTGCTCTCTAGATACATGCAATAAAGCGTTTTATTTCGGATCCTACATGAGTGAGATGTGGCAGTGTTTTTCTTTCTCTGCCTGGTTTAGGTCATTTACCATGATGTCTTCCAGGTTCAACAGTATGGCTCCAAATGATGAAATTTCATTCTGTTTTTCTGGCTGAATACTATTCTATTTGTAGACATCCACCACAGTTACTTTATCCCTTCATGTGTGGGATGGGCAGGTAAGTTTATTCTTTATCTTGACAGTTGTAAATAGTGCTGCAGTTTGCATAGGATGGCAGATATCTCTTGCATGGACTGATTTCTTTTGCACCGAAGGTATACTTAGTAGTAAAATTGTTAGATGAAATGGTAGTTGTAGGTTTAATTTTTGGAGGAATCTCCCACTGATTTTTGTAGTATGTATACTAATTAACATTCTTACCAAAAGAGTTCCTCTCTGGAAATTTACACCAGCATTTGTGTCTCTTGATATATTTTATCACTTTGATAACATCCATTTGAATTATAGTGAGATGATATGTGTGTTGTTTTGATTTACATCTTTCTCATGATTTGTGATGTTATCCAAGGTTTTAAAACTTGTTTTCAATGTTATGTCTTCTTTGCAGAAATGTCTGTTCAGGTTCTTATGCCCCATTTTGTTTGGTTATTAGTTTCTCTTTTGTGTTTTTGCTAGTAAGTACTGTTAGTTGCTTAGACATTTTGAAGACAACCTTTTATCAGATGTATGTTTGCCGAAACCTTTCTTGTAAACTTAAGAATTTTTTTTTATTTTCTTCATGGTTTTTTTTTTTATCTGCTTGGGCACAAACTCTAGAGGGTGATGCAATCCCATGTGTGTCTGTTTTCTTGATTCCCTGTGATGTAGGTGACTGATAGAAGGAAAACAAAATCATGACCAAATTAATCCATCACCCATGAGTTTTCCCCTGTGTTTTTGTTTTGTTTTGGCACACTGTAAGCACAGATCCCTGCTGACCTAAATATCCCCACACCTTATGTCTTCTCATGGGAGGACCTTGATTCTTTCAAGTTTTGTTTATGAGTCTCTAATTCATTTTGAGTTGATTGTTATGCCTTTTACACAATAGGGGTCCTATTTTATTATTTTACATAGGGATATCCAATTTTCAAAACAATTTATTAAACCGATTCCCCTTCTTTGTCATGTCTTTTAGTGTTCTTTTACAAAATGTGTACACTACCTAGGAATTTGGGTTTGTGATTGAGCTCCCTCATTCTATCTGTTGGTCTGGATTTCTTGGTTAATGCCAGTCATCTGTTTAGATAACTAGCTTTTCAATGTTATTTCAAATGGAGGACAGTGATGCATCCCACGTACTTTGTATTTCCAGGATTGCTTTCGAAATTCAGGGTGTTTCATGGTTCCATGTGAATTTTAGCATCGTTGGCATCCTTTAAAAAAAAAGAAAAGAAAAGAAATTGCCCTAGAGTATATGTATATAACTAGAGGATGCAGGGGCCATTTTGATATAGGTACACCTAGCATATTGATTAAATCACAGTATTTAGCATCTATGAAGTCTGTCCTCTAGGTATTATTTGTCTGTGGATAAGATATTCAGAATCCTTTCCAGCTATTTGGAAAATTTGCTACAATATTAACCCTAGTCACTCTGCTATAGAAGAGAAGGGCAGGATTGATCTCAGTTTTCTAAGTGTAACTTTGTACCCATTACCAATCCCTGCCCAGGCCCCTTCTTCTCCTCAGCCTCTGGTAACCACTGTCGAACTTTCTACTTCTATGAGGTGAAGTGTTTTAGATTCCACGTGCATGAGATTATGCAGTATATGCCTTTCTCTGCCTGGCTCATTTCCTTTAACATGATGTCCCCCAGGTTTTTCCACATGACTGCAAATGACTAGATTTCACTCATTTCTGTGGTTGAAGAGTATTCCATTCTGGATGTATATTGCAGTTTCCTCATCCCTTCATCATTGAATGAACAGGTAGGTGTATTTCCTGTCTTAGCTATTGTGAGTACCACAGTACACAGGGCAAGGCAGGTATCTCTTCCACACAGGAATTTCGTTGGCTGTAAATGTATAGCCAATGGCGGGATGGCTAGATGAAATGGCGTTTTTACTTTGAGGAACTTCTGGCTGTTTTCCCTAATGTGTGTACAAATTGACATTCCTACCAATCGTGTATTAGAAGAGTTTCCCCTTCTGCAAGTGTATACCAGTTGTTTCCTTTTCAAACTTTTATTTTTGTTTTAGGTAACATTCATTCTATGAGAGTGGGAGTGGTATCTCAGTGTGGTTTTCCTTGACATTCTCGTGAGGATTAGAGCTTTTGAGAAACTTTTCTTTTACCTGTGAGTCAGTTTCACATCTACTTTTCAGACATGTCTTTTCAGGTCCTTGGTCCAAACTTAGCTTGGGTGTTTGTTTTTGCTTCTGTTTTTATTTTCCCCCCACATGGTAGTGTTAGTTTCTTGCACGTATTTTATAATGACCCCTTTCAAAGACAGGATTTTCCATAGTTTTCTTTCAGTCTGTGAGATGCCTTCTCTTCTGGTTCATTGTTTTCTTTTCCCTACATAAGATCCAATGTTTTCCATAGTACCACATGTTTATATGCTGGTGGTGACTTGTGTGCAACTAAAAACAGTGAATAGGCCACACGCGGTGGCTCACACCTGTAATGCCAGCACTTTGGTAGGCTGAGGCGGGTGGATCACCTGAGGTCGGGAGTTCAAGACCAGCCTGACCAACATGAAGAAACCCCGTCTGTACTAAAAATACAAAAAATTAGCCAGGCATGGTGGCGCATCCCCGTAATCCCAGCTACTCGAAAGGCTGAGGCAGGAGACTCACCCGAAACTGGGAGGCGGAGGTTGCAGTGAGCCAAGATTGCACCATTGCACTCCATCTTGGGCAACAGGAGTGAAACTCCATCTCAAAAAAAAAAAAAGAGAAAGATTGTCACACCCTGGCATTGTCTATGGGTTTTTTTCTTCTATTTTCTTCTTTTATTTTATATTTTACATTTTGCAACGTGTGTGCCTAGGTTAGTCGTCTTTTTTTTTTTTTTTTTTTTTTTTTTT
>NW_016803382.1:136889-145020 GCF_001698545.2 Rhinopithecus bieti
TTTTTTTTTTTTTTTTTTTTTTTTTTTTTTTGAGACAGAGTCTGGCTCTGTCGCCCAGGCTGGAGTGCAGTGGCCAGATCTCAGCTCACTGCAAGCTCCGCCTCCCGGGTTTACGCCATTCTCCTGCCTCAGCTTCCCGAGTAGCTGGGACTACAGGCGCCCGCCACCTCGCCCGGCTAGTTTTTTGTATTTTTTTTAGTAGAGACGGAGTTTCACCATGTTAGCCAGGATGGTCTCGATCTCCTGACCTCGTGATCCGCCCGTCTCGGCCTCCCAAAGTGCTGGGATTACAGGCTTGAGCCACCGCGCCCGGCCGGTTAGTCTTCTAAAATATACTCTCACCCTATGTTTCCGAAGAGAAGTAAGTGGTTTTCCAGATTGAGTTTAGGTCTTTAATGTAATTTACATTGATTTTTGTCCTGTTTCACTCTTTTGTGTGGTTATCCAGTTTGCTTAAAATTGTTTATTGAAGAGGCTTTCCTTTTCTCATTGTGTCTTTCAGTGTTCTTTTGAAAAATGTGTTCACTGTATATACATTTGGGTGGCATATGGGACTCCCTCATTCTGTCCATTGGGAAGCCTTTCTATTTTTATGCCAGTAGCAGATTGTTTGGATAAATATAGGTTTTAGTTGTTTTATCTTTTTGCCCACTTATTAGCTTTAGTTTCTTGTGTATGTTAGATAACAGTTCCTTTCAGATACATGATTTTCCATAATTTTATCCCAATGTGTAAGATGCCTTTTCTTTGGGTTCGTTGTTTTCTCCTTGTTTAGCAATTTTAAAGTTGTCGTTTGTCTAACATGTTTACATTTGCTTTGGTTAGCAGTGATTTCTGTGTCCCTTTGGGAAATACAAAAGAGAGATGGTGAAGCCATTGTATTGTTTATGGGTATATTCTCCCTAATTTTTTCTTTTTGCAATTTGTGTTCACAGATCCAAGTTTCCCCAAAATAGACACTCACCCTGTGTTTTTTCCTGAGAGCTTTTTTGGTTTCAGGATTAGACTTAGGTGTTCAGTTTATTTTGTGTTGATGTTTGTGTCTTGTGCAACATAAGGGTCTTACTTCAGTCCTTTGCACGTGACTATCCAGGCTTCTCAATCTGGGTGTCTTTGGTGTGTTTCTGAAATACGTGTTTACTCTACATAATTTTGGTCTGATTATCTGGCTCCCTCATTTGGTCCATTTGGTTATATTTCTGTGTTGATGCCACTAATGGATGGAGAGAGGGTCAGTGTAAGTTTTATTTTGTTTTCTTGTGTGTATGGTTTTGTTTTGGTTTTGTTTTGTTTTGTTTTGTTTTGTTTTCAGCCTTGATTTTCTAAGAGAATACCTACTTTTACTGTGATTAACAATATTATGAACACAGTACCAGTTGGGTGGTCCATCATTTAGAATCTCTGTCTCAATAGGGGTAAATGTTAATGAAATAATACAAATAACAAAGAATTTATCAACAGAGAGCTCTCATATACATATAAGTTCCAGTATGAAGGAGTTTAGTAGGCTGGGCGTGGTGGCTGAAGCCTGTATTCCCGGCACTTTGGGAGGCCGAGGTGGGCAGATCACATGAGGTCAGGGGTTTGAGACCAGCTTGGTCAACATGGTGAAACCCCATCTCTACTAAAAATACAAAAATTAGCTGGGCGTGGTGGCATGCACCTGTAATCCCAGCTACTCTGGAGACTGAGGCAACAGAATAGCTTCAACCTGGGAGACAGAGGTTGCAGTGAGCTGAGATCATGCCATTCCACTTCAGCCTGAGGGACAGAGAGAGACTCCATCTCAAAAAAAAAAAAAAAAAAAAAGTTCAGTAAACAATAATCAAATGTCACTTAACCACTTAACCTGTATAAGAGTTACAAAGCAGTTAAACATTCCCCCGAAAATGTTGGAAGGATATGTAAGGGTGATAAATAAGACCATTAACTGGATTGAGACACACAGAATACTACAGACAAATCGACATATGGATATAAAAGTAAAAGTTACAAATATGAGACGCCTTTGTATCAACATATTAGGATATTATAGCATGACCAGACATCCTTCATGGCAGGAGAAGTGAGATTCAGCATTAGGAAACCCACTAATACTGTTAACTGCATTCATAGAGTTAATGAGAATGCCATGTGTTCATGATCATAGATGTAAAAAGACACTGTCAGGGATTCTACAGCATAGTATATTTTAAAAATTTAACCAAATCAGAATTGCTGTAAAAACGTATAAAATAGGAAATGGGTTTGGACAAATAAAAAGTAATGAAACCACAATTTTACAAAAGTATATTTAACAGTATGAAGAGGTCAATGATTCTTTAATCAATTCATAAATTGAGCTTGACTCCAATATAGTTACTATCTGTGCTCTGGAGATAAGAAAATTTATTGCAAAGAAGAATCAACAAAAATACCCATAAAAGTCTGAATATAAAAAATAACTTTTCCTTTCATGTATTGTAAATAGTTGGAAATTGAAAGTGTGATGTTGATTCATAACTAGACTGAGAGAACAATGAAATACAGAATTCGAAAAATAGAATGAAACATATATGGAAATGTGCTGTACAATAAAAGCAGCAGTGGTAATAGAGGAGATGTAGGCTCTGAGTGTCTCACTGGAGACTGAAGCCCACAGATATGCAGCAAAGCCTTTGTCTCCCTGATGTTTTTGCCTCCTGCTGGTCGTGTGCTTTCACACATCAAGAGCTCTGGCTCAAATGTTAAATTTGCTGTTGTCTGATGGGTGAGATTTTTGCTGACATAGTCCATATTGTGATACGGTCTTAGGGCCCACAGGATTATTCTTGGTCATCTAAGATGTTACTGACATTTTATCATCTTAAGATGTTACTGACTTTATCACGTTCAACTGGCCCCTATTTATTGTTTGAAATACCAGACACACACATTGTTTCAGTAATTCTTTCAGTTGGTGATTTGCCTGGTGCAGAACTATGTGAGATCACCTCCCCTCGAATGACCCACAGGTGGTAAGAATCTGTGAACAAACAGTTCATAGGAGAGACCAATCACGTGTGGACATGGAGTAGGTAATTTCAAGGTGAGGTAGTCAACCTGTACCCTAAACTGGCACAGACAGGAGAAGCCACAATCCTTTAGCGAGAAAAATTACAAAGTATAAATATCCCTTGTTAAGAGAAACAGAGACCATCTTCAGAGAATGTAATGTTATTAAAATGTGTTCTCATTGTTCAGCTCCCACTTATGAGTGAGAACATGCAGTGTTTGATTTTCTATTCCTGTGTTAATTTGCTGAGGATGATGGCTTCTAGCTTCATTCATGTCCCTGCAGAGGACTTGATCTCATACCTTTTTATGGCTGCATGGTATTCCATGGTGTGTATGTAGCACATTTTCTTTTTCTGGTCTATCATTTATGGGCATATGGATTGGTTCCATGTTTTCCTATTGTGAATAGTGCTGCAGTAAACACGTGGAGCAGATGGTTGCTCAAAGCAAGATGGACCTCTGAGCAAGATGAGCTCCAAGCATGATGCAGCTTAGAGCAGATGGAGCTCCAGGTGAGATGGAGCTCTGAGCAATATGAAACTTGGAGCAGATGTTACTGAAAGATGGAGCTGCAAGCATATAGTCTCAGAGCAAGATGGAGCTCAAAGCAAAATGGAGCTCAGAGTAGATGGTGCTCAGAGCAGTATGGAGCTCAAAGTGATTGGAACTCCGAGCAAGGAGGAGCTCAGAGCAGATGGTGCTTAGAGCAAGATGGAGCTTGGAGGGATTGGAGCTCCAGCAAGATGGAGCTTGGAGCAGATGGAGCTCTGAGCAGATGGAACTCAGTGCAAGATGGAGCATGGAGTGTTTGGAGCTCAGAGCAGACAGAGCTCAGACAAAAAGGAGCACCAAGCTAGATGGAGCTTGGAACCGATGTTCCTCTATGTAAGATGGAGCTCAGAGCAAAATAAAGCTTGGAGTCATTGGAACCCCGATCACTGCTCTGAGCAGTTGGCACTCTGAGCAAGATGGAGCTCTGAACAAGATGGTGCTCAGAGAAGATGTAACTCTGAGCAATAAGGAGCTCTAAGCAAGATGAAGCTTGGTGCAGATGTTGCTCAGTTTTAGATAGAGCTCAGAGCGGTTGGTGCTTACAGCAGGATAGCGCTCAGAGTGATTAGAGCTCTGAGCAAAATGGACCTTGGAGCAGATGGAGCTTTGAGCAACATGGAACTCAGAGCAGATGTTGCTCAGAGTAAGATGGAGTTCTAAGTAGATGGTGCTTAGAGTAAGATGGAGCTCAGAGTGATTGGAACTCCAAGCAAGCTAGAGCTCGGAGCAGATGGAGCTCCGACCAAGATGGAGGTCAGAGAAGATGTTGCTCACAGTAAGATGGAGTTCCAACCAGATGGTGCTCAGAGCAAGGTAGAGGTCAGAGTGACTAGAGCTCCAAGAAAGAAGAAGGTTGGAGCAGATGGTACTCAGAGCAAGATGGTGCTCAGAGTAATTGGAGGTCCGAGCAAGATGGAGCTTGGAGCAAATGGAACTCTGAACAGATGGGGCTTAGAGCAGGTGGTGCTCAGAGCAAGATGGAGCTCAGAGTGATTACAACTATGAGCAAGATGGAGCTCAGAGCAAGATGGAGCTCAGAGTCATTACAACTGTGAGCAAGATGGAGCTCAGAGCAGATGGAGTTGTAAGCAGATTGTGCCCAGAGCAAGATGGAGCTCAGAGTGGATAGAGCTCTGAGCAAGATGAAGCTCACAGTGGATGGTGCTCAGAGTAAAATGGTGCTCCAAGCATATGGTACTCAGAGCAAGATGGAGGTTAGAGTGATTGGAGCTTGGAACAGATGGAGCTCACAGAAGATGCTGCTCACAGTAAAATGGAGCTCCAAGCAGATGGTGCTCACAGCAAGATGGAGCTCAGAATGATTAGAACTCCAAGAAAGATGAAGATCTGTGCAGATGGTGCCTAGAGCAAGATAGAGCTTGGAGTGATTAGACCTCCGAGCAAGATGGAGCTAGGAGGAGATAGAGCTTTGATCAAGTACCTCCAAGCAAGATGGAGCTTGGAGCAGTTGTTGCTTGGTGTAAGATGGAGCTCAGAGCAAGATGGAGCTTAGAGTGCTTGGAACTGTGAACATTGCTCTGAGCAATTGGAACTCTGAGCAAGACGGATCTCTGAGCAAGAAGGAGCTCTAAGCAAGATGGAGCTTGGAGCAGATGTTGCTCACTTTTAGATGGAGCTCAGAGCAGATGGTGCTCAGAGCAAGATGGAGCTCAGAGTGATTAGAGCTCCAAGCAAGATGGAGCTCAGAGAAGATTGAGCTTGGAACAGATAGAACTCTGAAAGAAAGGAGTTCGAAGCAAGATGAAACTTGGAGCAGATATTGCTCAGTGTAAGATGGAACGTAGAGCAACGTGGAGCTCGGAGTGATTTGCACTTAAAAACGTTGCTCTAAAGGATTGGAGCTCTGAACAAATGGTGCTCGGAGCAAGATCGAGCTCGGAGTGATTGGAGCTTCTAGCACAATGGGGCTTGGAGCAGATACAGCTCTGAGTAAGATGTAGTTCAGAAAACATGTTGCTCACAATAAGATGGAGCTTGAGCAGATGGTGCTCAGAGCAAAACAAAGCTGGAAGAGATTGGAGCTCTCAGCAAGGTGGAGCTCAGAGCAGATGGATCTCTGCGTAAGATGGAGCTTGGAGCCGATTAAGTTCTGAGCAAGAAGGAGCTGTAAGCGAGATGGAGCTTGGAGCAAATGTTGCTGTTTCAGATGGAGCTCAGACCAAGATGGAGCTCAGAGAATGTGCTGCTCACAGTAAGATGGAGCTTCGAGCAGATGATGCTCAGAGCAAAATGGAGCTGGAAGTGATTGGAGATCTCAGCAAGATGGAGCTAGAAGATGGAGCTCCGAGCAAATGGAGCTCTGAGCAGAGGGTGCTCAGAGCAAGATGGAGTTTGGAGTGATTGGAGCTCTGAGAAAGATGGAGCTTGGAGCACATGGAGCATCAAGCAGATGGTGCTCAGAGCAAACTGGAGCTTGGAGTGATTGGAGCTCCAAACCAGATGGAGCTCGGATTAGATGGACCTCTGAGCAAGAAGGAGCTCCAAGCAAGATGGAACTTGGAGCAGATATTGCTGGTGTAAGATGGAGCTCACAGCAGACGGTGCTCAGAGCAAGAGGGAGCTCGGAGTGATTGCCACTCTGAAGGTTGCTCTGAGCGATTGGAGCCCTGAGCAAGATGCAGCTTGGAACAGATAGAGCTCTGAGGGGGGCAAAAAGGAGCTCTAAGTAAGATAGAGTTTGGACATGTTCAGTTTTTGTTGGAGCTCAGAGCAAAATGCAGCCCACAGCGATTACAGCTCCGAGCAAGGTGGAACCCAGAGCACATGTTGCTTAGAGTAAGATGAGCTCCAACCACATGGTGTTCAGAGCAAAATGGAGCTGGAAGTGATTGGAGCTCCCAGCAAGATGGAGCTTGGAGTGATTGGATCTCCCGGCAAGATGGAGCTTGGCGTAGCTGGATCTCTGACTAGATGGAGCTCTGAGTAAGATGAATGTCTATGCAGATGGTGCTCACAGCAAGATAGTGCTTGGAGTGATTGGAGCTCCAATCAAGATGGAGCTTGGGGCAGATGGCGCTCTGAGCAAGATGGAGCTTGGAGTAGATAGAGCTTGGAACAAGGAACTCCAAGCAAGATGGAGCTTGCAGCAGGTGTTTCTCAGTGTAAGACTCAGAGAAGATATGCTCAGAGAAAGATTGATCTCAGAGTGATTGCTCTGAGCAAGATGGAACTCTGAGCTCCATTTCGAGTTCAGAGCAGTTGGAGCTCCAAGCAAGCTGGAGTTCAGAAAAGATATTGCTTAGAGTAAGATGGAGCTCCGAGCAGATGGTGCTCTTAGAGCAAGATGGAGCTCAGAGTGATTGGAGCTCCAAAGAAGCTGGACCTCAGAGCAGATGGAGTTCGGAAAAGATGTTGCTTAGAGAGTAAGATGGAGCTTCGAGCAGATGGAGCTCAAAGCAAGACGGAGGTTGGAGCAGATTTTGCTTGGAGTATGATGGAACTCGGAGCAGTTGGAGCTCTGAGCAGATGGAGCTATAAGCAAGATGGAGCTCGGAGCAGATAGAACTTTGAGAAACATGGAGTTCTGAGCGAGATGGAACTCGGAGCAGATGGAGCTCTGAGGGAGATGGAGGTTGGAGCAGATGGAGCTCTGAGCATGATGGTACTTTGACTGAGATGGAACTCAGAGCAGATGAAGCTCCAAGCAATATGATGCTATGATTAAGATTTAGCTTGGAGCAGATGAAGCTCAGAGCAGATGGTGCTTGGAGCAAGATAGACCTTAGAGCAGATGCAACTCTGAGCAGGATCGATCTCGGATCACATGGAGCTCTGATCAAGATGGAGTCCTTATCAAGGTTTAGGTTGGAGCAGATGGAGCTCAGAGCAAAAGGTGCTTGGCATAAGGTAGAGCTTGGAGTGATTGGACCTCTGAGCAAGATGGAGCTTGGAGCAAGATGGACCTCTAAGCAGATGGAGACACATCATTTGTGGTATATTTCATTCACTCATGGTGACTTTTTAAACAACACATTATTTAGACATCATTTGGTGCCAGGTCTGACCTGCAGACTCTGGCCGAGGGACGGATGAAGTAATGTATGCAGACATTTTTACTGGGTCAGTGGCTAGGGGACTGGGCCACTCACAGACACTGAGGAGGGTGCCTTAAAGAGTCACAGAAGCCACAGCCCTGACAAGCCACAGCTGTGGGCATTTATTTAGTATACATTTAATGACAAAGGCATTGAGTCAACACAACTTGTAGGTAATTAACATGGTTGCCTCACACACACACACACTTCAGAGAGAGAAGTTCTGTGTGTGGATGGTTAAAGGCCAGGTTCCAAGGCCTAAGTAAACTAATCTACCTAGATGAATTCCCTTAAACTTCCTTGTTTTCTACCCTGAGAGAATTCAGCTGCCTTCAGCCAAATCCTCTTTTGAAGCTTTTGCAAAACCTCCTGGCCTTTCAAGAAGGTTTGCATCTTTTTCCTATAATTTCTCCCACAACCCTGATTGATCTCCTGCATCTCCCCCTTTTCTGGTTTTTTTTTTTTTTTTTTTTTTTTTTTTTTTTCAG
>NW_016803382.1:145280-162656 GCF_001698545.2 Rhinopithecus bieti
TTTTTTTTTTTTTTTTTTTTTTTGCATCAGGTTTTTTGATTGAAGAGTACAGATGTGTGAAGCAACAGATTTGTCAGGCACAGAAGTTGTAACTCGTATTCCAGTTTTTCATCATAGAATTAGTAAATAACATAAGACAAACGTAAGTATAATCAGTAACATTCTTTTTCAGTCAAGGATTGACCCTCAGGAGTGGGAGTCTATCCAGGAGAGATGTTCTCACACATTCTTCCATATGACTGTTTGTTGGGTGTGTAGAGCTATGGCATTTAGGGATTCTAGAATTTTAGTTTTAAGTTGCCTTATGTCTGCTGTTAAATTATCATGTAAGGTTCCCCAGAGGTGTTATTTCACCTCATCCCAACTATGTATTGATTGATTCCAAGGTAGAGAGGTCACACAGATATGCTTATGCTCCAAGTCACAGTTTAATTGCCGTTGGAATGCCAGTGCATCTTGCCACTCCCCTACATATTCTGAGACAGCTTGGAGGGCTTGCAGGCATGCAAGAATCTTTTGATCTATACCCTGCTGTAAGAGAAACTCGTTAGACATATTTCTGGCCAAGTTTTCTACAAAGGTAGCTGTTTGTACTGATTCAGTAATGAAGGCCACAGCAGCATTAGCAGTTGCCAGGATGACTATGGCTGAGACTATAAAGGCTAAAAGTGTGCCTGTGAATCTTTTGTGTCTGACCTGGGACACGGCATGTTCTAAGGTGGCAAGAGCAGAGGAACCTTGCCATCCGTGTGTCAAATTGGTAGGAATGCTTCAAATTGTTTCCTTAATACCATGACACTAGTAATATTGAAATTAAATATATTGTAATTAGTGATGCATGAGGCAAACTAAGCCTGTCCTTGCACTCAGGTCACAAACATGGAGTTTTGGGGTGTAATGGAAATATTGATCCCATAAGGAAAACATATGGATGGCTAGTGCAAATGAGGCACTGATCTGTGTGATTATGAATAAAGGTTATAGTATAATTGTTACTTTAATTATGATGTGTCCCATGCCAGGTGTTAAGGGAGGTGCTAAGATGTCCCAGGCACCATAAAGTGTCTTGGGATGGCATGGACTTTACTTGGGGTCTGGCATATCCCATCCCCTCATCAGCTGAAATTATAGGGGAATGGAACGTAGCTACAAAATTGTGATTGATGCCACAATGGATGCTGACATCAGTATGGTTGCTCTGCAAATGGCAGTAGAGGCTCCCGTCTAAGATGTTATAATTGCCTAACTGGAGGCTATGGGCTTATCCCCTGTGACAGACCTACCAGCCAAAGTGGATCCATTACTTTCCTGCCTGCATTCTTTAGCACAGGAAGGAATGTTGGGAAAAGTGGCATTGGTTGCATTGCCCGGTTTAAGACTACCTGCAACCAAGAATGTTAAGGCATTTCCTTTGCCATAACCTAGCCATAATTGTGTTTGGGCAGGTACACAGTAAAGATTAGAACTATTATAACTTACAGTGGGAGGATAGTGGAGTGATATGTAGTGTTACCTGGCACCTTAGTCAACGTGTGCTATTAATGAGGGACCCCACTTTGGGTAAAGTCAATCCCTCCTAGCCAAGCAGTTACATTATTAGAGGCTGAGAAGGGGGTGTCTGCCCAAGTAACAGGCTGGGGAAAAAAAGGCAGATCTAAGAGATGAGCCCAATAGAGTGTAGCAAGTACGAGTTGCAGGCAAAATGAGAGCATAAAAAGGATCAATACCCTATGCGAGTTGCAATGTACAACAAAGAGCATAGCAAGGAACAGATTATCTGGAGCGAATGGTGTCTGTGTCTAGAGCAGGATTTGCTTAGCCTCCTGAGTTGTCTTCTTCAGCATCTCCCAGGTAGTGTCCAGGGCTTGCGTTGTCTGAGAAGCTGCATCGTCCGGGACTGCGGGTCCTGCAGGGTCGTTTTCTTCATTTCTGGTACCGGGTTGGATCCTAGCCACACCGTAGTATGGTTTGATGTGTCATGCTGGAATCCAAAGAGGATCTGAGGGAGTGTGAACACAAGCATATCCTCTTTCCCATGTTAGCAAATCATTTGGACCACACCATACATTAATGTTTACGTCTTTTCATAAAAATGGGTTTTATGTCGTGAGAGATTTTAGCAAAGTGCTTTTCTACAGCTGACTGAAATTTAGTTAAACTTAAAAAATTAAAGGTAAACAAGGCTTGTGCCAATAGTGTTGCAGGATCCTTACTCATATTCCCCCTTTGTAGTTTTTAAGCATATATTTAAAGGTGGGATGGGCACATTCTATGGCCTGTCCTTGGGGATTATATGGGATACCTGTGGAATGTTGGATGTTCCACATGTGACAAAATTGTTTAACTTGTGAGCTGGCATAAGCCAGATCATTGTCAGTTTTAATTTTTGTGGGCCACCCTATAAATGCAAAAGTTAAAAGAAGATATTTAGTGACATATCTGGTGGACTCTCCAGGAAAAGCATGTGCACTAATTAGGTGAGAATTGATATCAATGGATACATGTACATATCTTAGTTTTCCAAATTCAGGGACGTGTGTAACATCTGTTTGCCATAACTGATTAGGTTCTAGTCCTCTAGGGTTAACACCCATTGAAGGAGGAGACGTGCCTGTGAGCTGGCAATCTGGGCATTGCAGGGTAATTTGTTTAGCTAGTCTTTGGGTAAGTTGGAATTGTTTAGTTAAGCTCCTCCAATTTTGGTGGAAATATGGATGCAATTGGGTGACTTGGTTAAGCAGTGACGTCGTAACTTGCAGTCTGCTTGATCATTGACATGAACTAGTGGGCCAGGCAGTAAGCTGTGGGCTCAAATACATGTGATAAAAATAGGATGTGTACATTGATCTAGCAATTGCTGAAGTTGCAGAAAAAGTGCACACAGTGTGGGCTCGAGAGTAGACTTAATGAGGGCTGTCACAAGGTTCCGCAATAAAGTAAGCAGAGTCACTAACAATATTGATAGGCTGAGTAGAAAACGTCTCCAGCACCAATATTAAGGCTCCAACCTCAGGTCTCTGAGTGCTGTTAAATCCAGAATGAGTGAGGAAATTATGTGGTCTTCACCAAATAGCCACTTTTCCATTTTTACCAGAGCCATCAGTAAAAACCATTAAAGCATTAGGTATGGGGAGTGAACTACTTTGTAGGCGCAACTACAGGAGTATGAGATAAGAACTGAATTAGTTTGTCAGCAGGGAGGGCATGCTCTATATGACCTGCATAATGAGAGGGTGCTATCTGAAGATCTAGATAGGGGCAATGCTGCTTCAAATTGCATTTCACTCAAAGGAATTCTGATGACATCAGGGTCATAACCTAGCAACTGATTGCATCATTTGTGGCCTGAATAGATGACTTTACGAACTAGCTGGTTATAGGGAGATAGGGTTTTAGTCCCTGTATGTGAGCAAAAAACCCATTCTAGGAAGCATAGCCCTGGAGCCATCTGGCTTGTTAATCCTATTGCAGAATGTTTAGTAGGATAAACAAACAATTGAACTGAATATTTTGGGTCTGTGTGATCTAGTTGCCTCTGAGAAATAGCTTGCTCTAGTTCCTCAATTTCCCTTTCTGCTGCAGGAGTTAAATACCTGGGAGAGTTTAGGGCTGTATTGCCCTTTAGGATAGAAAACAGGTTTTGCAACTTATTAGTAGTTATGCCCAAGCCAAATAATATTGCCTAGTAATTTTTGATAATCATTTAAGATATGTAAGTTGCTAGTATTTAACCTTTTGAGGTCCTACTGACCGAGAAGTTAGTATGGATCCAAGAAATTTTCAAGGAGAGGACATTTGTACTTTTTCAGGTGCTGTGATTAAACCTCGTAACTGTGTATTCTTTATGACAGAGGCATGCAGACTTAAAAATACTGACTCTGTTGGGGCTGCCAGTAATATCATCCATAAAATGAATAATAATCTTGCAATTAGGAAATTCTTTTCTACTGGGGAGCAAAGCTTGATTTACATGATACTGACACATGGTATGACTGTTTACCATTCCTTGAGGAAGCGCTTTACAATGAAATCAGCTAGCTACTCTTTCACTGTTGATAGCTGGTATAGTAAATGCAAATTTTTCTCTGTCCTGTTCTGCAAGGGAAATAGTATAAAAGCAGTCTTTTAAGTCAATCATGACTATAGCCAAAACTTGAGGAATCACTGTGGGGGAAAGGAGGCCCTGTTAAAGGGGCCCCATAGGTTGCAAACTAGCACTGATAGCCCGTAAGTCATGCAAAAGTCTCCACTTGCTAGACTTTGTGGGAATTTTGAAAATGGGCGAATTCCAAGGGCTGTTTGATGGTTCTATATGGCTGTCTTTTAATTGTTCCTCAACTAATTCTTGGGCTTATCGTAATTTCTCTCCCTTTAAAGGCTACTTTTCTACCCAAATAGGATTTTGAGAGAGCCACGTTAGGGGTAGGGGAGGGATCATAACAGTGGCCATTATTAGAAAGGGGTCTGCGGAGTGACCCCTCTTCATTGGGCTAAAAGGCCCTATCCCCAAAGGTTAACAGAAATTGACATGATTAGAGGTTGTATAACTGCTTTTCTTCCCTCTGAATCGCAACATGTTTGGGTGGGGGTGGGGGGGTGTTCTGCTTGGCTGTGTGTGCTTCCCTGATGCCAACAATTTTTTGTTCCTGAGTGACCCAAGGCCAAGTTTCTGGCCGATTTTGATCACTAGTGATCAAAATCTCCACCCTTGTGTCCAATAAGCCAGTAAAATTTTATTTCCAATTTTTAAGGTAATCATGGGTCTCTGATGAGTGATTAATTGGTTCCAGTATACTCCTGTGGCTCCCGTGCTTCCAAAACTTCCCTTTCTCCTTTCCTTTCCCTGGGCGTTGGAGACCCAGTATGGTAAAAATAGTAACTGAGCTGTCTTTGATCCAGGGGGAAAGACTATGCAGACCTTTACATTCCATCATAACTAATATCTCCCCTTGATAATCACTACAGTTACCCCAGTGAGCACACTGATTCCTTTACTGGTTAGGATTGATCGCCCTAACCAGGACTAATCCCGCTGTTCCCAGAGGCAGTGGACCCAAGATTCCAGTTGGAACCCTTTTAGGGCCTTCTGCTTCTTTTAGCACTAATTCTTTGGGCAGAGTAAGTCCAGTCCTTTGCTGCCAGTGGTGGCTGCTGTGAGAGAGAAGACTGTGGGCTTTGCATCCAATCGAGGAAAGTCACTGACATTGCCCCAGTTAGGAGCAGGGCCTAGGGCCAGCCCCTCATGAAGTTTCCCTCCAGATTACTTGGGGTGTTGCCATTTTTATCAAATTTGGACCTGCATTGATTTGCTCAATGTTTCGCCTTTTACATTGGGGCATAGAGAAGGGGGTTCTTTTCCTGAGTTGCCTTGGTCTCTACTATTGGGGCATTCCCTCTTCATATGACCTGGCTCTCCGCATAGAAAACAATTTGGGTTTTTCTCCCTTTTCATTTTAGGAGGTCTTAATGCCATAGCCAATATTTGTATGTTTGTGTATTTCGGTCCCCACCAGTTGACATGCTCGTATAAGTTCCCTGACTGTGTCTGCCTTTCCTCTGCTTGCCTGCATTACTTGCTGACAGTCGATGTTAGCATTTTCATAAGCCAATTGCAACAATAAGATATCAGCGGCCTGGGCATGACTAATTTGTCTCTTAATTTCCTGGGTTAACCAATTAATAAATTCTATAAATGGCCCTGAGGCCCTTGTCAAACATTTATAAAAGATCCCTCTTGAACTCTGCTTTCAGGAATTCGGTCCCAAGCCCTGACAGCACACAAAGACACTTGTGTATAGGCTTGGGGAACAAAATTTAGTAGTTGTACTTTGGCATGGGGACTCCTCCCCTGGAGCATAGCAGCTGTTATGTCTTGCCCGGCCACTTGATTCTGGTTGGCTTGTTCTCACAACTCATCATATTCTGCCTTCCACAGGAGGTATTGGCTGGGCTCCAAAGCTATTTTAACTAGCACTGACCAGTTCCATGGGGTCATGTGGTAGTCTGCTATGGCTTCAATTATTCCTTTTGTAAATGGGCTAGTGGCTCCTTTTTGTTTAATGCGTTTTCTTATCCCTTTATAAGTGTCAAAAGAAATGCGTTCATATACCTGATTGCCTTGTTGATCTTGCATTACCGGGCAGGGTAAGAGCTCCCCTTCTAATGCCACTTGCCTAAGACAGGGTCCCAGAGCTGTAGTGTATCCCTTGTCTTTTTTCCAGTTGTATTGGAGGAGGGGGCTCAGGCAAAACCCTCATTTCCTCTTTGTTATTTTTGCCTGGTAATGGCTGGGCTTAGGGAGAAGGATGAGGTGGTAAGTTAGGTGATGGTTCCTCTTCCCTTCCCTTTTTGGGCTCTTCTTTGTAGAGCAGGACCAAAGCAGCCCTGACTAAGGCCTGTAACATTAGAGATGTTACTGGGAGCTGTTGCCTTTGTGTATGATGATGTTTAAGATTTCTCCCCACTTGCTCCCAGAGCTCTGCATCTAGCGTGCCTTCTTTCAGAAACCATGGGTTATGGGAAACAAGAGTTTGTATTAGGTACCTTAATTGAGCCTGCGAAACCGAGGCTTCACTAGTTTTAAGCAACTGTTTCAATACTTTTATATACTGTTGCTGCTGAGCTGATAACTGTTGCCCCATGATGAAACCCTAGCCTGAACAATTCCCTCAAACTTGGAAATCCCAAGCGGGCACCAGTGACTTACTGACTTACTGACTACACAGTCTCTTCACCTTCATTTTCAAGGATTCCATCGTGATTTGTTGCAGCTTTCCTCACACAGGGACACTGCCTGCTGGATCTGACCTGCAGACCCTCGCCGAGTAATGGATGAAAAAATGTACGCAGACAGGTTTTTTGTCTGGGCTGGCGGCTAGGGGACTGGGCCACTCACAAACACCAAAGAGGGTGCTGTAAAGAGTCACAGGAGCCACAGCCCTGACAAGCCAGCGCTGTGGGAATTTATTTACTACAGATTTAATGACAAAGGCTTTGAGTCAGCCACAACTTGTGGGTAATTAAGATGGTCTTCTCCCCACCAGAGAGAGCAGTCCTGCATGTGGATGATTAAAGGCCAGATTCTGAGGCCTAAGCAAACTAACTTACCTAGATCAATTCCCTTACACTTCCTTGTTTTCTACCCTGAGAGAATTCAGCTGCCATCAGCCAAATCCTCTTTTGAAAAGCTTTTGCAAAACCTCCTGGCCTTCCAGGAAGGTTTGCATCTTTTTCCTAAAATTTCTCCCACCACCCTGACCAATCTCCTACAATTTGGGGAAAAAATAAACACTTAGCATTTGTCTTTTGCAATCTTCACAGAAGGAAATTCTAGCAGATTTTAGCACCAAACTTCTAGTGAAGGAGCAGACCAGATCTTTGTTGGGTATGTGTGTTATGATCCCAATCCTAGAATCACCTTGCAGTGGAAAGTTTAATGACAGTTTAGAGGTCTCAACAGAATACATAATCCAAGAGAAGACTTAAGGA
Source organism: Rhinopithecus bieti (assembly GCF_001698545.2). NCBI lineage: Eukaryota > Metazoa > Chordata > Mammalia > Primates > Cercopithecidae > Rhinopithecus > Rhinopithecus bieti. The sequence continues at coordinate 152,769 of NW_016803382.1, forward strand.
ATCCTACCTCAAGCTCATTGTCTTCAAATATCAGAATGGAGAACTACTTTTCCAAGGTTAGTTATAGTATCTCTCTTCTTTTGGTTTTCGGATTTGTAATATAATTCTTGTACTTTTCTGTTAACAGATCAGGGCAGGTTCAGGACCACATTAGAGACCTTATAAACCAGGCCTCTCACCTTTAGGAAAGGGCTACTAAGGGTTGGCTCTGCTGGGGTGTCTCCTGCTCTTCAGTCTCAGCTCTTCCCTTTAATGGGATCCCTGGCCTCTGTCTTCCTTCTCCTTTTGGGGCCTTGCTTTCTCAATCTTTTCAGTTTATTTCCTCCCACCGAGAAGCCACTAGACTTTAAATAGTCTTTTGATGGCGATATCAACCTCTTTCTTTCCCTCCAGGACAACAAAGTCCCTGCATATCTCCTCTAGACACCACAGGTTAAACCTTCCAAGAGATAGCAACAATTGTCAAAACCTCCTCACCATGATAGCAAGCAAGGAGGAAGGACCCTAAAGACCTTCGATGCCCCCTTTTCATCAGCAGATAGCTACAGAGAATAACCTCTGCCCCATCTCCCAAAAGATTTGTGAGTCCCAACTCCTTGAGGGAGAAATGTAAGAGTAGACAGATATGAGCAGGCAAGAGGGGGAGGTATCCATGTTGGAAAGAATGCTCTGGAACACCTTTTAGGATGCCCAGTACTTATTCCATGGCCGAACTGTCAGAATATTGTTAACTGGATCCTGATAAGGAAGGAAAAAGGCAAAAGGGGAATTCCTGAGAGCTGAGCAGGCACAATGAGTACAAAATTGATGGCTATACCTTCCTGGGATGGCCATAATAAGCAGTGCCACCATTAGATAATAAGCAGTGCCACCACTGATCACTGGTTTCCATACATGTGCATTAATCACAGTAAGGGAGGATCCCCCAAACTTTGATGACAACTGGGTAAAGAAGGAACTAAGACAATAGAAGATCACAGTGCAAAATATCTTCGGGATGTTTCCAGCAGGGTTAGCCTATCACTTGGAGTGTACTTGTACTTCCGCAATAAAACTCTTGCTTGCTTTACAAATTGGTCTTTTGGGTAAATTCTTTTTTCCAAGAAAACAACCAAGGATCACCCAGATCGGTAACATCATCATGTGATTTCACTCAGTAAGAGTCTATTTCTGGGGATCTCAAAGTGAATCCAAAAATGACAAGGCGTATGAACTATAGAGTTGGTAAGGAACAAAATAGTTCAACTATGCTTGACTTATTTAAAAAATTGTCTAAAGTTTGACTATTTTTCAAGTTGGGGAAAATCACAAAAGCCAGGTGCGGTAGTGCACAACTATAGTCCCAGCTACTCCAGAAGATCACTTGAGCCCAGGAGTTCAAGGCTGTAGTGTGAAATGATGGTACCAGTGAATAGCCACTGTATTCTGTCACTGTACTCTGAGCAACATAGCAGCCCTGTCCCTTGAAAAGATTACAATTACAAAACATTTGTTTCAACAAAAATAATTTGAAACTTTTTTGTGTCTCATTATTATTTTAAAAATTCAGTCAATGCACTTTAACTTATAGTTTTGATGGTGTTTTTATGATCTCCTTAACACCCAGAAAAGTATTGTAGGCCCATGTTAAATGAGGCCTCAACCTTCTTTCTTTACCTTGTTTCATGTCCTAGCACAAAATAGAAGAGCAAATCTAATGTTTTTAAGAAAGCACTGCAGCAGATAACTTAAAAAAGAACAAATTAAATGGTTGTTCAAGTACATAAATCATAAACTCCTATCTGGATGATTTTAAAAAATCATATTGCTTTGTGTTATTTCTCTGCAGAAATGAGATGATGAGAATATAAGTGCTTTAGAGTCATGAAATGTTGCCAGTGGGTGAAAAAAGAAAACGAAAAATAATTTTATAACCGTTAAGCATGATGAAAATGTAAATGTCAGCTTTTACCAGCAAAATCAGGTAAGTCATTTTACAAGATGACAGTGAAAGAGTATGCAAATGAAGATGTAGTGCCAGAGAATATTTTAGAGGTAAGTGGTATTTAGTTTTAGTATTTCTAGATAACTTGAAAAATTGTTTATTTTAAACTTAATGTAATAGTTCCAAGGTAGACTTGGTTTCCTTGTGAGATATTGTTTTGCCAAGTCATGTTAGACATAATAAAAGATGTAAAATCATTCTGTCGAGATACAAAGATGTGATTCCATAATCACTGCAGGATGCCTTGGAAGAATTCTAATATAGTTGCTGTCTACCAAATTCTTAAGTTACAGAAAGAAGATGCTTTCTAGAGTTGCTAGTAAATGTAAGTTGATTTTAAACAGTGATGAACTTTCTGAATGCCTCTTTTATGTTGGATGTTATTTTCAAACAGTTAAAAGCCATTGTTTCATTCTGTGATGAGCTAAAGGATGACATAACAACAAGCAGTCAATGAAGATATCCAGAGAGTAATGCGTGAATATTGTATCTATCCAGTGCTTTTAGACTGCTTCTTGCAAATGGCATTTGTCATGCCCACAAGAACCAGAAAGATAGAAGAAAAAGCTGTTTTTCCACCAAAGATTGGCAAAAATCTGGAGCGGAAAGTGGGTATATACATAAAGGTCATCTATAGAAAACCACTTTGAAGTGTAAAGTGTGTAGGTTCTTTACAGACAAATATGGTTCCATGCTATGAAGACTAGAACAGATAGTGTTCCTGTATAGTAAACAAACACAATCTAATGATAACTTGCTTCTAGAAAATGTGGAAACCAATGTCACAATTCAGGTGCTTCAAAACCGTGGTGAAATGCCTCCACGAATTGCTCTAGGCAATGTATTTGAAATAGCTAAATATTTGCCTTATGACTCTAAGTATATTGGGTTTCAGAAATGAAAAAGCAAGTGAAACGAGAGTAGGTGATACAATGAAGATTTAAATCAAGGGTTTTATTATATTTTCTTCTTGTGGAGAATTCAAACACTAAATAAAGATACCCCAGGAACACTTTAATACCTTACAACATGCTGCACAAACTATTTTCAAAGCATTTTAGCCACCAGAGAAAACTCCTTAAATACCTCAAATCCATCAGTATCTTCAATCATGCTTGCTTCTGAGTAATTCTCAACAAGCCATATAATAAAGGGGGCTCTCTGGCCTTGAAATAGTGGTGTTTTTTTTTTTTTTTTTCTACAGAAAGGAGATTGTTCTGTTGTGATTATTTTATTGAGAAGTCCAATTTCTGATTCATTAAAAAATGCAGGTTCCTGGAAAATCAGAATGAAGAATGCAGAACAATCAGACTACAGTGTACTGTCAAACTAGATTTCAAGAAATTATAGGAAAACTTCCCGAAGTTTCATCTCAAAAGAATTTATTTTTACTAAGAATTCCAAGATAAATTTAGTTTTATGGAAGATTTTTACGTGGATTTTATTCATTCTTCATCTCAGATATCAACAGATCAGTATATTACTTATTTAGCTAGTAAATGCATTAATATAAAATTCAGAGACATTCCAGTATCCACATTGCTTACACCCTTAGGCATAGATTCAGTGTCAGCTATGACAATTGAAAGTAAGCTGTTTTGTAATCTAAAGGTTTAAATTCCTCCAACCAAACTGCTTAATCCAGATACAGCACTGCAAATGTTAAATTTTTTTCTGGAAGAACAATCAAATAAGACTTAAGATAGAAAACGAATGGCCACAACCTACGTGAAACTAAAAAAAAAAAAAAGTGTGCAGCCTGCCAAGTCAGAATGAAAACAAAAGAACAAGATTATAAACAAAATGCAATCAAACTTTCCTTACGCTTACCAAAAGTTTTTTTTCTGAAAATTTCAAGCAATTTTGGTCAACATTAAATGGACAATGTAAACTAACAAGTCTTTTGAATTTATATGTGGCAGTAAACATTCTCTGTAATTTTATTATGCAAGACAATCTAAAAATTTTGAACAAAATTAGAAAATTAGTCTTCATTGATCAAAAAATAAAATTACATTTAATACATTCCCAATAAAATTGGTTATTATTGGTTTTTGGAGAATTTGTACGAAATTCCACCAAAAATAAATTATAAATTATTTCTAAATACCAAAATTGAAGAATTTAGTCAGTTGGTTTCACAAAGAAGGAAAATTTGGTTAATAGCAGAGAGTATCATCTCTATGATATTTGTGATTATTTGATCAATGTTCTAAGATGGATACAATGGCAAGTAGTTACAAAATTAAAAGGAACAACTGGTACCAGCCACTGCAAAAACCTACCAAATTGTAAAGAACATTGACACTATGAAGAAACTATATCAACTGACGGGCAAAACAACCAGCTAGCATCATAATGACAGGATCAAATTCACACATAACAATATTAACCTTAAATGTAAACTAGCTAAATGCCCCAATTGAAACACATAGACTGGCAAATTAGATAGTCAAGACTCATCGGCATGCTCTATTCAGGAGACCCATCTCACATGTAAAGACACACATAGGCTTAAAATAAAGGGATGAAGGAATATTTACCAAGCAAGTGGACAAGTGGAAAGCAAAAAAAAAGTTGCAATCCCAATCTCAGATAAAAGAGACTTTAAACCAGCAAAGATTAAGAGGAACAAAGAAGGACATTACATAATGGTAAAGAGATCAATGCAACAAGAGCTAATTGTCCCTAATATATATGCACCCAGTACAAGGAGCACACAGATTCATAAAGCAAGTTCTTAGAGATCTACAAAGAGACTTGGACTCCCACATAATAATAGTGGGAGACTTTAACACCCCACTATCAATATTAAACAGATAAAGACAGAAAATTAACAAAGATACTCAGGACTTGACCTCAGCTCTGGACCAAGCAGACCTAATAGACATCTACAGAACTCTTGACCCCTAATCAACAGAATATACATTCTTCACAGCACCTCATCACATTTACTGTAAAATTGACCACATAATTGGAAGTGAAACACTCCTCAGAAAATGTAAAAGAATGGAAATCATAACAAACAGTCTCTCAGACCATAGAGCAACCAAACTAGAACTCAGGATTACTAAATGCCCACAAGAGAAAGCAGGAAAGATGTAAAATCGACACCCTAACGTCAAAATTAAGAGAACTAGAGAAGCAAGGACAAGCAAATTCAAAAGCTAGCAGAAGACAAGAAATAACTAAGATCAGAGCAGAACTGAAGGAGATAGAGACATGACAAACCCATCAAAAAAAATCAATGAATCCAAGAGCTGGTTTTTTGGAAAGATCAACAAAATAGACTGCTACCAGACTAAAAAGAAAAGAGAGAAGAATCTAATAGATGCAATAAAAAATGATATAGGGAATATCACCACTGATCCCACAGAAATACAAACTACCATCGGAGAATAAACACCTCTACGCAAATGAAATACAAAAATCTAGAGGAGATGGATAAATTATTGGATACATATACACTCCCAAGTCTAAACCAGGAAGAAGTCAAATCCCTGAATAAACCAATAACAAGTACTGAAATTGAGGGAGTAATTAATAGCCTACCAACCAAAAATAGTCGAGGACCAGAAGGATTAACAAGCTGAATTCTACCAGAGATAGAGGAGCTGGTACCACTACTTCTGAAACGATTCCAAACAATAGAAAAAGAGGGACTCCTCCCTAACTCATTTTATGAGACCAGCATCATCCTGATAACAAAAACCCAGAAGAGACACACACACAAAAAATCTCAAGCCAATATTACTGATGAACATTGATGTAAAAATTCTGAATAAAATACTGGCAAACCGAATCCAGGAGCACATCAAAATGCTTATCCACCATGGGCAAGTCGGATTCATACCTGGGATCCAAGGCTGATTGAACATACACAAATCAGTAAACGTAATCAATCACATAAACAGAACCAATGACAAAAACTACATGATTATCCCAATAGATGGAGAAAAGGACTTCAACAAAATTCAACACCGCTTCATTCTAAAAAAAACTCGCAGTAAAATGGGAATCAGTGGAGCGCATATCAAAATAATGAGCTATTTATGAAAAACCCACACCCAATGTCATACTGAATGGACAAAAACTGGAAGCATTCTCTTTGAAAATTGGCGCAAGAGAAGGATGCCCTCTCTCACCACTCCTATTCAACATACTATTGGAAGTTCTGGCCAGGGCAATCAGTCAAAAGAAAGAAATAAAAGGTATTCAAGTAGGAAGAGAGGAAGTAACTCTTTGCAGATGACATGATTGTGTATTTAGAAAACCCCGTCTTCTCAGCCCAAAATCTCCTTAAGCTGATAATCAACTTCAGCAAAGTTTCAGGATACAAAATCTATGTGCAAACATCACAAGCATTCCTATACACCAATAACAGAGAGCAAAATCATGAGTGAACTCCCATTCACAGTTCCTACTAAGAGAAAAAAGTACCTAGGAATACAACTTACAAGGGATGTGAAGGACCTCTTCAAGGAGAACTACAAACCTCTGCACAAGGAAGTAAGAGAAGATACAAACAAATGGAAAAACTTTCCATGCTCAAGGATAGGAAGTCAATATCGTGAAAATGGACTTACTGCCCAAAGGAATTTGTAGATTCAATGCTATCCCCATCAAGCTACCACTGACTTTCCTCACAGAATTGGAAAAAACTAATCTCCATATGGAACCAAAAAAGAGCCCGCATAGCCAGGACAATCCTGGGCAAGAAGAACAAAGCTGGAGGCATCATGCTACCTGACTTTATACTACAAGGCTACAGTAACCAAAACAGCATGGTACTGGTACCACAACAAAGATACAGACCAATGGAACAGAACAGAGGCCTAAGAAATAACACCACACTTCTACACCCATCTGATCTTTGACAAACCTGACACAAGCAATGGAGAAGAGAGTCCCTATTTAATAAATGGTGTTGGGAAAACTGGCTAGCCATATGCCAATAACTGAAACTGCACTCCTTCTTTACACCTTATACTAAAGTCAACTCGAGATGGATCAAAGACTTAAATATGAGACCTAGGAACATAAAAATCCTAGAAGACAACCTGGGCAATACCATTCAGGACATAGGCAAGAGCAAAGATGTCATGTCTGAAACACCAAAAGCAATGCCAACAAAAGCCAAAATTGACAAATGGAATCTCACTAAACTAAAGAGCTTCTGCACAACAAAAGCAACTACCGTCAGGGTGAACAGGCAACCTACAGAATGGGAGAAAATTTTTGCAATCTATCCATCTGACAAAGGGCTAATATCCAGAATCTACAAAGAACAAATAAATTTACAAGAAATATCAAACAACCCCATCAAAAAGTGGGCAAAGGATGTGAACAGACACTTCTGAAAAGAAGACATTTATGCAGCCAACAGACATATGAAAAAAATGTCCATCATCACTGGCCATAAGAGAAATGCAAATCAAAACCACAATGAGGTACCATCTCATACCAGCTACAATGGCGATCATTAAAAAATCAGGAAACAGGTGCTGGAGAGGATGTGGAGAATTAGGAATGTTTTTTATACTGTTGGTGGGACTGTAAACTAGTTCAGCCATTGTGGAAGACAATATGGCGATTCCTCAAGGATCTAGAACTAGAAATACCATTTGACCCAGCCATCCCATTGCTGGGTATATACCCAAAGGCATACAAATCATGCTGCTATAAAGATACATGCACATGTATGCTTATTTTGGCATTATTCACAATAGCAAAGACTTGGAACCAACTCAGATGTCCACCAATAATAGACTGGATTAAGAAAAGGTGGTGCATGGTGGGGTGGTTCCAAGATGGCCGAAAAGGAACAGCTCCAGCCTCCAGCTCCCAGCTTGAGTGACACAGAAGACAGATGATTTCTGCATTTCCAACTGAGGTACTGGGTTCATCTCACTGGGGCCTGTCGGACAGTGGGTGTGGCCCAAAGAGTGAGAACCAAAACAGGCCAAGGCATCGCCTCACCCAGGAAGCCCAAGGGGGAAGGGAATTCCCTTTCCTAGCCAAGGGAAACTGTGACACACAACATCTGGAAAATCAGGTCACTCCCACCCTGATACTATGCTTTACCAAGGGTCTTAGCAAACGGAACACCAGGAGATGATATGCCACACCTGGCACGGAGGGTCCCACGCCCACAGAGCCTCCCTCATTGCTAGCACAGCAGTCTGAAATCTAAGCACAAGGCGGCAGCGAGGCTGGGGGAGGGATGCCCACCATTGCTGAGGCTTAATTAGGTAAACAAAGTGGCCAGGAAGTTCGAACTGGGAGGCCTGCCTTCCTCTGCAGACTCCACCTCTGGGGACAGGGCATAGCGAAACAAAAGGCAGCAGAAACCTCTGCAGATGTAAATGTCCCTGTCTGACTGCTTTGAAGAGAGTGATTCTCCCAGCATGGAGTTTGAGATCTGAAAATGAACAGACTGCCTGCTCAAGTGGGTCCCTGACCCCCGAGTAGCCTAACTTGGAGACACCCCCAACTAGGGGCAGACTGACACCTCACACCTCACACGGCTGGGTACCTCTCTGAGACGAAGCTTCCAGAGGAATGATCAGACGGCAACATTTGCTGTTCAGCAATATTCACTCTTCTGTAGCCTCTGTTGCTGATACCCAGGCAAACAGGAGTGGACCTCAAGCAAACTCCAGCAGACCTACAGCTGAGGGTGCTGACTGTTAGAAGGAAAACTAACAGAAAGGACATCCACACCAAAACTCCCATCTGTACATCATCATCTTCAAAGACCAAAGGTAGATAAAACCACAAAGATGGGGAAAAAGTGTGCAGAACAGCTGAAAATTCTACAAATCAGAGCGTCTCTCCCCCTTCAAAGAAACACAGCTCATCAGCAACGGAACAAAGTAGGATGGAGACTGACTTTGATGAGCTGAGAGAAGGCTTCAGGTGATCAAACTTCTCCAAGCTAATGGAGGAAGTTCGAACCCAGCGCAAAGAAGCTGAAAACCGTGAAAAAAAATTGACGAATGGCTAACTAGATAACCGATATAGAGAAGTCCATAAATGACCTGACAGACCCGAAAACCATGACACGACAACTACGTGACAAATGCGCAAGCTTGAGTAACCTACTCATTCAGCTGGAAGAAAGGGTATCAGTGATTGAAGATGAAATGAATGACATGAAGCAAGAAGAGAAGTTTAGAGAAAAAAGTAAAAAGAAATCAACAAAGCCTCCAAGAAATATGGGACTATATGAAAACACCAAATCTGCATCTGATTGCTGTACTGAAAGTGACGGGGAAAATGGAACCAAGTTGGAAAACACTCTGCAGGATATTATCCAGGAGAACTTCCCCAACCTAGCAAGGTAGGCCAGAATTCAAATTCGGCAAATACAGAGAACACCACAAAGATAGTCCTCTAGAAGAGCAACTCCAAGACACGTAATTGTCAGATTCACCAAAGTTGAAATGAAGGAAAAAATGTTAACGGCAGCCAGAGAGAAAGGTTGGGTTACCCACAAAGGGAAGCCCATCAAACTAACAGCAGATCTCTCGGCAGAAACTCCACATGCCAGAAGAGAGTGGGGACCAATATTCAACACTCTTAAAAGAATTTTCAGGCCGGGTGCGGTGGCTCAAGCCTGTAATCCCAGCACTTTGGGAGGCCGAGACGGATGGATCACGAGGTCAGGAGATCGAGACCATCCTGGCTAAGACAGTGAAACCCTGTCTCTACTAAAAAATACAAAAAACTAGCCAGGCGAGGTGGTGGGCGCCTGTAATCCCAGCTACTCGGGAGGCTGAGGCAGGAGAATGGCATAAACCCGGGAGGCGGAGCTTGCAGTGAGCTGAGGTCCGGCCACTGCACTCCACCCTGGGCGAGAGAGCGAGACTCCGTCTCAAAAAAAAAAAAAAAAAAAAAAAAAA
>NW_016803382.1:165823-171764 GCF_001698545.2 Rhinopithecus bieti
GGCAACCTACAGAATGGGAGAAAATTTTTGCATTCTACTCATCTGACAAAGGGCTAGTATCCAGAACCTACAAAGAACTCAAACAAATTTACAAGAATAAAACAACCCCATCAAAAAGTGGGCAAAGGATATGAGTAGATACTTCGCAAAAGAAGACATTTATGCAGCCAACAGACACATGAAAAAATGCTCATCATCACTAGTCATCAGAGAAATGCAAATCAAAACCACAATGAGATACCATCTCACACCAGTTAGAATGATGATCATTAAAAAGTCAGGAAACAACAGGTGCTGGAGAGGATGTGGAGAAATAGGAACACTTTTACACTGTTGGTGAGACTGTAAACTAGTTCAACCATTGTGGAAGACTGTGGCGATTCCTGAAGGATCTAGAACTAGAAATACCATTTGACCCAGCCATCCCATTATTGAGTATATGCCCAAAGGATTATAAATCATGTTGCTATAAAGACACATGCACACGTATGTTTATTGCAGCAGTATTCACAATAGCAAAGACTTGGAACCAACCCAAATGTCCATCAGTGACAGACTGGATTAAGAAAATGTAGTACATACACACCATGGGATAATATGCAGCCATATAAAAGGATGAGTTCATGTCCTTTGTCGGGACGTGGCTGAAGCTGGAAACCATCATTCTCAGCAAACTATCGCAAGAACAGAAAACCAAACATGTCGTGTTCTCACTCATAGGTGGGAATTGAACAATGAGAACACTTAGGCACAGGAAGGGGAACATCACACACTCGGGCCTGTTGTGGGGTGTGGGAGGGGGGAGGGATAGCATTAGGAGATATACCTAATATAAATGACAAGTTAATGGGTGCAGCACACCAACATGGCACATGTATACATATGTAACAAACCTGCACACTGTGCACATGTACCCTAGAACATAAAATATCATTAGAAAAAAAAAAAATGTGGAACATACACACAATGGAATACTATGCAGCCATACAAAAGGATGAGTTCGTGTCCTTTGTAAGGACATGGATGAAGCTGGAAACCATCACTCTGAGCAAACTATCACAAGGACAGAAAACCAAACACCACATGTTCTCACTCACAGGTGGGAATTGAACAATGAGAGCACTTGGACACGGGGTGGGGAACATCAAACACCAGGGCCTGTTGTGGGGCAGGGGGAGGGGGGAGGGATAGCATTAGGAGATACACTTAATGTAAATGACGAATTAATGGGTGCAGCACAGCAACATGGCACGTGTGTGTGTGTGTGTGTGTGTGTGCATATATATACACACACACAACAAAGCTGCACGTTGTGCACATGTATCCTAGAACTTCAAGTATAAAAAAAAACATTGTGTCCTAATTCTAAAGTTTTTTGCTACTGTGCTACATCGCAGCCAACATAAGTTATGTGCTCGTTCTGTGACAGGTACTGCATTACATTTTAGCAAACTACACAAGACTTCTATGTGATAATATGCTTCAGGGTTGTAAGTTAGTGTCCATTTCCTAGTCTTGAATTTTCTGGGAGTATACAAACCCAATATTAGTCTAGATGCCCAAAAATCTATTTAGACTTCACGGTAGAACTGTGTGAGTTTTCTAATGTACAGAATATTTTTAAATTCTTGTATGTATAAACTGATTAGTCTTCGTTTTAAATATATGCCTCTGGGGTCTGTCTTGGGTTTCTCCTAACCATATTGTACACATATTTGCAATAATTTCTTTCATATTGCTTTTGACTCCTTTTATTTTTCAACTTCTTTAGAGTAACCAAAGTAGTATTAATTGTAAAAGTACTGAAGTGACATATGAATTTCCGAAGTGCATATGTATTTTTTCTTTTACCAATGAGATGGGAGAAATGCTGTCTTATATTTTAACATACATTTTGGCCATTACACAGATGAAGTATCTTTTCATTTGTTAATACATGATGCATACATTTTCTTCTGTGTAATTCCTCTTTATATTCTTTGCTCATTTTCCCACTGGGGTTTGCAACTTCTTTATTATTTGAATAATTTCTGTACATTCTGAATATACAGAATTTTGTATCTTGTTATATATACCTTGTAAATATTTTCTTCTAGTCTGTTGTCTTTTCACAGTATTTATCAGTTGTTTGCTAAAAGTCAGTTTTTTTAGTTAGTAAAATTTGTCTATCTTTTGCTTTATAATATTTGTATTTCATGTCATGAGGAAAAGGCATGAATATTTTAAAAACTTACTTATACTATTTTGTTTATTTCACTCTTTAGGTTATTTGAAATGTATTGTTTCTTTATATTCCAAATAACCAAATTTCTCAAAGCAATACATTTTTCTACTGATTTCAAATGTTACATTTGTCTTCTCTGAAATTCTTGTATATTTTATATCTGAATGTCACACTACTGCTGTGGATGTGCTTTGTATCATCACAGTACTGTAGAGTTATAATGTTTTCTGATAGCCAATAGAAGCAGACCTCTACTCACTGTTCTTTTTTCTTTTGGAGAATAAACTAACTGTTTTTGTATGGGTTCTTTTTTTTTTTTTTTTAGATGGAGTCTTACTCCATTTCCCAGGCTAGAGTGCAGTGGCGCCATCTCAGCTCACTGCAACCTCTGCCTCCCGGGTTCAAGCAATTCTCCTGCCTCAGCCTTCTGTGTTGCTGGGATTACAGCTGTCCGCCACAGTGCACACCTCATTTTTGTATTTGTAGTAGAGATGGAGTTTCACTCTCTTGGCTAGGCTGGTCTCAAACTCCTGACCTCATGATCCACCCGCCTCGGTCTCCCAAAGTGCTGGGATTACAGGCGTGAGCCACCACACCCAGCCGGGTTCTCATTTTTGTATTAACTTTAAAGTAGTTTATCAAATCACATACCAACTATTATCCAATTGAAATTTCAATGTTTTTAGATATAAGTTTTGGGACTAAAGCCATCTCTATTTTTTTTAGCACTTCAGATATTTATTGTCTTTTATTTCAAAATGTATTCTAAATTTTATTTTGATTGTTGTTTCTTTGTGAATTATTTTGAAGTTTGTTGTTTGATTTCCAAACACTTGTGGGTTTACCAAGTATCTTATTGACATTCATTTTTTTCTTTTTTAATTTATATTTTAGGTTCAGGGGTACATGTGCAGCTTTGTTATGTAGGTAAATTACATGCTGCTGGGGTTTTGTGGAAAAAATAGTTTAGTCATTGAGGTAGTGAGCATAGTACCTGATAGGCATAGGTAGTTTTTCAATCCTCACACCTTTTCCACCCTCTACCCTCACACAGGCCCTGGTATCCTGGTATCGGTCCCTGTGTTGGACCATGTGTAGCCAATGTTTATCTCTCACTTATAAGTGATAATATATGTTTTTTTGTTTTATGTTTTATGTTAATTTGTTAATTTGCTGGCTGTAGCCTCTGGCTATATCCATTTTGTTGCAAAAGCCATAATTTTATTGTTTATTTGTGGCTGCGCAGTATTTCATGGTGTATATGTGCCACTTTTTTTTGAGACAGAATCTCTCTGTCGCCCAGGCTGGAGTGTGGCAAAATTGCGGCTCACCGCAATCTTTGCCTTCCAGGTTCAAGCTGTTCTCCCTCTTCAACTTCCCAGGTAGCTGGGTCAACAGGCATGCACCATACCTGGCTAATTTTTGTATTTTTAGTAGAAATGGTGTTTCACCATGTTGGCCAGGCTTGTCTCAAACTACTAAACTCAAGTGATCCAACCATCTTGGCCTCCCAGTGTGCTGGGAATACAGGCGTCAGCAACCACATCAGGCTGTACACATTTTTTTATCTAGTTCACCACTGATGGGCCTCTAGGTTGGTTCTATGTTTTTGCTATTGTGAATAGTGCTGTGATAAACATACAAATGCATGTGTCATTTTGGTAGAACAATTTATATTTCTTTATGTATATACCCAGTAATGAGATTGCTGGGCCAAATGGTAGTTCTGTTTAATTTTTTTGAGAAATCTTCAAATTGCTTTGTACAATGGCTGAATTAGTTTACATTCCCAACAGAAGTGTGTAAGTTTTCCCTTTTCTCTGCAACCTCACCAACATCTGGTGTTTTCTGACTTTTTATTAGTAGCCATTGTGATTGGTGTGAGATGGTATCTTATTGTGGTTTTGATTTGCATTTCTCTAATGATTAGTGATTTTTAAAGTGGAGCATTTTTTCATATGCTTGTTGCCTGCATGTATGTCTTTTGTGAGAAGTGTCTGTTCTTGTCCTTGGTCTATTTTTCAATGAGGTTATTTAGTTTTTGTTTAAAATTTTTTTTAACTTCCTTACAGATTCTGGATATGAGACCTTTGTCAGATGCATAGTTTGCAAATATTTTTTCCCATTTTGTACATTGTGTTTACTTTGCTGATAGTTTCTTTTGTTGAACACAATCTCTTTAGTTTACTTAGGTCCCACTTGTCTATTCGTGTTTTTGTTGCAATAGCTCTTGAAAACTTGATCATAAAATCTTTGCTATGGCCTATGTTCAGAATAGTATGTTCTGGGCTTTTGTCTAGGTTTTATAGTTTTGGTTTTACATTTAGGTCTTTAATCCATCTTAAGTTGATTTTTTTTTTGTATGTTGGAAGTTGTCCATTTTCAATCTTCTGAATATGGCTAACCATTTATCCTAGTACCATTCTTTGAATAGGGAGTCTATTCCCCATTGCTTCTAATTATAGACTTTGTCAAAGAAGGTTGTAGGAGTGCAGCCTACAACCTTCTCTAACCTGTTCCATTGGTTTTGTGTCATGGTTTTGTACCAGAACTATAATGTTTTGTTACTATAAGTTTGGGGTATAGTTTGTGAACCCCCAAAATCTGAGACACGTCTCAGTTAATTTAGAAAGTTTACGTTGCCAAGGTTGAGGGTGCGCGACTGTGACACAGCCCCAAGAGGTCCAAACGACATGTAGCTGAGGCGGCAGGGGCACAGCTTGGTTTTATACGTTTTAGGGAGACATGAAACATCATTAAATATGTATAAGATGTACATTTGTTCAGTCTGAGAAGGTGGGACAACTCGAGGTGAAGGTGGGACAACTCGAAGTGGAGGGGGTTTCCAAGCCATAGGTAGATGAGAGAAATGGTTGCATTCTTTTGAATTTCTGATGGGCCTCTCCAAGTGAGGCAGTCAGATATGAATTTACCTCAGTGGGCACAGGGGTGACTTTGAATAGAATGGAAGGCAAGTTTGCCCTAACCAGTTCCCATCTTGACTTTCTCCTTTAGCTTAATAATTTTGGGGTCCCAAGGTTTATTTTCCTTGCACATTTCCCCCCATTTGCTTTTTAAAAATCTGTTGAAGAAAGTATTTTAAGATAAAGTGAGTCTCTGGTCGCAGATTTAGTCTGATCTCTCATAGCTAGAATGGTTTATTCCTAGATTCATGGTCCCAAGTTGTTAGGGAAGTTTGTTTTTAGCAAGTCATCAAGTTTCATGTCCTTTGAAGAGAAAACAGTGGGAGGAAGGAAGAAAAATAAAACAATGAACAAAGTAACAGTCCTGGGAAACCAATATAGGCCACATTACTTTGAAGTCCATACATCAGTAGGCAGGTATGAAAGTGGCTTATGTATGTAAGTAGGTTGCTGTTACTGTCTTCTGAAGTTTAAGTTGTCTAGCTTCAGCTCACAGGGCTTTATAAAAGCACAGCTTAGTTTTCAGTGACTCCAAATTAGGAAAAATGGGGAAAACAAGGAAAGGAATTGAAGACAATATTTTGAAGACTTGTAGCCAAGAAAAATTAGAATTTGGTCCAAACTGAAGAAAATAATAACCATTGAAAAATATTAGGCCTTTGATGTCTTTGAACTACAGATGGAGTTTTGGTGTAGATGTCCTTTTTGTTGATGTTGATGCTATTCCTTTCTGTTAGTTTTCCTTCTAACAGGTCCCTCAGTTGCAGGTCTGTTGGAGTTTGCTGGAGGTCCA
>NW_016803382.1:173560-180021 GCF_001698545.2 Rhinopithecus bieti
ATTTATACAAATACAGCCCAAAGAAAACCAAACACCATTTCATATTTGACAGTGCTTCCTGTATAATTTTTAATACCAAATAAGCCAAATTTTGTCATTTTTGGACTTTAGAAAAATATCTTAAAGGATTAATTAGGTCAGAAAAGGTCATAATTTATAAATTGATTTAGTAAAGTATTTTAAATATTAAAGGTTTAGAACACTTGATATCACAGGTCATTGTAAAATAAGTCATTCATCTGACAAAAGAAATAAGGATTCAAAAAAAAGGTGAAAACCTTTATTCTTTGAGAGAGGAGACATACATTTCCAAACACTAAGCCCTAATAAAAACAGCATGAAGCCAATTAAATGTTTTTCAAAATTTTGTAATCTATAAAATTTTGATCTTCATCATAAGATACAACTTCCATAAGCCTTCGATGACCTTCATAATGTTCATTAAGGAGCTAGTTAATGTTTCAAAAAAAACCTTGTTAATGTGACACTGGGACCCATATGCTGGTCTTGCATCAGGGTACCTTTGACGTTAATTGTCCCTTAAAATCTCACATGCCCACTTCTTCCATGACAGTCCCTTGGCCTTGAGGAGTTGAACAGCTTTAATTTCTGGCCCCATGTCTCAAGAATGCAGCTTATTTTGATGGGCATCTTCTAATGGGCGTGAAGATGAGGCTTTACTTGTCAGTGTTTAAGATTTAGCTGGACTTGGTGCCCTTTTTAGACTCAGGAGTCAAAGCCCTGTAACTCAATGGCACAAGTACTTTAAAAGCCTATGCAGAAAAATACATGGATATAATAATCTTAATTTTTTAAAAAAATTTTAATTAAGGTTCCAGTACTGTGTCAAATAGGTGTGGTAAGAGTGGACATCCTTGTTGTGTTCTGGTTCTCGGGATCATTCCAAGTTTTGTTCATTCAGTATAATGGTGGCTGTGAGTTTGTTATAAATGGCTCTTATTATTGTATGTTATGTTTCTTCAATACCTAGTGTGTTCATAATTTTTAACATGAAGAATATTGAATTTTATGAAACGCCATTTCTGCCTTTATTGAGATAATCGTGGGGTTTTTTAGTTCTGTTTATGTGATGAATTACATTAATTTTTGTATGTTGAACCCACCTTGCAGGAATAAAGCATACATTAAATTTTTGATGTGTTGTTGTATTCGGCTTGCTGATATTTTGTTGAGATTTTTGCATCTATGTTCATCAGGTTATTGGCCTGAAGTTTTGTTTTGTCATTGTATCTCTGCCAGATTTTTGTATCAGGATGATGCTGACTTTGTAGAATAAGAGAGGAGTTTCTCTTTCTCAGTTTTTTGGAACAGTTTTATCAGAAATGGTACCAGCTCTCCTTTATACATCTGGTAGAATGCAGCTATGAATCCTTCTGGTCCTGGGCTCTTTGACAGGTTATTTATTACTCCTTCAATCCCAGAGCTCATTACTGGGCTGTTAGGAATTTAATTTCTCCCTGGTTCAATCTTGGGAGGGTGTATGTGGCTAGGAATTTATCAGTTTCTTTTAGATTTTCTAGTTTATGTGTAAGAAGTGTTGATAATACACTCTGATTGTTGTTTGTATTTCTCAGAGGTCAGTGGCAATATCCCCCTTGTTTCTGATTGTGTGTGTTTGGACTTCCCCTTTTTTCTTCTTTATTAGCTTAGCTAGTGGTCTGTTTTATTAATTTGTTCAAAAAACAAGCTCCTGGATTTTTTATCTTTTAAATGATTTTTTAAAAAGAGTCCACATAAGACAATACTAGCCAAAAAGAACAAAGCTGGAGACATGTTACCCAGCTCCACAGTATTGTACAGGGCTACAGCAACCAATACAGCATGGTACTGGCATAAAAAGAGACATATATACCAGTGGAACAGAATAGAGAGCCCAGAAATAATGCCACACACCTACAACTGTCTGATTTTGACAAAGCTGACAAAAGCAATAGGGAAAGAATTTTCTATCCAATAAAGAATGCTGGAATAACTGGCTAGCCATAAGCAGAAGATTGAAACTCGGTTCCTTCATTGTGACATATACAAAACTTAAGATGGAAAAAAGGCTGAAATGTAAAACCCAAAATTATAAAAAACTCTAGAAGACAACCTAAACAATATCATTCAGGACATAGGCATGAGCAAACATTTCATAACAAAGATTCCAAAAGCAATTGCAACAAAAGGAAAAATTGACAGATGAGACCTAATTAAACTAATGAGCTTCTGTAATGCAAAGGAAACTATCAGCAGAGTGAGCAGACAACTTACAGAATGGGAGAAAATTTTTGTAAACTGTGCATCTGACAAGGTATATTATCCACCATTTATAAGAAACAAACAAATTTACAAAAAAAAAAAAAAAAATTAAGTGGGCAAAAGGCCAGGCACAGTGACTCACACCTGTAATCACAGCACTTTGCAAGGGCAAGGCAGGTGGATCACTTGAGGTCAGGAGTTCAAGACTAGCCTAGCCAATATGGTGAAACCTCGTCCCTACTGAAAATAAAAATTAAAAAAATGCCAGGGATGGTGGTGCATGCCTGTAGCCCCAGCTACTCAGGAGTAGTTGAGGCGGGAGAATTGCTTGACCTGGGATGTGGAGGTTGCAGTAAGCTGAGATTTTGCCACTGCACTCCAGCCTGGGTGACCAAGTGAGACTCCATCTCAAAAAAAAAAAAATGTGGGCAAAGGACGTGAAGAGACACCTTTCAAAAGAAGACATATATGCAGCCATCAATTTTATGAAATAAAGCTCAACATCACTAATCATTAGAGGTATGCAAATCAAAATTACAATGAGACACCATCTCATACCAGTCAGAATGGCTATTTAAAGCTAAACAATAACAGCTGCTGTCAAAGATGTGGAGGAAAAAATGCTTTTACACTGTTAGTGGGAGTGTAAATTAGGTCAACCATTATAGAAGACAATGTGTCAATTCCTCAAAGACCTAAAGACAGAACTACCGTTTGACCCAGCGATCTTATTACTGAGTAGGTAACCAAAGCAATATACATCGTTCTACTATAAAAGCATAAGTATGTGTATGTTCATTGTGGCACTATTCACAATAGCAAAGACATGAACTCAACCTAAATGCCCATTAATGATACACTGGATAAAGAAAATGTAGTGCATATATACGATGGAATAGTATGTAGCTGTTAAAAAAAAATGAGATTATGTCCATTGCAGGAACATGGATGGAGCTGGAGGCCATTGTCCTTAGCATACTAAAACAAGAACAGAAAACTAAGTACTGCATGTTCTCACTTATAAGTGGGAACTAAATAGAACACATGAACACATAAAAGGGATCAACACACACTGGGACCTATTGAAGGGTGGAGAGTGGGAGGAAGGAGACAACCAGGAAAAAATAACTAGTGGGTACTAGGCTTAATACTGGGGTGAGAAAATAATCTGAATAATAAACCCCATGACACAAGTTAACCTTAGTTCCACTGTTTGTGGATGGTGGCATGTTAGCAGCTCAGTGGCCCTCTTTTCTTGTCATGGGGGTTAGCTGCCCTACACTGGCAAGGGCAAAGGGCCAGTATGACAACCTTTCGGGGTACCCATACTCAGTGGGTCCCAAGTTTTTGTCCAGTGTCCAAGAAAGATGAGGTCACACAAACAATTGAAGGATGTGTGAAAGCAGAAAATTTAATTGAGTGATGAAAATGGCTCTCAGAAAAGGGGAGCTGGAGAAGGAATGGAAAGGAGACATCATCTTCCCCAAAGTTGGGTTGTCTCTTCCTTGAAGTCAGGCCATCTCTTCCTCTACTGCCTGTGTCTGGGGTCTTTGCAGGCACAGGATGGGGAATGTGTGCTGATTGGTTTGTGAGTATGCAGAAAAGGATAAAGTGAAGATACCACTCAGAGGTGGGCAAGACAGTGCAGAAAACCGATTAGGAAAGTGGGCAAGACAGTGCAGAAAACCGTTTAGGAAAGGGTAGGTATATGTAAAATGTATATATGAAGGCTGGGGATCAGTCAGAGGAAAGTATACCAAACAGGAAGACAAGTTCTTAATTCAGGCTGAGGATTTAACTTGTAGCTTGGCTTTCAGGCTTTAAACCATTTTCGGCTTGGAGGTGGGTTTCACTGGGGATGTGCCTCAACCTAGGCATTTGGCTGCCTCATGCCTCTATAATTTCCCCCCTCTGAAGAGGTACATCTAACCATGTTAGAATAAAGACAGAGATCTTAATTACTTCCTGCTGACGGGTGCTGTTTTGGGAAAATAGCAGTCAAATCTCCATTAGAGGCCTATCTAAGGTCCCCAATAAAAGGTAGCCATCATTCGAGGCTTCAGTTACATGACTGTTTAAAATTTGATGGCCTCTAGGAGAGAAGAAACAATTCAGGTTATTAGAAGACATATATCCACACCAACTCCAAAATCTCAAGGCTGCCAACATACTAGGATAACTGGTGACTATACTTAAGCTGGCTAAGATTTCAGCTCATGGGGCTTGGCTCTGGTTAGCTCCCTTGGTCTTATTTTCACAAACCAAGAAACCTCTGGGTTATGGGCATCCTATTTACTCCTATAACTTGGCTAAATTTGCAGGATAATTGTCCAGAACTAAAATACTACTCCAGATTTTTTACATTACTTATCCCTTCTGTTTCTGAAGTTGGAAGTCATTAGTTCGTTTACAGGAAGAAGGAATGCTAGCCTAAAATGTAGGCAAATAATAACAACTGATGAGACTAGAATTTAATGGCAAGTGTATGATAAGTTTTGAAACAATTTTTCTCTGGTTCTCATTTTTGTTAAAAACAAATCATGATAGGACTGAGTTGTTTGCAGAGTCAACTTCAGTCTTATAATTGGCCAAATTATTTGCATAAAGTGCAGCAAGAATAATTATTTTTCACATAGGCTTTTAAAATTGGCCTCAATGGAACTCTGTTCCACAAGAAATCTCAGATAAGATTTTTTCCAACCAAGCCCAGCCATGGTATTGTACCCTCAAATACCTATGAGTTGGGTAAATGCCTATCTTCTTGGGTCCCAAGAAAACATGGGGCTCCTGGGTCTGTTAGAAAGTGACCTAATTTACTCACCACAGGTGAGGAACCCTGTATGGGAAGTATGTAGACAGGGTATGAAGCCAGTTTTCCCAAGGGGCTTTTATTGGCTCTGCAAGTCAAGCTTGATTCCCTAAAGCAAAACATGCCATTCCAGTCAAAGCCTTAGTAAAACAGCCAGTTTGTCCAGTTGTGTCCTGCTGCAAAAGAAAATGGATTCTGATTGCACTGATTGAAATAACTATATTGCCATCCGTTAAGAATACTCACAAATAGTTTTCAAATTCTAGAGAAACCAGGCAGAAAGAAACAAATATGCTGTAAATTTTGTTCACAGGAGTATACTCAATTGTTAAAAGTCATAGATAGCTCAAAAGAAAATTTTCTTGACTCTGAAAACAAAACAAGGATCAGCAATGTTTTATGCAAAAAGGTAAAAAGGATTACTTCGGTTTTCTATTAGTTCAATCCTTTCAGTTAACTCTTATTCTGCTTGATATTAATGAGCATTTCAGCTCATGAGTCCTGTACATTTTTCTTTTATTCCAATGTCACAATCATAAACCTGCAGTAAAGAGCACCTGTCAAAGCACAATAACTGATTATAAACTATCCTTTGAAGATGATCAAAACAAGACAGCAATTGTCTGTGAATGACAAAATGTCCAGGGTAGTTAAAAACACAATTGAGAAATTGGTTATTTCCATGGTTTACAATAGCTTAATCTAATAACCTTAATTATAGTTCATGGCATTTACTCAGATATTAGAATTTGAAAAATCCTATATGATTTTAGTACATATATTAATATTATTCACTAAAATATTCCCTGAAGAAAATTAAACATTTCTATTTTGGCAACCCCATGTAACTAAATATGTCTAATATTCTGTTTACCTCTCTTCTGGATCTTCCAGAGGTCTGTACATCCAAAATTTAGGGGTCAAAAAAGCCTTGAAACTGAAGTTTGATGTGGGGAATGCTACCAAACAGATTAAAGGTTTAAAACACTTGATATTATAAAATAGAATTCAAATGACCATAAATTATTGTAATTAAGTACCAGCCATAGATAATGTCTGACTCTTTTCAGCATAGTTAGGGATGTGGTTAATTCCATGTAGCCCCAAGCCTTACCAAATAGTAAAGCAGACAAGTCAAACAGTTCTCAAAAGCCAAAGAAGCAGTTTATAATCTTAAAAGATTTAGCAAACCTAGTATCTGACCTGCATAATTTAGACCACATGTTTACATTTTGAAGATAGCCAGGCGCGGTGGCTCAAGCCTGTAATCCCAGCACTTTGGGAGGCCGAGACGGGCGGATCATGAGGTCAGGAGATCGAGACCATCCTGGCTAACACGGTGAAACCCCATCTCTACTAAAAAATACAAAAAACTAGTCCGGCGAGGTGG
>NW_016803382.1:181069-185458 GCF_001698545.2 Rhinopithecus bieti
TTTTTTTTTTTTTTTTTTTGCAGTTACAAGATTTAATAGAGTGAAAACAGAGCCCCCATAAAATGGGAGGGGACTCAAGGACCCAAGGGGGTTGCCGCTCCCTGCTTGAATGCCCGGGTTTATATCCCAATCATTGTCCCTCCCCCTGTGCTCTCAGGCAATATATGATTTGACTATTTACCTCTTGCTTTTAGCCTAATTTGTGTTTTAGTGAGCCCCCTTTACTACCTGATTGGTCAGGTGTGAGCCGAGTTACAAGCCCTGTGTTTAAAGGGGGGTGCAGTCACCTTCCCCAGCTAGGCTTAGGAATTCTTAGCCTGGGAAATCCAGCTAGTCATGTCTCTCAGTCCCCCCTCTCAGCAGGAAAACCCAAGTGCTGTTGGGGAGGTTGACTGATGACTGCTCTTAACTGCTTCCTGCTGAATTGGGGCATAGTAGGGGTTGTGCAGTTGAGATTTGCTCGGGAGGGGTGCCTTCAATGTCATTAACATTGGAGCATGGACTAGCAGGCCAGTCCAGGGGTCCGCAGTAGATCTGTCATGGACTGCATCTGGGCTCCATTTGAAGAACCATTTGTAGTTTTACACCTTCGATTTTGGAAGAGACAAACTTAACAAGGAGGTTAAAGGTACAGGGATTCAAATGTATGGCCTGAAGTGCAGGGGATTATTTCTTTGTCACACTTCACAGGTCCTATCTGCTTGATAGTTTTGAAAAGGCCTGGTCTAGTAAATAATGATTTGGCCATCTGATGCATGCTATCAATGCCTAAGTGAAAGGTTTGGTGAAGGGTTTTAAGTAATTTCCATTGGTTAGCCGCAGGCAAAAGTATTTTTCCTTCTTCAGTGGGTAGCCATCCTGAGGGGAGGGAACTATGTCCTTGTGAGGTTCCCCATTCTATTTCCTCTGCTGAGTACTGGGGCTTGGTTTCCTGGAGGGGATTACCCCATACTAGGGGTTCTTCTATAAGCATTTCTAATGGAGGATCCTGCCTTGCGGCTCTTTTGGCTTCAATATCTGCTTGGCGGTTCCGTTCTATTTCCCTTTCCTTTCCTTTCTTATGACCCCAGCAGTGTAAGACTGCCACCTCTTTAGGTTTCTGAACAGCCAAAATAATCTAATGGCTTTCTGATGTTTGATAGGTGTTCCTTCAGAAGTTAGGAATTCACTTTCTCTGCATATTGCTGTGTGGGCATGGAGGACTAGGTAAACATATTTAGAGTCCGTGTATATATTTACCCTTTTCCTTCTCCTAATTCTAGTGTATAATGGCCCCTGCTTTTGCTAGGATGTCTCTCCCTAACAAAAGAGTGGGGCTTTCAGGCATAATTAGAAAGGATGGGAAAAGAGTAAAGTTCCCCAGTCACAACTCAGTGGCTGGGAGAAATATCTAGTGACCTTGGACCCCTCAGATAGTGACAGATCTGGAGGACCCTCAGTCCTGCTGCTGGATCATCTGGTTAGTGGCTTCTGACTCAGGAGGACCTTCGCCCCTGGGGCAGCGCACCTTCCAGTGATTCCCTTGACATAAGGGGCATGGATGAGGGGTGGCTTACTTCTATTTGGACAGTCTTTTAAAGTGTCCTTGTAGACTGCACTGGAAGCAACCCCTATTAGGCATTCGATTTGCCCAGGCTTTCCCTGTTCCAGAGCCTCCAAGGTCCGCTTGACTGAGGGTCATGACTAAAGCAGTGGCCTTTTATCCTGTTTGTCCCATTCCGCCTGCTCCTCCTGATCTCTATTACAAAAAACCGAGGTTGCCGAGTTTAATAGGGTGTCTAAGTTTTGCTCCAGGCCTAAGGTGGACTTTTGAAGTTTTTTCTAATGTCTGCAACTGACTGAGTGATAAACTTATCCTTTAAGATTAGTTGACCTTCAATAGAGTTAGGTGGCAGAGAGGTATGCTTCCTCAATGCCTCCTTTAGTCTCTCCAGCAAGGCAGTAGGATTTTCTTCCTTCCTTGTGTTATAGTGAACATCAGTGACTAATGTATAGGCTTCTTCCTGGTTTTCCTTAGTCCTTCTACCATGCACGTTAGCAAATGTCTGCAGCACCAATCTCCATGTTCTGATTCTGCATACCAGTGAGGGTCTACAGTGGGAACTGCCTGCTGACCTGTGGGAAATTGTTCTCTTTCCTCTGTTGTCATTCTATCATTGACCTGACTGAGATACCAGAGATTGCCAACCTTTCAGGCTACAGTTATGGTGACACTTCTCTCATTTGGGGTTAGTGTCTGATCTAGCAGTAATACTATATCTCTCCCTGTCAGATCAAAGGATTGTCTTAACCTTTGTAAAACATCAATATACCCATCAGTGTTATCTGATAATGTACCTAGGTCTATTTTAATTTGCTTCAAAGTCTGACAGGGAAAAGATATGTACACTCTGACTGGGCCGAATTCTCCAGAATACATCTTAGGGGCGTTTTGCCTTGTGGGAAACATTTCCCATCTGAAAAAAAAAAAAAAAAAAAATAGGGATGCCAGCACCCCTTAGTCATTTTCTGATGAGCATTAGTCCTAGAGCGTCCTATATGGTCCTAATGCTTATTCTTTTCCAGGGTGCGTACCTCTACTTATCGGATTAGTTATGCTCACTGATGTAGCAGTCCTGCACCCCTTTTCCCACCTTTCTTGACCACAAAGAAAGGGGTCCCAGCTGCTGGATTCTAGTTGTCCTTTACCAGCGTGCCCAACATTGCCTTTGTGCTGAGGGATGAGTCCTAGAGCTGGGCTGCGTTCCTGAGTATTCCATAACAACTCAGCTGCCCCATCAAGGTGCACTCCCATAAACAACAGTTCTTATGCAAATTTGTTTCAGAGAGGGTGTAGGTAACCTTTTGAGTCAGGAGTGAGATGGAGTTTTTGCCCACCAGGGTCTTTGTCCTTCTTTTCCTTTGTAGGAATATGCCCTAATTATCGATCTTAAACTTTTTGTTGCCCCGGGTTAAGTCCTTTTGGATATGAAATATGAGAGATGGATCCTGTTTATCCTATGTACCTTTTCCCTATGAGAAGGAGAGTGAGGAGGAAAAGATGGGCTTGCTGATGCTGTAAGTACTTTAAAGCTTGGCTGAGTGACAATAGCTCACACGTTGGAGCAGACCAATTACTAGGCAATTCTCCTAACTCTGCTTCCACAGGAGTCTCCCTATCAATTACTGAATACCCATTGTGGGTTTTTTCTCAGTCACCCGGGAGGAACCATCTATCGTCCTGTCCTGAAGGGAGTTCCTTCTAGGTCTGGATGGACCTTTGTATGGTAATTAAGATTTAAATCCCCTATTAGGAAATCTGCTGGGTTAAGGGAATTTTCAGTGGTTAATGTTAAATCATCTTTTTCTAACAGAATAGCCCCATACTTCAAGGTTTTGAGTTAGTAAGATACTTTGTTGCCTTTTTGACTTAGGATAGTTCTGAACTGGTGAGGTGTGCTCACAATGAGGTTTCCTCTAAAAGTTATTTTTCTAATTTTAGCAAAGCAGTTGCCTCTACCGACTGAATGCATTTGGCCCATCCGCAGGTTACTGGGTTAAGGATTTTTGATAGCGCTACGGGTTGTCAGTGGTCTCAGTGTTTTCAGGCTATGCCCTTGTTTACACTGACAAAAGGTAGTATTAGAGTGTTACAGGGTCCCAGAGAAGACCTTCAATAATCAATTATAGGTTTTAAATTTGCCTTGGCTTTAAAAGGAATAGGGCATACTGTTTTTTCTTTACTACTTCTTTCTTTCTCTGACTCCCTCTCTGTCTCTTTGTCTCTCTCTCTCCTCTCTCTTTTCTCCTACCCATTTACAAACTTGGGGCCCTGGCAAGAGTGGTGGGGAGTGGGTCCCACATAACTGCCCGTTGAGAGCTGTATACTTAAACTGGGAGGGCCACCAGGAACAAGACTCCCTAGGTTCATAGCGTAGATGCCTAAGGATGCAGCATAGAGCTTCTTTAGATCCCTTTGGAGATACAACTTGTGAGAGGAAATGGAAGTCTGAACCATTAGTACCTAGGAGGCAGGAATCAGAGGAATTAGATTCAGAGGTTAAAAAAACTATAATTTTTAAAGGTAGCTCAGAGAAAAGAAGATTTAATAAAGGAAGCTAGAAGTTGTTCATGGAAGGGAAGAGAATCAGCAAATGGCAAAAGTCATACAAATATTAACCCGAAAGTGCTCATTCTCTACGCCAGGATTGAACTTGAGACACATTGTAAAATGGCAGAGACCAAAAGAAAGTACTGCCATGTGGGTGCAAGGTCAGGCTCTCAAGGATGTAAAACAAGATGGAGACTTCATCCAGTTTTAAAAAAAACTTTACAGTCCTCTTTACCATTCCTTTTTCTGGTTTGCACAGGGAGAGAGGCCAGAAGTCTGAGTGGTTTTAAAAAAAAAAA
>NW_016803382.1:186595-199053 GCF_001698545.2 Rhinopithecus bieti
AGAAGAAAGAAGAAAAAGAAAGAAGAAGAAGAAGATGAAGAAGAAGAAAGAAGAAGGAGAAGGAGAAGGAGAAGGAGAAGAAGAAGAAGAAGAAGAAGAAGAAGAAGGAAAGAAAGAAAGAAAGAAAGAAAGAAAGAAAGAAAGAAAGAAAGAAAGAAAGAAAGAAAAGAAGAAGAAGAAAGAAGAAGAAAGAAGAAAGAGGAAGAAGAAGAAGAAGAAGAAGAGAAGAAGAAAGAAGAAGAAGAAGAAGAAAGAAGAAGAAAGAAGAAGAAAGAAGAAGAAGAAAGAAGAAGATGCCATAGAAAAGTCTAGACTGGAAGGAGGTTGACATTCCCAACCTCTGAGAGCAACGGTGAGTGGGTGTTGAGTTCTTCTGCAGCATTCTGTCCCCTATAACGGTGCCATTCATTCTTAAGCCATTTCATTCGTAATTGGCTTGGTTTGGTTGTCTGCCTTCAGAAAAAACTGTGAGTACAAGAAGCCTCAGAAAAAATGAACAATCTAAGTCTGCATTTACTCACCCTTCAGGTATCCCAGATGAGCCCACAGATGACGCAGGATTTTTCTCATCTTTTCACTGTACTTGTGGAAGGGATGCCTATCTACTTAACCTGCTATGGTCTACCCCTTCTAGGAGGGAGCACATAAGCAATCAAGTGCAGGATCTGGCCGGCTCTTCCAGATGGTGACACAGGAACAAGCTCTATGTGGGGCCACAACCAGAGGAATGTGGTGGTGCCCAGGTGAGGATGTCCGTGACCCTGAAGCCCCAGAGAAGGTATTACAATACTCCTTTAGTACCACCATCTACACACTATGACATGTTAGCAGCTCATTTGGCCCCTTGCTTCCTCATGTGGGGTGGCTTTCCTCCACTGGTGAGGGCAGAGTTCCAGTGTGACAGCCTTTCTGTATATCCACACTTGGTGGGTCCCAAGCTCTTGTCCAGCATCCAAGAAATTGAGCAATGAAACTGGCTGTCAGCGAAGAGGGGACAGAAAGGGCAGGTCTTCCTTGAAGTCAGGCTGTCTCTTCTCTTATTGGCTGAGTCTGAGGTCTTTATAGGCACAGGATGGGGAGTGTGTGCTGATTGGTTTGTGAGTATGCACAAAAGGTTAAAGCAAAGACACCACTCAAAGGTGGGCACGACAGCATGGAAAACCAAGTAGGAAAGGGTAGGTATATGTATAATAGGTGAAGGGTAGGGATCAATCAGAGGAAAGTGTGCCAAACAGGAAGAAAAGTTCTGAATCTGGTTCAAGGATTTAACTTGTAGCTTGGCTTTCAGGCTTTAAATTGTCTGTGGCTTGGAAATAGGGTTTCACCAGGGACACACCCTATCTGACTAGGCATTTCACTGCCTCTTGTAGCTATCAAAAGTCTGTCCTTCATGATATGAACAGACATTTCTCAAGACATTCATACAGCCAACAGACACATGAAAAAATGCTCATCATCACTGGCCATCAGAGAAATGCAAATCAAAACCACAATGAGATACCATCTCACCCAGTTAGAATGGCGATCATTAAAAAGTCAGGAAACAACAGGTGCCAGAGAGGATGTGGAGAAATAGGAACACTTTTACACTGTTGGTGGGACTGTAAACTAGTTCAACCATTGTGGAAGACAGTGTGGCGATTCCTCAAAGATCTACAACTAGAAATACTATTTGATCCAGCCATCCCATTACTGGGTATATACCCAAAGGATTATAAATCATGCTGCTGTAAAGTCACATGCACACATAAGTTTATTGTGGCATTATTCACAATAGCAAATACTTGGAACCAACCAACCCAAATGTCCATCAATGATAGACTGGATTAAGAAAATTTGGCACATATACACCATGGAATACTATGCAGCCATAAGGATGAGTTCATGTCCTTTGTAGGGACATGGATGAAGCTGGAAACCATCATTCTCAGCAAACTATCACAAGGACAATAAACCAAACACTGCATGTTCTCACTCATAGGTGGGAATTGAACAATGAGAACACTTGGGCACAGGAAGGGGAATATCACACACTGGGGCCTGGTGTGAGGTTGGGAGAGTGGGGAGGGATAGCATTAGGAGATATACCTAATGTAAATGATGAGTTAATGGGTTCAGCACACCAACCCAGCACATGTATACATATGTAAACAATCTGCACATTGTGCACATGTACCCTAGAACTTAAAGTATAATAAAAATAAAAAATAAAAAAAGTCTGTCCTTCATTTTATTCATTCAGATCTTTTAATTTATTAAACTCTTCTTGACTTTTGTTCTTTAAATGATCTATTGAGTTTCTACTTTCTAACTGTTTATCATTTCTAACAATTTTATATTATTTCTAGACTTTCAGGCCTATCATTCTATTTGATTATCTTTTAATACTTGTCTACATTTTAATATTACTTTTATTTTATTTCTTGAAATACATTAAGCTACTTATGTATATTTAATGTCATCATTAAAGAATGCAGCATTTTAAAGTAGTTATTTTGTTGTTTCTAATACTTTTAATAGTGGTTTTATAAATGTTACATATTTTAAAATCTATTTCAATCATCTAAACCTCATTTGGAAGGACTCTTTAAGGCCTGGGTTTAAGTTGTTTAACAATTTTTCAGTATGCAGCAGCCAGGTGCTATAAAATAAAATTTACTCCGAATTCTCAGATTGAGTTTTTGGGAAGGGACAGAAGTAGTACACATTCTGGCCTCAGGCCCATATAATAACAGATTTTGGTTAGAAAATTAAAGAGTAGACATCATGACTTCTCCCTCTGCACCTGAAAACCAAGATTGAGATGGCTGCCTTTGTGTCTCTTTCTATAAGGAAACTTGGTCTAGCTGCTCCTTTTTCAGTCTCCATTTGATTGTGAGAGTCCTCTTTTGTGGTCCCAGCTTTATGTAGGCGTTTGGACCAGATTTCTTACCTTGAGTAACCTTGTGATTTGTTTTCTTTCCGTACATCAAGCCCATTAAAACTTTTCACTTTAAGACACTACTGCTTCTCTAAGTCTTTGTTTTTCATTATTGTTGTCCTCTGACAGTTTTTTACACTTTTTGATGTAAGATGATCTACAGTTTGACAAATTTTGACAGACAAATACACGTGAAATTTTTACCATAATCTAGATAGTTAATATATCCATCACCCTCCAAAGTCTCTGGTGTTTCTTTATATTCCCTTATTAAGTAACTACTAAATTGTTTTGCAAAATATCTGTACCATTTTCCATTCCCATCAACATTATTTGACAGTTCTGGTTGCTCTGTTTCATCGCAAACAGTAAGTATTGCTGTTTTCATATTTTTATTTTTGGCTATTCCAATAGGTATACTGAACTGCTAACATGCCATAGTCCACAGACAGTGGAGCTAAAGGAGCACTGTAACACTGTGTATTGTGCATATTATCGTGGTTTTAATGTGCATTGTCCTAGTGAATAATAATGTTGGGCATCTTTCCATGTCCTTACTTGCCATCGGCATACCTTTGCTGAACTGTCTTTTTAAATCATTTGCCATTAAAAAAAAAATAGGTGGTTGTTTCCTTACCTGTTAAACCTTAACGGTTCTTTATATTTTCTGAATACTATTCCTTTATTAGCTATAATTTTCACCAGGATTTTTTCTCAGTTCATGGTTTGACTTTTTGTTCCTTTAATAGTAACTTTTGAAGAGGAGTTTTTAATTTTAATAAACTTCAATTTATTTGTTCAGTTATAGATTTTGCATTATATGTCATATTTGAGAAATCTTTGCCTAGCATATAGTCACAAAGACTGTCTCCTGTGCTTTATTCTAGAAGTTTTATAGTTTTACATCTTACATTTAAATCTATGATCTACTTAAGTCTATTTTTGTATATGGAGTAAGTTATGGATTCAAGTTCATTTTTTGGATATGGCTATCCAGTTGTTCCAGCATCATAGGTTGGAAAGGCAATCCTGTGTTCATGCATTGCCATTGTGCCTTTGTTTAATACTTCAATAAAGCCATTATCAAGTTCAGTAAGTCAAACCAACTTAAGTTGGAGACTGTCTACATTTGACTTTATTTATACAGGTTGAGCATCCGTAATCCAAATCTCCCAGATCTGAATAATCCCAAATCCAAAACTTGATGATTTTCTTTTCTTTTTTTTTTTTTTTGAGACGGAGTCTCACTCTGTCGCCCAGGCTGGAGTGCAGTGGCCGGATCTCAGCTCACTGCAAGCTCCACCTCCCGGGTTTACGCCATTCTCCCACCTCAGCCTCCCGAATAGCTGGGACTACAGGCGCCCGCCACCTCGCCCGGCTAGTTTTTTGTATTTTTTAGTAGAGACGGGGTTTCACCGTGTTAGCCAGGATGGTCTCGATCTCCTGACCTCGTGATCCGCCCGTCTCGGCCTCCCAAAGTGCTGGGATTACAGGCTTGAGCCACCGCGCCCGGCCGCTAAACTTGATGATTTTCAACATGATGCCAGAAAAGGAAAATTCCATACCAGACCTCATGCACACAAACTGTTTCATCATCAAGATTATTGAAAATATTGTTTAAAATTATATTCAGTCTTTATGAATAAGGTATATATAAAAAATAACTGTATTTTGTGTTTATACTTGGGTTCTATCCCCAAGATATAATGTATATGCAAATATTCCAGAATTCAAAACTTAAAACAGTTCTGATTCCAGTAATTTTGGATCAGGGATACTCCACTTGTACCAGTGTCACACTGTTTTGACTACTATCGATTTGTAAGAGTATTGAAATCAGCCTTCTCATTGTATAATATTATCAGGGTTATTTTAGCTGTGCTAGATCCTTTGCAGTTTTACATAAATTTTATAATCAGTTCGTCAATTTAAAAGAAGCCTCCTGGCTTGTTGAGAATTAATTGGGATTTTGTTGTACATAGAGGTTAAATTTATAGTTTAATTTATAGGTTAATTCACATCTTGAAAATAATAAATATTTCCACTCATAAAGTGTATCTCTCCATTTACATAGGTTGTATTTAATTTTCTCAGTAATATTTTGTAATTTTTAGCATGTAGGTCTTTCCATATGTTATCAGGAGTATCTGTATTTCATTTTTTATGAAGTTGTAAATGGTATTTTTAAAAATTAAATTTGTTTATTGCTAGTACATAGCAACACAGTTCATTTGTGAATGTTGATTCTATATCCTACAATTTGGCTAAACTCACTTATTCGTTATAGTAGCTTTTTTAGTAGATTTGATCAGATTTTCTACATAGATCAAAGGTTGTTAAATTTTTCCTTTCTCAAACCACTCTCTTACTAAAGATAGAAAATATTTTCAGACTTATGGCAAACAGTCTGTGTTGCAACTCTGCTATTGTAGT
Organism: Rhinopithecus bieti; assembly: GCF_001698545.2. Classification (NCBI taxonomy): domain Eukaryota; kingdom Metazoa; phylum Chordata; class Mammalia; order Primates; family Cercopithecidae; genus Rhinopithecus; species Rhinopithecus bieti. The sequence continues at coordinate 191,949 of NW_016803382.1, forward strand.
ATGTATCCAACCATAGACAATCCAAACATTAGTAAATATAGCTGTATTCCACTAAAGCTTTATTTAGAAAAACAAGAAGCTGACACAGTTTGGAATTTACTCACCTTATTTTGTGATCATGTGAATAAAGACAGTTTTGCTTCTTCCTTTTAACCTGGATACCTTTTACTTACTTCTGTTGCCTGAATGTACTAGCTAGAATCTTCAGAACCATGCTCCATAGAAGTCGTGAAAGTAGACATTTCTGTACTGTCCTTCATCTTATAGAAAAACATTCCACTTTTCACCATGATGCATGTTAATAGTAGGTCTATGATAGATGCTCTTTATCGTGCTGACTGAGTCTCCTTGCATTCTTAGCTTGCTGAGAGTTTTATTTTTTAGAAAGTCAGAAATCAATGTTGAATTGTATGAAATGCCTTTAACTGTTGAAGTGATCCTATGGATCTTCTCTTACTTTGTTGATTAGGCTGGGGAAAAGTGATGTTTGAATGTTAAGCAAACCCTCCATTCCTGGGATGAACTCTTTGTTTATTATGTATTAACATTTTATTATGTCATTGGATTCAGTTTGCTAAAGTTTCAATTAGAATTTATTGTTTAGACATTTTTAGTGCAGTTTTATATTTACAGCAAAATGGAGGGAAAGATGCAGAGATTTTCCATATATCCTGCCCCAACACGGGCATAGTCTCCCTCATTATCAATATCTCTCACCAGGGTGGTACAGTTATTACAATGAAGGGACCTATATTGACACATCATAATCATGCAAAGCCCATAGTTTACATTAGGAACTACTCTTGGTGATGCACATTTTATCAGTCTGGATAAAGGTATAATAACGTGTATCCATCATTATAGTGCCATAGATTTCCACTGCTTTAAAAAATCTTCTGTGTCCTGCCTATGTGCCCTTTTCCTGCCCTCACCAACCCCTTGGCAGCCACCGATCTATTTTACTGTATTCATAGTTTTGCCTTTCCAGAATGTCATGTACTTAAAATCATACAGTAAGTAGCCTTTTCAGATTGGCGTCTTTCACTTGGTAATATACATTTAAATTTCCTTCATTTCTTTTAATGACTTGATCGCTCATTTCTTTTTAGAACTAGTAGTAATCCATTGTATGCCTGTAGCACATGTTATTCATTCACCTATTGGAGGACATAAACATTGAGTGAATTTTTATATCCATGCTTATGAGTGGTTTTTTTTTTTTTTTTTTTTTTGTAACATTATTGTTGAATTGTGGTTCAGTGTAATGGTAACAATATAGAATTCGTTGGGATATACTTTTTATTTGGGGAAGGAAGAGTTGTGTAAAATATTATCATTTCTTTCTAAAATGTTTGGTAGAATTCAGCAGCCTAGATGGCTGGACCTGGAGTTCTCCTTGTAGAAAGGTTTTCAACTATAACTATCTTTTTTATAGGTATAAAGTAATGCAGGTTATCTATTCTTGATTGAGTTTTGGTAATTTTCATTTTTCAAGAAATTTGTCAGTTTAAATTGTCATGTTTATTAACATAAGTTCTATAATATGACCTTTTGTAGCATCTGTATAATCTGTAATAATGCCACATTACTCATTTCTGAAGTTAGTAATTTGTATCTTCTCTTTTTCCTTAGCAGTCTGGCAAGATAGAGGTTTGTTGCTTTTATTGATCTCAAAATGTTTGGGGTTGTGGACTTTCCCTACTGTTTTAATGTTTTACTGGTTTTATTTTTGATGTTTTGGTCCTTTAGGCCCATTGTTTAAAAAAAAAAAAACCATAGCCTGGGTAGCTTATAAACAAAATAAATAGATTTCTCACAATTCTGGAAGTTACATAGTCCAAGATCCAGGTGCTGTTAGGCTGGATGTGTGGTGAGGGGCCACTTCATGATTTATAGATACATTCTTTTCCCTTGGCAGAAGAAGCCTTTCCAGAGGCTCTCTGGAGTCTCATGTATAAAGATATTAGTCTATTCATAAAGGCTTAGCCCTCATGACCTAATTACCTTCAAAAAGACTTACCTCCTAGTGACATCACCTCTGTGTCTTGGTTTCAGCCTACGAATTTTGGAGAGACACAAACATTCAGACTATAGGAGGTATTTGTTATTTCCTTTCAAATGCATCCTTTGGATTTAATGTTCTCTTCTTTTTTCTGATTTCTTAAGATAGAAGTCAAAGTAATTTATTTGAGACTCTTCTAATATAGACATTAAGTGCTGAAAAATTGTGTTTAAGCACAGTTGTATGGGCATTCCACAATTTCTGATATGTTGTATTTTTATTTTTATTCAGTTCAAAATATTTTCTATTTTTTTATTACCTCTTTCATTCGGGGTTACTTAGTTGCGTATTACTTAGTTTCCAAATATTTGAATACTTCGTAGGGCTGTTTTTGCTATTAATTTCTAATTTGATGGCTTTGTGGTCGGGGCACATACTTTGTACGACTTAAACCCTTTTGACTCAATATTTCCATTGAGAGATATTGTATGGTCTACAATGTGGTCTGTTTTGCTAAGAGTTCTATGGGCACTCGAAAAGCATGGTGCTGTTCAATTCCACTCTATTCTCATTGATTTTCTGCCTCCTTGTTCTATCACTTATTGAGTAAAGGCTACTGAAACTACAAATTACTTTGAAATTTTCTGTTCCTTTCTGTAGCTCTGTCCATTTTGCCTCATACATTTTGAAGATGTTATGTTATTTGGGCCATAAACATTTAGCATATTTGTGTCTTCTTGTCTAAGTGAACCTTTTATTATTGTCATATGAACTTGTTTATTGTGGGGACTGTTTTTTGTTGTGAAGTTTACTTTGGTATTATACAGCGACTCCTGCTCAGCTTTCTTCTGTCAAGTGTTCACATTAGCTTTATTCAACTTTTTAATCAATTAGTATCTTTAAATTTAAAGTGCATTGCTGAGGTCACTTCCAAGATGGCCAAATAGGAACAGCTCTGGTCTACAGCTCCCAGTGAGATCTATGCAGAAGACGGGTGATTTCTGCATTTCCAACTGAGGTACCTCATTCATCTCATTGGGACTGGTTGGAGAGTGGGTGCAGCCCAGAGAAGGCGAGCCAAAGTAGTGTGAGGCATCACCTCACCCGGGAAGTACAAGGGGTCAGGGGATTTTCCTTTCCTAGCCAAGGGAAGCCATGAGTGACTGTACCTGGAGGAGCAGTACACTCCTGCCCAAATACAGCACTTTCCCCATGGTCTTCACAACCAGCAGACCAGGAGATTCCCTCCCATGCCTGGCTCTGCAGGTCCCACATCCATGGAGCCTTGCTTGCTGCTAGCACAGCAACCTGAGATTGACCTGGGACACTGGATCATGGTAGGAGGTGGAGCATCCACCATTGCTGAGGCTTGCAGAGGCGGTTCTATGCTCACAGTGTAAACAAAGTGGCAGGGAAGCTCCAACTGGGCAGAGCCCACTGCAGCACAGCAAGGCCTACTGCCTCTCTAGATTCCATCTCTGGGGGCAGGGCATATCTGAACAAACAGCAGCAGACAGCTTCTCCAGACTTAAATGTCTTTGCCTGACAGCTCTGAAGGGAGCAGTGGTTCTCCCAGCATAGTGTTCGAGCTCTGATAATGGACAGACTGCCTCAAGTGGGTCCCTTACCACGATGTAGCCTGACTGGGAGACATCTCCCAGTAGGGGCCTACAGACACCTCATACAGGTGGGTGCCCCCTGGGATAAAGTTTCCAGAGGAAGGATCAGGCAGCAATATTTGCTGTTCTGCAGCCTCTGCTGGTGATTCCCAGAGAAAAAGGGTCTGGAGTGGATGTCCAGCAAATTCCAACAGACCTGCAGCTGAGGGGCCTGTATATTAGATAAAAAACTAACAAAGAGAAAAGAATAGCATCAACATCAACAAAAAGGGCATCCACACAAAACCCCATCCATAGGTCACCAACATCAAAGACCAAAGGTAGATAAAACCACAAAGATGGGGAGAAACCAGAGTAGAAAGGCTGAATATTTCAAAAAATGGAATGCCTCTTCTCCTCCAAAGAAACAAAACTCCTCACCAGCAAGGGAACAAAACTGGCTGGAGAAAGAGTTTGACACATTGACAGAAGTAGGCTTCATAAAGTTGGTAATAACAAACTTCTCCGAGCTAAAGGGCATGTTCTAACTCATCCCGAGGAAGCTAAAAACCTTAAATAAAAGGTTAGATGAATGACTAATCAGAATAACCTATGTAGAGAAGAGCTAAAATGACCTGATGGAGCTGAAAACCACGGTAGTACGAGAACTTCATGAAGCATACACAAGTATCAATAGCCGATTTGATCAAGCGGAAGAAAGCATATCAGTGATTGAAGCTCAAATTAATGAAAGTGAGAAAAAAAGATTACAGGAAAAAAGAGTGAAAAAAACAAAGCCTCCAAGAAATATGGGACTATGTGAAAAGACCAAATCTACGTGTGATTGGTGTACCTGAAAGTGACAGAGAGAATGGAATCAAGTTAGAAAACACTCTTCCGGATATTATCCAGGAGAACTTCCCCAACCTAACAAGGCAGGCCAACATTCAAATTCAAGAAATACAGAGAACAACACAAAAATACTCCTCGAGAAGAGCAACACCAATACACATAATTGTCAGATTCACCAAACTTGAAATGAAGGAAAAAATGTTAATGGCAGTCAGAGAGAAAAGTCAGGATACCCACAAAGGGAAGACCATCAGGAACACTGGATCTCTCTGAATAAATCCTACAAGCCAGAAGAGAGTGGGGGCCAATATTCAACATTCTTAAAGAAAAGAATTTTCAACCCAGAATTTCATATCCAGCCAAACTCGGCTTTGTAAGTGAAGGAGAAATAAAATCCTTTACAGACAAGCAAATGCTGAGAGATTTTGTCACCACCAGGCCTGAAGGAAACATTAGACATGGAAAGGAACAACCTGTACCACCCACTGCAAAAACATGCCAAATTATAAAGACCATTAATGCTATTAAGAAACAGCATCAATTAATGGCTGAAATAACCAGCTAACATCATAATGACAGGATCAAATTCACACATAACAAATTAATCTTAAATACAAATGGGCTAAATGCCCCAATTGAAAGGCATAGACTGGCATATTGGATAAAGAGTGAAGACCCATCAGTATGCAGTATTCAGGAGACCCATCTCATGTGCAAAGACACACATAGGCTCAAAATAAAGGGATGGAGGAAGATCNCTGAGAGATTTTGTCACCACCAGGCCTGAAGGAAACATTAGACATGGAAAGGAACAACCTGTACCACCCACTGCAAAACATGCCAAATTATAAAGACCATTAATGCTATTAAGAAACAGCATCAATTAATGGCTGAAATAACCAGCTAACATCATAATGACAGGATCAAATTCACACATAACAAATTAATCTTAAATACAAATGGGCTAAATGCCCCAATTGAAAGGCATAGACTGGCATATTGGATAAAGAGTGAAGACCCATCAGTATGCAGTATTCAGGAGACCCATCTCATGTGCAAAGACACACATAGGCTCAAAATAAAGGGATGGAGGAAGATCTACCAAGCAAACGGAAAGAAAAACAAAGCAGGGGTTGCAATCCTGGTCTTCAATAAAAGAGACTTTAAACCAATAAAGATCAAAACAGACAAAGAAGGCCATTACATACTGGTAAAGGGATCAATTCAACAAGAAGAGCTAACTATTCAAACGTATATGCACCCAATACAGGAGCACCCACATACAGAAAGCAAATTCTTACAGACCTGCAAAGAGACTTAGACTCTCACACAATAATAATGAGAGGCTTTAACACCCAACTGTCAATATTAGATCAACAAGACAGAAACATAACAAGGATATCCAGGACTTGAACTCAGCTCTGCACCAAGGAGACCTAACAGACATCTACAGAGTCTCCACCCCAAATCAACAGAATATACATTCTCAGCACCACATGGCACTTATTCTAAACTTAACCACATAATTGGAAGTAAAACACTCCTCAGCAAATGTAAGAGAACAGAACTCAAACAAACTGTTTCTCAGACCACATTGAACTCAAATTAGAACTCAGGATTAAGAAACTCACTCAAAACCACACAACTGCATGGAAACTGAACAACCTGCTCCTGAATGACTACTGGATAAATAACGAAATGAAGGAAGAATAAAGATGTTCTTTGAAACCAATGAGAACAAAGACACAACATACCAGAATCTCTGGGACACATTTAAAGCAGTGTGTAGAGGGAAATTTATAGCACTAAATGCCCACAAGAGAAAGCAGGAGAGATCTAAAATCGACACCATAACATCACAATTAAAAGAATTGGAGAAACAAGAGCAAACAAATTCAAAAGCTAGCAAAAGACAAGAAATAACTAAGATCAGAGCAGAACTGAAGGAGATAGCGACACAAAAAACCCTTCAAAAAAAATCAATGGGGGGCGTGCCCAAGATGGCTGAATAAGAACTGCTCCAGCCTCCAGCTCCCAGCATGAGCGACACAGAGGATGAGTGATTTCTGCATTTTCAACTGAGGTACTGGGTTCATCTCACAGGGTTGTGTTGGACAATCCGTGCTGGTCCACGGGTGCAGGCCAACCAGCAAGAGCTGAAGCAGGGCGAGGCATTGCCTCACCTGGGAAGTGCAAGGGGGAAGGGAATTCCTTTTCCTAGCCAAGGGCAATTGAGACACACAACACCTGAAAAATCGGGTAACTCCCACGCTAATACCGCGCTTTACTAAGGGTCTTAGCAAACAGCGCACCAGGAGATTATATGCCACACCTGGCCCAGAGGGTCCCAAGCCCACGGAGCCTCCCTCATTGCTAGCACAGCAGTCTGAGATCTAACTGCAAGGCGTCAGCGAGGCTGGGGGAGGGGCGCCTGCCATTGCTGAGGCTTAAGTAGGTAAAGCCTCCGGGAAGCTCGAATTGGGTGGAGCCCACCACAGCTCAAGGAGGCCGGCCTGCCTCTGTAGACTCCTCCTCTGGGGACAGGGCATAGCTAAACAAAAAGCAGCAGAAACCTCAGCAGAGGTAAATGCCCTTGTCTGACAGCTTTGAAGAGAGCAGTGGATCTCCCAGCATGGAGTTTGAGATCTGAGAA
>NW_016803382.1:202869-217240 GCF_001698545.2 Rhinopithecus bieti
AAACAACCCCATCAAAAAGTGGGCAAAGGATATGAACAGACACTTCTCAAAAGAAGACATTCATACAGCCAACAGACGTATGAAAAAATGCTCATCATCACTGGCCATCAGAGAAATGCAAATCAAAACCACAATGAGATACCATCTCACACCAGTTAGAATGGCAATCATTAAAAATTCAGGAAACAACAGGTGTTGGAGAGGATGTGGAGAAATAGGAACACTTTTACACTGTTGGTGGGACTGTGAACTACTTCAACCATTGTGGAAAACAGTGTGGCGATTCCTCAAGGATCTAGAACTAGAAATACCATATGACCCAGCCATCCCACTACTGGGTATATACCCAAACGATTATAAGCCATGCTGCTATAAAGACACATGCACACTTATGTTTACTGCGGCACTATTCACAATAGCAAAGACTTGGAATCAACCCAAATGTCCATCAGTGACAGACTGGAATAAGAAAATGTGGCACATATACACCATGGAATACTATGCAGTCATAAAAAAGGATGAGTTTGTGTCCTTTGTAGGGACATGGATGCAACTGGAAACCATCATTCTCAGCAAACTTTCACAAGATCAGAAAACAAAATACTGCATGTTCTCACTCATAGGTGGGAATTGAACACTTGGACACAGGAAGGGGATCATCACACACGGGCTCCTATTGTGCAGAGGGGTGAAGGAGGGCTAGCATTAAGAGATATACCTAATGTAAATGATGAGTTAATGGGTGCAGCATACCAACATGGCACATGTATACATATGTAACAAACTTGCAGGTTGTGCACATGTACCCTAGAACTTAAAGTATAATAAAAATAAAAGAAAAGTATCCAAATTGGGAAATAAATAAGATTCTTTCTAAAATTAAAAAAAAAAAAATCAGCAAATCCAGGAGCTGATTTTTTGAAAAAATCAATAAAATAGATAGATTGCTAGCAAAACTAATAGGAGAAGAATCAAATAGATGCATTATAAATGATAAAGAGGATATCAACACTGATCCCACAGAAATATAAACTTATTTGGATTCACTCAGGATGGTGGCAGAAATAGTAAAGGGAAATATTAGGGAAAGTTATAGGGAATAGTCACAGGAGGCCAAAAGATTGCATAGCTTATAATAATTAAACAGCCTGAAGGCAGTCAGTTCCTGCCTTGGAGCATTAGGTCACAGGGTAAATGCTAAGACAATAGAGACTTCCCCAGTTAAATCTGTTTACACTACCTCCATTAACTAACTTTTGAGTTTGATGGCTCTCTTGGGGGAAAGTTGACCAGGGACATTGCCCCCAATGGTATTTACTTTAGACCACGGTACCTAAGCTTTTATCATTCGTAGAACTACTGTCAACCATGTTAATTATCCTCGTGTGTTTACTCAAAGCTTCTATTGTTAATTGTAATCTAAATAAATGCATGAAGTGCGAGCTTTTCAGGGCTAGCCACAGTGACAAACCTCTCTTGGTGTGCAAGTGGTTGGACACTCAACTGTACTGGCAAAGGAGAATATGTGTGTCAGTGTCCATTGTATTCATTCATCCGTCATTTAGGTCAGGGTCTGTGGGCAGGCACCTGCAGCTAAGGCACTCAATTGTGAGGAACAATACCTCACAAACTACCATCACAGAATAATATAAACACCTCTACGCAATCAAACTAGAAAATATGGAAGAAATGGTACATTCCTGGACATATACACCCTCCCAAGACTAAACCAGGAAGAAGTTGAATCCCTAAATAGACCAATCACAGGTTCTGAAATTGAGGCAATAACTACTAGCCTACCAAACAAAAGAAGTCCAGGACCAGAAGGATTCACTGCCAACTAGAGGTATAAAGAGGAGCAGGTACTATTCCTTCTGAAATTATTCCAATCAATAGAAAAAGACAGAATCCTCCCTAACTCATTTTATGAGGCCAGCATCATCATGATACCAAAGCCTGACAGACACAACAACAAAAAAATTTTAGGCCAATATCCTTGATGAACATCTATGTGAAAATCCTCAATAAAATATTGGCAAACCGAATCCAGCAGCACATCAAAAAGCTTATCCACCACGATCAAGTCAGCTTCATCCCTGGGATGCAAGATTGGTTAAACATGCACAAATCAATAAACGTAATCCAACACATAAACAGATATAACAACAAAAATCACATGATTACCTCAATAGATGCAGAAATTGCCTTCAGCAAAATTAAACAGCCTTTCATGCTAAAAACTCTCAATAAACTAGGTATTGATCGAATGTATCTCAAAATAATAAGAGCTATTTATGAAGAACCCAGCCAATATCATACTGAATGGGCAAAAACTGGAAACATTTCCTTTGAAAACTGGCACAAAGGCCGGGCATGGTGGCTGAAGCCTGTAATCCCAGCACTTTGGGAGGCTGAGACGGGCGGATCACGAGGTCAGGAGATCGAGACCATCCTGGCTAACACGCTGAAACCCCATCTCTACTAAAAAATACAAAACCTAGCCAGGCGTAGTGGCGGGCACCTATAGTCCCAGCTACTAGGGAGGCTGAGGCAGGGGAATGGCGTAAACCCAGGAGGTGGAGCTTGCAGTGAGCTGAGATCCGGCCACTGCACTCCAGCCTGGGCGACAGAGCGAGACTCCATCTCAAAAAAAAGAAAAGAAAACTAGTACAAGACAAGAATGCCCTCTCTCACCACTCCTATTCAGAATAGTATTGGAAATTCTGACCAGGGCATTCAGGCAAGATAAAGCAATAAAGGGTATCAAATAGGAAGAGAGGAAGTCAAATTGTCCCTGTTTGCAGATGACATGATTGTATATTTAGAAGAGCCCATTGGCTCACCCCAAAATCTCCTTAAGAAGATAAGCAACTTCAGGAATGTCTCAGGATACAAAATCAATGTGCAAAAATCGCAAGCATTCCTATACACCACTAACAGACAGAAAAATCACGAGTGAACTCCCATTCATAATTGCTACTAAGAGAATAAAATACCTAGGAATACAACTTACAAGGGATGTGAAGGATCTCTTCAAGGAGAACTACAAACCACCACTCAAGGAAATAAGAGAAGACACAAACAAATGTAAAAATATTCCGTGTTCATGTATAAGAAGAATCAATATTGTGAAAATGGCCTTACTGCCCAAAGCAATTTATACATTCAATGCTATTCCCATCAAGCTACCACTGACTTTCTTCACAGAATTGGAAAAAACTACTTTAAACTCCATATGGAACCAAAAAAGAGCCTGCATAGCCAAGACAATCCTGGGCAAGGAGGACAAATCTGGAGGCATCACCCCACCTGACTTCAAACTATACTACAAAACTACAGTAACCAAAACAGCATGATAGTGATAACAAAAAACAGAGATATAGACCAATGGAACAGAACAGAGGCCTCAGAAATAACACCACATTTCAACCCCAATCTGATCTTTGACAAACCTGACACACACAAGCAATGGGGAAAAGATACCCTACATAATAAATGGTGTTGGGGAAACTGGCTAGCCATATGCAGAAAACTGAAACTAGACCCTGTCCTTACACCTTGTACTAAAATCAACTCAAGATGGATCAAAGACTTAAACGTAAGACTTAGGACCATAAAAATCCTAGAAGAAAACCTAAGCAATACCATTCAGCACATAGGCATGGGCAAAGACCAAAGACCTTCAGAACAGCAAAAGAAAGTATCATCATAGTGAACAGGCAACCTACAAAATGGGAGAAAATTTTTGCAAATCCATCTGACAAAGGGCTAATATCCAGAATCTACAAAAAACTTAAAGAAATTTAGAAGAAAAAAGCAAACAACCCCATCAAAAAGTGGGCAAAGGATATGAACAGACACTTCTCAAAAGAAGACATGCAGCCAACACACATATGAAAAAAATGTTCATCATCACTGGTCATTACAGAAGTTCAAATCTAAACCACTGAGATACCATCTCATGCCAGTTACAATGGCAGTTATTAAAAGTCAGGAAACAACTGGTGCTGGAGAGGTTGTAGAAAATAGGAACACTTTTACACNCAGTGTGGCAATTCCTCAAGGATCTAGAACTAGAAGTACCATTTGACCCTGCAATCCCAATATTGGGCATATGCCGAAAGGATTATAAATCATTCTACAATAAATGCACATGCACATGTGTGTTTATTGTGGCACTATTCACAATAGCAAAGACTGGGAACCAACCCAAATGCCTATCAATGATAGACTGGATAAAGAAAATGCGGCACATATACACCATGGAATACTATGCAGCCATTAAAAGGATGAGTTCATGTCCTTTGCAGAAACATGGATGAAGCTGGAAACCATCATTCTCAGCAAACTATCACAAGATCAGAAAACCAAACACCACATGTTCTCACTCATAAGTGGGAGCTGAACAATGAGAACACATGGACACAGGGAGGGGAACATCACACTGGGGCCTGTGGGGGTGGGGGGCCTAGGGGAGGGATAACATTAGGGGAAATACCTAATACAGGTGACGGGTTGATGGGTGCAGCAAACCACCTGCCGTGTGTATATCTATGTAGTAAAACTGAACGTTCTGCATATGTTACCGAGAACTTAAAGTATAATTTTTAAAAATGCATTTCTCATTGGCAGCATTTAATTGAGTCTTACTTTTTACTGAGCCTTAGAGTCTACATTTTAATTGAGGTTTTTCAAACTAGTGTCATTTATAATGTAATTACTGACATAGTTAAGTTTGCCTCTCATCATACTGATTGCCATTATTCCTGGCTGTTCTTTATTTCTGTTTCCTTTTTGTTTCTACTTTATTATAGATTCATCAAATTTTTTTATTGTTTAGTTTTACTTTCTTTTGCTTATTAGGTATCATTTTGTTTGCTTTCTTAGTGGTTGTGTTAGGATTTATAGTAAATGATTTTAACTTATCAAAGTTCACCCTCAAGTAATATTATACCACATAATACATGGTATAATAATAATATAATAGTATATTTTCATTTTTATCCCAAATTCTTCCTGGATCTATGGGATCATAATTTTTATTAAGTTTACATAGTTTTGGCCTTTTAGGAATTTTATTCCTCAAAAAAAGCACTCCTGTATTTTATTTCTATTTTATTTCTTGTTACATAATTTTAGACTATTAAAATCCAAAATGCAGTTTATGTAAAAAATCAACAGAACTTTAAAAATGTTACTGTCAACAATTTACATTTAAAAGTTTGAAAAAAAAGGAGAGACTGGCAAATTGGATAGAGTCAAGACCCATTGGTGTGCTGTATTCAGGAGACCCATCTCATGTGCAAAAACATACATAGGCTCAAAATAAAGGGATGGAGGAATATGTACCAAGCAAAGAAAAAGCAAAAAAACAAAAAGCACAAAAAAAGCAGGAGTTGCCACCCTAATCTCTGATAAAACAGACTTAAAACCACCACAAAGATCAAAAGAGACAGAGAAGGGCATTACATAATAGTAAAGGGATCAATGCAACCAGAAGAGCTCACTATCCTAAATATATATGCACCCAATACAGGGGCACCCAGATTCATAAAGCAAGTACTTAAAGACATACAAAGAGACTTAGACTCCCACACAATAATAGTGGGAGACTTCAGCACCCCACTATCAATACCAGACAGGTCAACAAGACAGAAAATTAACAAAGATATTCAGGATTCGAACTCAGCTCAGGACCAAGCAAACCTAATAGACATCTACAGAATTCTCCACCCCAAAACAACAGAATATACATTCTTCTCAGCACCTCATCGCACTTATTCTAAAATTGACCACCTAATTGGAAGTAAAACACTCTTAAGCAAAGGCAAAAGAATGGAACTCATAACAAACAGCCTCTCAGACAACAGTGCAATCAAATTAGGACTCAGGATTAAGAAACTTACTCAAAACTGCACAACTACATGGAAACTGAACAACCTGCTTCTGAATGACTACTGGCTAAATAACGAAATTAAGGCAGACATAAATAAGTTCTTCTAAGCCAATGAGAACAAACATACAACGTACCAGAATATCTGGGACACAGCTAAAGCAATGTTTAGAGGGAAATTTATATACTAAATCCCCACAGGAGAAAACGGGAAAGATCCAAAATCAACACCGTAGCATCACAATTAAAAGAACTAGAGAAACAACAACAAGGAAATTCAAAAGGTAGTAGAAAACAAATAACTAAGATCAGAGCAGAACTGAAGGAGATAAAGACACAAAAAAAAGCCCTCAAAAAAAAAAAAATCAGTGAATCCAGGAGCTGGGTTTTTGAAAAGATCAACAAAATAGACTACTAGCAAGACTAATAAAGAAGAAAAGAGAGAAGAATCAAAAAGACACAATAAACAATGATAAAGAGGATATCACCACAGATCCTACAGAATTACAAACTACCATCAGAGAATATTTTAAACAACTCTACACAAACTGGAAAATCTAGAAGAAATGAATAAATTCCTGGATACATTCGCCCTCCCAAGACGAAACGGAAGAAATTGAATTCCTAAATAGACCAATAACAAGTTCTAAAATTGAGGCAGTAATTACTAGCCTACCAACCAAAAAAAGTCTAGGACAAGATGGATTCACAGCTGAATTCTACCAGATGTGCAAAGAGGAGCTGGTACCATTCCTCCTGAAACTATTCCAAACAATCACTAACCCATTATATGAGGCCAGCATCATCCTGATACAAAAACTTGGCAGAGGCACAACTAAAAAAGAAAATTTCAGGCCAATATCCCTGATGAACATCGATGTGAAAATCATCAATAAAATACTAGCGAACTGAATCCAGCAGCACATCAAAAAGCTTGTACACCAAGATAAAGTTGGCTTCATCCCTGGGATGCAAGGCTGGTTCAGCATAAGCAAATCAATAAACATACTCCATTACATAAACAGTACCAATGACAAAAACCACATGATTATCTCAATAAATGCAGAAAAGGCCTTCAATAAAAGTCAACACCACTTTATGCTGAAAACCCTGAATAAACTAGGTATTGATGGAATGTATCTCAAAATAATAAAAGCTATTTATGACAAACCCACAGCCAATATCATACTGAATGGGCAGAAACTGGAAGCATGCCCTTTGAAAACCGGCACAAGACAGGGATGCCCTCTTCCATCACTCCTATTCAACGTAGTGTTGGAAGTTCTAGTCAGGGCAATCAGGCAAGATAAAGAAATAAAGATATTCGAACGGGAAGAGAGGAAGTCAAATGGTCTCTGTTTGCAGATGACATGATTGTGTATTTAGAAAACCCCACTGTCTCAGCCCAAATCTCCTTAAGCTGATAAGCAACTTCAGCAAAGTCTCAGGATACTATATCAACATGCAAAAACCATAAGCATTCCTCTACTCCAATAACAGACAGAGAGCCAAATCATGAGTGAACTCCCATTCACAATTGCTACCAAGAGAATAAAATACTTAGGAATCCAACTTACAAGGGATGTGGAGGACATCTTTAAGAAGAACTGCAAACCACTGCTCGAGGAAATAAGAGAGGAAACAAACAAATGGAAAAACATTCCCTCCTCGTGGATAGGAGAAATTAATTTCATGAAAATGGCCATACTGCCCAAAGTAATTTACAGATTCAATGCTATCCCCATCAAGCTACCATTGACTTTCTTCAGAGAATTAGAAAAAACTAAATTTCATATGGGCCAAAAAAGAGCCTGTATAGCCAAGACAATCTTAAGCAAAAAGAACAAAGCTGGACGCATCATTCTCCCTGACTTCAAACTATAATATAAGGCTACAGTAACCAAAACAGCATGCTGCTGGTGCCCAACAGATATATAGACAATAGAACAGAACAGAGGCCTCAGAAATAATGCCACACATCTACAAGAATCTGATCTGTGACAAACCTGACAAAAACAAGCAATGGGGAAAGGATCCCCTATTTAATAAATAGTATTGGGAAAACTGGATAGTCATATAGAGATAACTGAAATTGGACCCCTTCCTTACACCTTATACAAAAATTAACTCAAGATGGACTAAATACTTAAACATAAGACCTAAAACCATAAAAACTCTAGAAGAAAACCTAGGCAGTACTATCCATGACATAGGCATGGGCAAAGACTTCATGACTAAAACGCCAAAAGCAATGGCAACAAAAGCCAAAATTGACAAATGGGATCTAATCAAACTAAAGAGCTTCTGCATAGCAAAATAAACTATCATTAGAGGGAACAGGCAACCCACAGAATGGGAGAAAATGTTTGCAATCTATCCATCTGACAAAGGGCTAATTTCCAGAATCTACAAGGAACTTAAACAAATTTGTAAGAAAAATACAAACAACCCCATCAAAAAGTGGGTGAAGGGTATGAACAGACACTTCTCAAAAGAAGACATTTATGTGGCCAACAAATATATGAAAAAAAGCTCATCATCATTGGTCACTAGAGAAATGCAAATCAAAACCACAATGAGATACCATCTTGTGCCAGTTAGAATGGCCATTATTAAAAAGTCAGGAAACAACAGATGCTGTAGAAGATGTGGAGAAATAGGTACGCTTTTACACTGTTGGTGGAAGTGCAAATTAGTTCAACCATTGTGAAAGACAGTGTGGAGATTCCTCAAGGATCTAGAACCACAAATACCATTTGACCCAGCAATTCCATTACTGGGTATATACCCAAAGGATTATAATTCATTCTACTATAACTGAAGGAATTACCCTACTTCCAGGTCCCTAGCGTACATCCATCCTAAGTGGTCTTAGGTAATCACTGTGGGCCTAATCTCTTTGCCTGTAGTTGGGTTAGATATGGGCATGTGTGTGATCTGGCCAATGACGTGTGGAGGGAAGTCTACTGGATGCCCTCTGCAAAGGTTTCTTCACTCTTAAAGAGACAAGTAAAGACTGCCCCCTTTTTAATATTGTACTTTGGCCTGTCAGAAAATGATCCCTACTATCCTTCAGTCATTTTGTAACCAGAGGAGAAAGCCAATATGTCAATGACAGCCATACTCAGTGGCTAAAGCCATACTCAGAGCCATACTCAGGGATATTTGATGATATTGTTGTGCACTTGAATTAACCTGCTCTGGACTTCTTGCTCATAGCATAATAAATGATCCTTCCTTATTGTATTGAAAAAAGTTGAGTGACAACCATAAGAAGGAAAAAAATAATGGCATTTGCAGTAAGAACTGGATGGAATTGGAGACCATTATTCTGAGTGAAGTGACTAAGGAATGCAAAATCAAACATACTATGTTCTCACTCGTAAGTGGGAGCTGAGCTATGAGGATGCAAAGGCATAAGAATAATACAATGCACTTTGGGGACTTGGGGGAAAAGGTGAGGGGGGTGAGGGATAAAAGACTACACATTGGATACAATGTACACTGCTTGGGTGATGGTTGCACCAAAATATCAGAAATCCCACTAAAAAATGTTTTCATGTAACCAAATATCACCTGTTCCCCAAAACTCTATTAAGATAATTTTTAATTAAAAAGAAAACATCACATCATATATTTTTTGTGTGTCATATCTTGTTTTTAACATTTAGGCTGTATATTTATATTTTCCTGGAAGCTCTAACTTGGCCCCAAAATGTTACATTATGGGCTTGTATAAAACATGTTTTTAAAAAATAATCAACCTCAAAATACGTTAAATTAAGTGAAGGAAAACCAGCACATCATCTAGATTTTTCACACAAACCTAGCATTTACCTTTTAGGGCTAGATATCTGCATTTTTCCTTGTAGGCCTGCTATGTTCAAATTTTTATTTTTTAAATTTCACAAGATGTGTCTTTGAAAACTGCTCTTAGGTAATACATGTTGAGTTCAGTGAAAGAAAACAGCACATCATATCTAATTTCTGTGCTGCATCTTGATTTTAGCATAGCAAGCTGTTTATGCACATCTTTCTGAAAGTGCCAACTTGGTTTCAAAGAGTTTTTTCTTTGCTTGTACAAATAGTATTTTGAAGAGTGATCAATGTCTAAACATGTTAAATTAAGTAAAAGAAAGCAGCACATCATTTAGGGTTTTGGCACACAGCTTGCATTCACCTTTTAGGACTACGTATTCACATTTTTCTTTGTTGGCCTACTAAGTAAGCTCAAATTGTGTTTTCTGAGGTTTGACAAGACATGTCTTTGAAAAACTGCTCTTAGTTAAAACATGTTGAATTCAGTGGGGAAAAAAATGCGTATCATCTATATTCAGTGTGCCATAACTTGTGTTTAGCATTTAGGGCTTTACATGAATATTTTCCCAGAAGATCTAACTGGCCTCTGAAATGTAATTTTCTGAGCTTGTAAGAAATGTGTTTCTGAACAGTGATCAAGTCAAAATGTTAAATTTAATGAAGAAAAACCACATCATCTAAATTTTGGCACAAAATTTGCATTTACCTTTCAGGGCTAGATATTTTCATTTTCTGTGTGGGCCTACTGTGCTCAGAATTGTGTTATCTGAAATTTGACAAGATGTGTCTTTGAAAACTGTTCTTTGTTAATACATGTTGAATTCAATGATAGAAAACAGCTCATCATACATTATTTGTGTGTCATCTTTTGCTTTTAGCATATAGGGCTGTTTATGCATGTCTTCCTGGAAGCACTAACTGGGCTCCAAAATGTTTTTTGCTGAGCTTGTACAAAACGTGTTATAAACAGTGATGATTGTAAAAAACCTGTTGAATTCAGTGATGGAAAACAGCATGACATCTAGGTTTTTGGCACAAAGCATGCATTTAACATTCAAGGCTAGATTTTTACATTTTCTATGTGGCCTACTATGCTCATAATTGTGATTTTAGAAATTAGGGAACATGTGCCTTTGAAAGCTGCTCTTAGTTAATACATATTGAATTCACTGAAAGAAAAAAGAACAACACATATTATTTGTGTGCCACATCTTGATTTTCACATTTAGGGCTGTGTATGCATATCTTCCTGAAAGCACTAACTGGGCTCCAAAGTTTTCACTGAGCTTGTACAAACGGGTTTTTGGAAAGTGATTAATGTCAAGACATTTGAATTATAAGGAAAAAAACAGCACATTATCTAGGTTTTTGGCACAAAGCTTCTGTTTACCTTTTAGAGCTAGACATTTTTATTTTTCATGTGGGCCTTTTGGACTCAGAATTGTGTTTTATGAGATCTGACAAGCTGTGTCTTTGAAAACTGCTTTTAGTTAATACATGTTGATTTCAGTAAAAGAAAACAGAACATCATATATTATTTGTGTGCCATATCTTACTTGCAGCATATAGTGCTGTTTATGCATATCTTCTTGGAAGTACTAATTTGGCTTTGAAAAGTTTTTTTCTGAGCTTGTACAAAAGGTGTTTTTAAAGAGTGATCATTGTCAAAACAGGTTAAATTAAGTGAAGGAAAACAGTACATCATCTAGATTTTGCCACACAGCCTGCATTTACCTTTCAGTGCTAGATATTGACATTTTCTGTGTTTGCCTACTGAGATCATAATTGTGATTTTTGAGATTTGCCGTGTGTCTTTGAAAACTGTTATAAGTCAAAACATTTTGAATTTAGTGAAAGGAAAAGGTACATCATGAACTTTATGTGCCATGTTCTGCTTTTAGCATTCAGGGCTTTATATGCATATTCCTGGTAGTGCTAACTAGACTCCAGATGCTTTTTTTAAGATGGAGTCTCATTCTTGTTTCCCAGGCTGGAGTGCAGTGGTGCAGTCTTAGCTAACTGCCACCTCCACCTCCTGGGTTCAAGCAATTCTCCTGCCTCAGCCTCCCAAGTAGCTGGGATTACAGGCACCTGAAACCACACCCAGCTAATTCTTATACTTTCAGTAGATATGGGATTTCACCATGTTGGCCAGGCTGGTCTTGAACTCCTGACCTCAGGTGACCTGCTCATCTCAGCCTCCCAAAGTGCTGGATAACAGGCATGAGCCACTGCACCCAGGCTCCAAATGCTTTTTATAGAGCTTGTACAAAACGTGTTTTTGAAAAGTGATTAATTTCAAAACATGTTTAGTTCAGTGAAAGAAAACAGCACATCACACATCATTCCAAGATGGCCGAATAGGAACAGCTCCAGTCTACAGCTCCCAGCGTGAGTGATGCAGAAGATGGGTGATTTCTGCATTTCCAACTGAGGTACCAGGTTGATCTCATTGGGACTTATTGGACAGTGGGTGCAGCCCACAGAGTGGGAGTCAAAGCAGGGCGGGGCATTGCCTCACCCGGGAAGCACAAGGGGTCAGGGAATTCCCTTTCCTAGCCAAGGGAAGCCGTGACAGATGGTACCTGGAAACTCGGGACATTCCTGCCCTAATACGGTACTTTTCCAATGGTCTTAGCAAACAGCACACCAGGAGATTGTATCCCGTGCCTGGATAGGTGGTTCCCACACCCACAAAGCCTTGCTCACTGCTAGCACAGCAGTCCAAGATCGGACTGCAAGGTGGCAGCGAGGTTGCGGGAGGGGCGTCCGCCATTGCTGAGGCTTGAGTAGGTAAACAAAGTGACTGGTAAGCTGGAACTGGGTGGAGCCCACCGCAGCTCAACTAGGCCTGCCTGCCTCTGTAGACTCCCCCTATGGGGGCAGAGCATAGCTGAAGAAAAGGCAGCAGAAACTTCTGCAGACTTAAACCTACCAGTCTGACAGTTCTGAAGAGAGCAATGGTTCTCCCAAGCACAGAGTTTGAGATCTGAGAACAGACAGACTGCCTCCTCAAGTGGGTCCCTGAACCCCAAGTAGCTTAACTGGGAGACACCTCCCAGTAGGGGCTGACTGACACCTCATGCAGCTGGGTGCCTCTACGAGATGAAGCTTCCAGAGGAAGCATCAGGCAGCCACAGTTGCTGTTCTGCAATATTTGCTGTTCTGCAGCCCCTGCTGGTGATACCCAGGCAAACAGGGTCTGAAGTGGACCTCCAGCAAACTCAAAAAGACCTGCATCTGAGGGTCCTGACTGTTAGAAGGAAAACTAAAAAACAGAAAGGAATAGCATCAGCACCAACAAAAAAGATATACACACAAAAACCCCATCTATAGATCCCCATCATCAAAGACCAAAGGTAGATAAAACCACAAAGATGGGGAGAAACGAGAGCAGAAAAACGGAAAATTCTAAAAATCAGAGTGCCTCTTCTCCTCCAAAGGATCGTAGCTCCTCACCAGCAATGGAACAAAGCTGGATAGAGAATGACTTTGACGAGTTGACAGAAGTAGGCTTCAGAAGATCGGTGATAACAAACTGCTCCGACCTAAAGAAGGATGTTCAAATCTATCGCAAAGAAGCTAAAAACCTTCAAAAAAAGATTAGATGAATGGCTAACCAGAATAAACAGCGTAGAGAAGACCTTAAATGACATGATGCAGCTGAAACCCATGGCACGAAAACTGCTGATGCATGCACAAGTTTCAGTAGCTGATTCGATCAAGTGGAAGAAAGGGTATCAGTGATTGAAGATCAAACAAATGAAACGAAGTAGGAAGAGAAGTTTACAGAAAAAAGAGTAAAAAGAAGTGAACAAAGTCTCCAAGAAATATGGGACTATATGAAAAGACCACATCTATGTTTGATTGGTGTATCTGAAAGTGATGGGGAGAATGGAACCACATTGGAAAACACTTTGCAGGATATTATCCGGGAGAACTTCCCCAACCTAGCAAGGCAGGCCAATGTTCAAATTCAGGAAATACAGAGAATGCCACAAAGATACTCCTCGAGAAGAGCAACCCCAAGACATATAATTGTCAGATTCACCAAAGTTGAAATGAAGGAAAACATGTTAAGGGCAGCCAGAGAGAAAGATCGGATTACCCACAAAGGGAAGCCCATCAGACTAACAGCAGATCTCTCAGCAGAAACTCTCCAAGCCAGAAGAGAGTGGGGGCCAATATTCAACATTCTTAAAGAAAAGAATATTCAACCCAGAATTTCATATCCAGCCAAACTAAGCTTCATAAATGAAGGAGAAATAAAATTCTTCACAGACAACCAAATGCTTAGAGATTTTGTCACCACCAGGCCTGCCTTACAAGAGATCCTGAAGGAAGTACTAAACATGGAAAGGAACAACTGGTACCAGACATTGCAAAAACATGCCAAATTGTAAACACCATCAGTGCTAGGAAGAAACTGCATCAACTAATAAGCAAAACAACCAGCTAATATCATAATGACAGGATCAAGTTCACACATACCAATGTTAAATGTAAATGGACTAAATGGTCCAATTAAAAGACAGACTGGCAAATTGGATAAAGAGTCAAGACCCATCAGTCTGCTGTATTCAGGAGACCCATCTCACATGCAGAGACACACATAGGCTCAAAATAAAGGGATGGAGGAAGATCTACCAAGCAAATGGA
>NW_016803382.1:218910-225617 GCF_001698545.2 Rhinopithecus bieti
CACCATCAGAGAAATGCAAATCAAAACCACAATGAGATACCATCTCACACCAGTTAGAATGGCAATCATTAAAAAATCAGGAAACAACAGGTGCTGGAGAGGATGTGGAGAAATAGGAACACTTTTACACTGTTGGTGGGACTGTGAACTACTTCAACCATTGTGGAAAACAGTGTGGCGATTCCTCAAGGATCTAGAACTAGAAATACCATTTGACCCAGCCATCCCGTTACTGGGTATATACCCAAAGGATTATAAGTCATGCTGCTATAAAGACACATGCACACGTATGTTTACTGCAGCACTATTCACAATAGCAAAGACTTGGAATCAACCCGAATGTCCGTCAGTGTCAGACTGGATTTAGAAAATTTGGCACATATACACCATGGAATACTATGCAGCTATAAAAAAGGATGAGTTCGTGTCCTTTGTAGGGACATGGATGCAGCTGG
Organism: Rhinopithecus bieti; assembly: GCF_001698545.2. Classification (NCBI taxonomy): domain Eukaryota; kingdom Metazoa; phylum Chordata; class Mammalia; order Primates; family Cercopithecidae; genus Rhinopithecus; species Rhinopithecus bieti. The sequence goes on from NW_016803382.1 coordinate 219,366, forward strand.
AAACCATTGTTCTCAGCAAACTATCGCAAGAACAGAAAACCAAATACTGCATGTTCTTACTCATAGGTGGGAATTGGACAATGAGATCACTTGGACACAGGAAGGGGAACATCACACACTGGGTCCTATTGTGGGGAGCAGGGGAAGGGATAGCATTAGGAGATATGCCTAATGTAAATGATGAGTTAATGGGTGCAGCACACCAACATGGCACATGTATACATATGTAACAAACCAGCATGTTGTACACATGTACCCTAGAGCTTTAATGAAAAAAAAGAAAAATAAAAAGTGACATATATACACCATGGAATACTATGCAGCCATAAAAAAGAATGAGTTCATGTCCTTTGCAGGGACATGGATGAAGCTGGACATGCCTCAGCCTCCCGAATAGCTGAGATTACAGGCACCGGCCACCATGCCTGGCTAGTTATCACAAGACAATCACAAGCCCGGCTAATTATCAGCAAACTCACAAGATCAGAAAACCAAACACCACGTGTTCTCACTCAAAGTGGAAGCTGAACAATGAGAATACATGGACACAAGGAGGGAACATCACACACCAGGGCCTGTCGCGGGTTGGGGGCTAGGGGAGGGATTACTTTAGGAGAAATACCTAATGTAGGTAATGGATTGATGGGTGCAGCAAACCACCAGGGTACATGTATACCTATGTAACAAACTGGTGGATTTACATGGAAATTTTTTATTTCTGTCAATCCCTCTACATTTATTAGTTAGTATTCTTCTGTAGAGATTTCCCTTTCCCCTTTAATTACCTATTTTTAATCAACATTAATTAGAATCAGCATAGGATTCTTTTTTGAATCACTTCTCTCATTTTATAGTGCATACTTATACAGCACTCTGCCATACTCTTAATCACATTTTCTCTCTCCCTCTCATATTCTGTCATAAATAAAATAGGTGATTCATTGAGCTAGGTCATGTGAAATCAGGAAGGAACAAAACTAGTGGAGTATAGAGATGAAAAGCCATGTCATCTGTAGAGCTATGAGATGGCCCATGGGAAATCTAAGACTTGAGTTGAGCCCTCTGGGATAAGAAGAATTAAGAAGGATAGGAGCAAAGAAAGGGCATTCCAATCATGGGGTGAGGAATGACCATTTTGAAATAGAAAAGTGAGTTGTGAGTTGTGAGAGAGAAAGATGAAAAGGAGTCAGCATCTTCAATGTCAGGATGTGGTGTTTTCCTGAAGAGAGGGCACAGGTGTTAGTGCAATTAAGAAATGTAGAGGAAAAAAAAGTCAGTGCTTATGGAACTAAGCAAGTAATTATATGGAAGATCAGTGGCAGGATGATTCAAAACTGGTGGAAGGATAGAATCCAGAAGGAAACACAGGGCTTGAACTCATTGTTTGTGATGGAGATGGAAGGAAATGCAGGAAAATTCAAAGGACAAAGTGGTTAAATATGGAATGAAGGAAAGAGAGGACATTCAAAATGACATCCAAGGAATGACAGAGAGGGAAGTAAGAGGGGAAAGATGAGAGCAGAGATGCAGCTAGTCCTGATGTCAGAGACACTGCCCTGATCACATCTGTATTTCCAGCTCCCTTGTAAAGTTGTGTAAAGCAGTGTCCACCTGTTTTTTGGCTGGATCCATCTAGTCTAGAAAAGGTTAGAGCAGGGCTTTAAAATTTTAATGTGCAAAGGAATCACTTGGAAAACTTGTTAAAATTCAGATTCTGATTCTGTAGGTTTGGAACAGGGTATGAGATTCTGCACCCTTGATAGTGCTGCTGCTGTTGTTCTGTGGCCCATACTTTGCATAGCAAGAAGTTAGGGGATTTCTATGCAGACAAGCCAAGCCCAAAGCCCATAGTTGTGAAAAAAGAAACCAAAACAATCAGTTCCTTTCTCATCTCTAGGGATCATCTTCGTGCCCAGACCACCCAGTTGAAGGTCAAGGACATTCTCTACTGACTACGGATGTCAAAAGCCAAGGGCATTGTGACCATAGATACCCTTGACCCAGAGGCGAACTCCATGGCTTCTGAGTGCCCCACTCTGAAAACTAGGCTCCTGGTGTCTCTTCACAGCCATGAAGTGTGGCTGGACTTCTGATCATTGGTTAAGTGGGTTTCTGGTCTGATGAATATGGTCTCTGAGGACATGTAGAAAATGACCATTTACTCCGAAGTGGTGGGAAACAAGTACAGTGGTAGGAAGCTCACCAGGTCGGCTGTAAGAAACCTCACCTATGTTACTGATTTGCTCTATGACCCTGGCTTACTTCTTCCCCTCTCTTGATCTCAGTTGCTTTATCTGTAAAATTTCAAGTTTTTCAGCAAGTCAGACTTCTATGTTCCTCTCATTAGAATATGCTCACCCCTGGGACTGTGCAAAGGAGATTTGTGAAGTCAGGGGTTATTGTGTTGCACATATATATGTGTGTGTGTGTGTGTGTGTGTGTGTATGTGTGTGTGTGTATATATATGTATATATATATGTGTGTATACGTGTGCATGCATGTGTGTGTATATGTGTGTGTGTGTACATATATATGTGTGTGTGTGTATTTCATTCTCACTCTTTCTCTCTTTCTCTTCCCTATCCCTCATCACCAAGGTCACAGAGTTTAATTTTTTAAAAAAAGCCTACGCCACTGCACTCCAGCCTGTGCAACAGAGCGAGACTCCATCTAAAAAAAAAAAAAAAAAAAGCTTAGCAGTCTGGTTAAAAGCACAGACTAGGGTGCAGACTGAGTTTGAATCCTAGCTATGCCATTTGCTAGCTGTATATTACCAAGCAAATTACCTAACCTCTCTGAGCCTCAGTTTTCTTATCTACAAAATGGGCATGATTAGAGTAGTACTCGCCTCCTAGGGTTTCTCTGAGTATTAAATGAGTTCATATTTATAAATCACTTAGAGCATTGCCTGAAACATAGCAAGTGCTATTTGTGTGTTCTATTAAATTATTTAAAGATTCATTATATTTTACCAGTTTCTCCAATGAAAAAATGCCAGTCCACATATCCAAATCACCCATCAAGTCAGTTTGATGCCTAACACCGGGAGAGCCAGTTTTCCTCCAGTGTTGCAAATTTCCAGTTTCCTGTCCATGCATCATGTTGTTTCTTTTGCTTCCCTAGAAGATGAGAAGCCAGCAATCATAATCTTTTTCCTTTTATCTTGAACCCCTTTGCAGATCAGCATCCCCAGAACACATCTGTATTAAGTCAAAGACCTTGGACCCGATGGTCATCTTCTTCACCAGTGGGACCACAGGCCTCCCCAAGATGGTGAAACACAGCCATGGGCTTGCCTTACTATCCTCCTTCCCTTCATGGTAGGAAAGGGTACCGACTTAGAGGCTGGATCCCAGATCTGGGCGAGGTGTGTGTGTTTGTGTGTGTGTGTGTGTGTCTTGGGAAAGGAGTGTGTGTTTGTGTGTGTGTGTGTGTGTGTCTTGGGAAAGGAGCTCTAAGTAGAAGTAACTCCATCCTCTTTCTCCCTTCTGCTGTCTTTGTTTCAGACCTCTCAGGGTCTGAGAGGTGAAGGCTGGGAATCCTAAATGTTTGCTAACAGAGACCTCAGAGTGACAAAGGAGGCACATGTAAGTCCTATCTGAGCATCTTCGTAGGAGATGTGGAGGAAATGTGGGTAGAGACATTCTGCAGGCCACACACATGACAAGCCATTGTGTTCCTGAAAGTGGTTCCACAGTTTGATGGAGAAAGACAGAATATTCTAGCAGAGTGACCTCAGATGACAGAGCCTCTTCTATCCCCTTTTATGGGCAAATCAGACTTGGAGTTTCCCAATTATTAACTGCTAGGGAAGAAAATATCTGGAACCAAGCTATGCCAAGCCATCACCCCTAACCTAGAAAAAACAATACACAGAGGGTGAAGCTCTAGCCTTGTGTTTGTAAACCAAACCTCTCTCTCTGCACTTTCTCATCTCCAACTAGTAATATTCGGAATGGACCAAATTCTTTATATTTTCTAATTTATTAACATATTAACCAGAACATGGAACAGAGAAGTTTTCTTGTATTATCCAGAGGTGGGGCACTGGGTATTTGCACTAATGATAACAATTGAGTAGCAAAACCCATGGAGGAATGGAGGTGAGATAAGGGAGAGCTTTCTGTGCAGGTAGAATAATATGTGCAAAGGCACAAAGATATAAGAAGTAATATTCATAGAACTATAGAGATGGGAATATCTGGTGCTCAGAGTGTAGGGTGAAGGACCAATGGGAAGAGTTGGAAAAGTTAGCAAGGCTTGGACCATGCAGGGTCTTGCAGGCCTTGTTGTAGAGTTCGGACTTTATTAGGAAAACAATGGGGAGATACTAAAAGTTTTTTTTTTTTTTTTTGAAACAAAGTCTTACTCTGTTGCCCAGGGTGGAGTGCAGTGTCACGATCTCAACTCACTGCAACCTCTGCCTCCTGGGTTCAAGTGATTCTCGTGCCTCAGCCTCCCAAATAGCTAGGATTACAGGCGCCTGCTACCACACCTGGCTAATTTTTGTATTTTTAGTAGAGACAGGGCTTCACTGTGTTGGCCAGGCTGGTCTCAAACTCCTAACCTCAGGTGATCTACCCACCTCAGCCTCCAAAAGTGTTGGGATTACAGGTATGAGCCACTGCGCCTGGCCAATACTGCAAGTTTTTCAGTGAGGGGGAGATCTGATCAGATTTGTATTTTGAAAAGGTCACCATGGCTGCAGGATGGAGATTGGGTTGGAGAAAGTTAGAATTGAGTTAAGGAAGACCAGCTAAAGGCTCTTAGACTAATCCAGGCGCAAGCTGGTAGTGGCATGGACCACGTGCCAGAGATATGAAGGAAATTAACACAGTTGAGATTTTAGGAAATAGAGTGCACCAGATCTGCTGGATAGACATGAGAGATGGGAGGAGGTCAAGGTTGATGCCACAGTTTGGGGCTTGGACAACTTCATCGACGGTGATGACATGTATGGATACAGAGAACACTAGAGGAGAATCAGTTCAAGAGAGGTAGTGTGATTGAACCAGTATCAGTTACATGTAATCGAAAAATATTTGCCAGTACACCTCTGAGACCTGGGGTAAGGGTAGTGTGGAGCCCCACAAAAATCACATGAACTGAGAGTGAGAAGGGTGGGTCCATAGCTAAAAACCAGAGTACTTAGCCCATCATCACATCAGCCACAATCACACAACTGAAGCCACTGCATTTTGGAGTTAGCAGGAAGTTACTGAGCCTGGAGACATCTGATATCATCTGGTGCCCATCAACTCAGGCTGGATTCTGGCTGCCTTGGGGACCCTGTTTGAACCATGGACAGCAGGGTGTACAGTCTTCATCCATTATGTGCCGCAGCTTGATGCCAAGGTCATCGTACAGGTAAGAAGACTTACCCTTCCTCGATCAACAATATTCTAGGGAAAAAAAATCCGTGTTTCCAGAACAAAAGCCAGACCCTGCTAAAAAACATCTTATTAAGCAAAGAAGCCCATGACCCTAAGAATCCTGGGTCTAGGCTTCTCAAAGTATGGGGCAGTGAATCGGAGTCATTGTACCTGAGTCACATTAAAACGTGACCTTGAAGAAAATGCATGTTACCACGCCATCCTTCAGACCTGTGGATCAGCCTTTGTACACTTGGGACCCAGGAGGTTCATATTGAAAAATTAAAGCAAGCACAACAAACCCAACTTTCCAGGATCCCGGAGACTGACTCTGCAAGAGCCACACTCTGGCGTGTGTGTGTGTATGTGTTCTTAATATGATGAAGTGTTTAAAAACAGACCTCTTGGAGGCCAGGCACAGTGGCTCATGCCTGTAATCCCAGCACTTTGGGAGGCCGAGGTGGGTGGATCATGAGGTCAGGAAATCCAGACCATCCTGGCTAACACGGTGAAACCCCGTCTCTATTAAAAACTATAAAAAATTAGCCGGGCGTGGTGGCGGACCCCAGTAGTCCCAGCTACTCAGGAGGCTGAGGCAGGAGAATGACGTGAACCCGGGAGGCAGAGCTTGCAGTGAGCCGAGATCGCGCCACTGCAACTCCAGCCTGGGCGACAGAGCGAGACTCCATCTCAAACAAAACAAAACAAAAAAACAAACCACTTGGAATATGACAGATCTAGCTTCTTATCCCAGCTTTGAAATTAACTAGCAGGTTACATGTCACTCTGAGTCTCAGTTTCCTTATCTATAAAATAGGACTTTTTTACATTTTTTTACACCTATTTTATTTTATTTATTTATTTATTTATTTATTTATTT
>NW_016803382.1:226043-229024 GCF_001698545.2 Rhinopithecus bieti
CGCCCAGCTAGTTTTTTGTATTTTTTAGTAGAGACGGGGTTTCACCGTTTTAGCCAGGATGGTCTCGATCTCCTGACCTCGTGATCCGCCCGTCTGGTCCTCCCAAAGTGCTGGGATTACAGGCTTGAGCCACCGTGCCCGGCCATACACCTATTTTAAAATAGGTGGCTCAAGCCTGTAATCCCAGCACTTTGGGAGGCCGAGGCGGGTGGATCACGAGGTCAAGAGATCAAAACCATCCTATTCACATGGTGAAACCCCATCTCTACTAAAAAAAAAAAAAAAAAAAAAAAAAAAAATTAGCCGGGCGTGGTGGCGCATGCCTGTAGTCCCAGCTACTCAGGAGGCTGAGGCAGGGGAATCGCTTGAACCAGGGAGACAGAGGTTGTGATGAGCCAAGATCGCACCACTGCACTCCAGCCTGGTGACAGAGTGAGACTCCGTCTCAAAAAAAAATTAATAATAATCACTACCTCATAAAATCTTTGGTAATATTAATGAGATGATAGAGGCAAAATGTGTAAAGTACTAACCCCGAGGCCAGCAAACAGAAAACACTCTATCAGTGTCAGCTGCTGTCGCTATTTTATGATAAGTAAATCACGACGACAATTCAAGTCACCTGCATGAACTCCTGTGTACATCCCTTCACCCAAAACTTTTCTTTATGTCTCCACTCACACTCTTGCTTTCCCTCTCAGAGGCAGACCTACCCCTCCACCTCTCAAAATCCACCCAGATCCTGTTCTATTTCCTAGCCTTGGATAAAGAGACTTTCTTTAATAATCTTTAATCTATTATGCATTTTATCCTGTATTTTAAATGTCTCACTTTTCTCTAAGTTCTGCTTCTTCAGTCCATAAACATATTCAGTGTCACCATCCTGAAATGCCTTCCTTTGAACCTGCTACACACTGGGTCAACCCATCTTTTCCACCTTAACACCAAACTTCACCAAAGAACATTCTCCATTTGCTACAGCACCTCTGCTTCACCTAGCTTGCTCCTGAATACTGCAGTCCTCCAATGGTCTGCCTTACTTTTCCTCTGCAATTTCCTTTACTTCCATTTTTCTCAGCAAGCACATCAATGCAGGTGACTGTCAAAACTGTACCTAGAATCTAGTCTTCTCTGTCCAAGCTGATTCTCCCAGGCTAGCAATACATTTCCAACCTGCTAATTGGTCAAGTCCATCTGATCATTCCTCCACCCCCTCAAACTGCACTTCCCATATCTCATTTCCTGCTTCTATATCAGTATCTCCTCTTGCCTCACCATCATTATTTTCTGTACCACATTCTGCACTTGAGACTTAAAGCACCACAAGCAACACTGACTCCACTCTTCCCACCCTCATGCCTAATTCTCCCTCTACTATAGGGAGTGTCCCAAAAGGTCTTTATGTATTTTAAGTTTGAATAGTTTAAAATGATATACATTTAAAAAAAATCAGCATTTGCACATTTATTCTTATTTCCCACTTACTATTTTTATAAATTATTCATAACAAATTTTAAATGTATTTATTATATTAGTTCCTCTAATTGAAGACTAAAACAAAAGTCTTTTTTTTTTTATTTTTTTGATTCAGAGGGTACATGTGCAGGTTTGTTACATGAATATATTACATGATTCTGATGTTGGGGTAAGAATATTCTCATCAACCAGGTAGTGAGTATAGTACTCAATAAGCAGTTTTTCAGCCCACGCCCCCTCCAACTCCCTTCTCATAGTCCCCATCTTTATGGCCATGTGTTCTCAATGTTCAGCTCCCACTTATAAGTAAGAGCTAGTGATGTTTGGTTTTCCACTCCTGCATTAATGTGCTTAGGATAACAGCCTCCAGTTTCATCTATGTTGCTACGAGGGATACAATTTCTTTTTTTTTTTTAAGTGTTATACTTTAACCTATGGTACATGTGCACAACGTACAGGTTTGTTACATATGTATACATGTGCCATGTTGGTGTGCTGCACCCGTTAACTCACTTGTCATTTACATTAGGTATATCCCCTAATGCTATTCCTCCCCACTTCCCCCACCCCACGACAGGCCCTGGTGTGTGATGTTCCCCCTCCTGTGTCCAAGTGTTCTCATTGTTCAATTCCCACCTATGAGTGAAAACATGCGGTGTTTGGTTTTCTGTCCTTGTGATACTTTGCTCAGAACGATGGTTTTCACTTCATCCATGTCCCTACAAAAGACATGAACTCATCTTTTTTATGGTTGCATAGTATTCCATGGTGTATATGTGCCACATTTTCTTAATCCAGTCTGTCACTGATGGACATTTGAGTTGGTTCCAAGTCTTTGCTATTATGAATGGTGCTGCAATAAACATACCTGTGCATCTGTCTTTATAGCAGCATGATTTATATTCTTTTGGGTATATGCCCAGTAATGGGATGGCTGGGTCAAATGGTATTTCTAGTTCTAGATCCTCAAGGAATCGCCACACTGTTTTCCACAATGGTTGAACTAGTTTACAGTCCCACCAACAGTGTAAAAGTGTTCCTATTTCTCCACATCCTCTCCGGCACCTGTTGTTTCCTGTCTTTTTAATGATCGCCATTCTAACTGGTGTGAGATGGTATCTCATTGTGGTTTTGATTTGCATTTCTCTGATGGCGAATGATGATGTGTACTTTTTCATGTGTCTGTTGGCTGCATTAATGTCTTCTTTTGAGAAGCGACTGTTCATATCCTTTGCCCACTTTTTGATGGGGTTGTTTGATTTTTTCTTGTAAATTTGTTCAAGTTCTTTGTAGATTCTGGACATTAGCCCTTTGTCAGATGGGTAGATTGTAAAAATTTTCTCCCATTCTGTAGGTTGCCTGTTCACTCTGATGGTAGTTTCTTTTGCTGTGCAGAAGCTCTTTAGTTTAGTTAGATCCCATTTGTCAATTTTGGCTTTTGTTGCCATCGCTTTTGGTTTTTTAGTCATGAAGTCTTTGCCCATGCCTATGTCCTGAATGGTATT
>NW_016803382.1:232489-233788 GCF_001698545.2 Rhinopithecus bieti
GATGGTGTTTACAATTTGGCATGTTTTCGCAATGTCTGGTACCAGTTGTTCCTTTCCATGTTTAGTACTTCCTTCAGGATCTCTTGTAAGGCAGGCCTGGTGGTGACAAAATCTCTTAGCATTTGCTTGTCTGTGAAGAATTTTATTTCTCCTTCACTTATGAAGCTTAGTTTGGCTGGATATGAAATTCTGGGTTGAATATTCTTTTCTTTAAGAATGTTGAATATTGGCCCCCACTCTCTTCTGGCTTGGAGAGTTTCTGCTGAGAGATCTGCTGTTAGTCTGATGGGCTTCCCTTTGTGGGTAACCCAACCTTTCTCTCTGGCTGCCTTTAACATTTTTTCCTTCATTTCAACTTCGGTAAATCTGACAATTATATGTCTTGGAGTTGCTCTTCTTGAGGAGTATCTTTGTGGCATTCTCTGTATTTCCCGAATTTGAACATTGGCCTGCCTCGCTAGGTTGGGGAAGTTCTCCTGGATAATATCCTAAAGGGTGTTTTCCAACTCGGTTCCATTTTCCCCATCACTTTCAGGTACACCAATCAGACGTAGATTTGATCTTTTCACGTAGTCCCATATTTCTTGGAGGCTTTGTTCATTTCTTTTACTCTTTTTTCTCTAAACTTCTCTTCTCACTTCATTTCATTCATTTGATCTTCAATCACTGATATCCTTTCTTCCACTTGGTGAAATCAGCTACTGAAGCTTGTATATGCGTCACGTAGTTCTTGTGCCATGGTTTTCAGCTCCATCAGCTCATTTAAGGACTTCTCTACACTGTTTATTCTAGTTAGCCATTCGTCTAATCTTTTTTCAAGGTTTGTAGCTTTTTTTGCAATGGGTTCGGACATCCTCCTTTAGCTTGTAAAATTTGTTATTGCCGATCATCTGAAGCCTTCTTCTGTCAACTCGTCAAAGTTATTCTCCATCCAGCTTTGTTCCATTGCTGGCGAGGAGCTGTGTTCCAGAGAAGAGGCACTCTGATTTTTAGAATTTTCAGCTTTTCTACTCTGGTTTCTCCCCATCTTTGTGGTTTTATCTACCTTTGGTCTTTGATGATGATGACCTAGAGATGGGGTTTTAGTGTGAATGTCCTTTCTCATTGTTAGTTTTCTTTCTAACAGTCAGGACCCTCAGCTGCAGGTCTGTTGGAGTTTGCTGGAGGTCCACTACAGACCCTGTTTGCCTGGGTATCACCAGCGGAGGCTGCAGAATGACAGATGTTGCTGCCTGATCCTTCCTCTGGAAGTTTTGTCTCGGGGGCACCTGGCCATGTGAGGTGTCAGTCACCCCTACT
>NW_016803382.1:234583-240506 GCF_001698545.2 Rhinopithecus bieti
GTATTCCATGGTGTATATGTGCCACATTTTCTTAATCCAGTCTGTCACAGATGGACATTTGGGTTGATTCCAAGTCTTTGCTATTGTGAATAGTGCCGCAATAAACATACGTGTGCATGTGTCTTTATAGCAGCATGATTTATAATCCTTTGGGTATATACCCAGTAGTGGGATGGCTGGGTCATATGGTACATCTAGTTCTAGATCCTTGAGGAATCGCCATACTGTTTTCCATAATGGTTGAACTAGTTTACAATCCCACCAACAGTGTAAAAGTGTTCCTATTTCTCCACATCCTCTCCAGCACCTGTTGTTAGAAAAGTGCAGTATTAGGGTGGGAGTGTCCCAATTTTCCAGGTACCATCTGTCATGGTTTCCCTTTGCTAGGAAAGGAAATTCCCTGACCCCTTGTGCTTCCCAGGTGAGGCAATGCCCGGCCCTGCTCCGTGGGCTGAACCCACTTGTCTGACAAGCCCCAATGAGATGAACCTGGTACCTCAGTTGGAAATGCAGAAATCACCCATCTCCTGCATCACTCATGCTGGGAGCTGCAGACTGGAGCTGTTCCTATTCGGCCATCGTGGAACCTCCTATATCCTTTATGGGCATTTATGTATCTTTTAAGGACTCTGAAATTGAAATAGCTATTCAAAAATCAGAGCTAACATGTTTTAGACATAAGAGTTAAATTATCAGAGTTTAATGATTGCCCTTACAGAGCTAACTCTGAATTATAATTTGATTTTACTCATGAAGCTTCAGTCTGGTTGTATTCTGTTTCCATCTGTGTTTCAAAGCTCATATGACAGCCAAGTTTTGCAACATTCCTCAGATGATGGCCTTGGTCCAAACTTGGTAGACATCTTATCAGAACATAACTAATGACTCCACCTGAGACTCTGCCCAGGTGGTTTTTATGTATTTTGGTTTAAGCTTCAGAAGAATGAGGAAGACATCCTCAGTAAATCTAACCCTCCTATTATCACTCTGGACCCTGTCTGTACCAGGAGAGGGTGGTGAAGTGGAAAAGTGATCCCGATGGTGCTACTTTCCTCATCACCAAGAGCTGGCTAGGCTCAGCCTCATGCTAGCTGGATCCACATGGCTCTCAGGCTTCCAGAAACAGGTTATGTTGGTAAATCAGAATAAGTGGCAAGAAACATTAAGAGAGAGAGAAAGGAAAAACATTAACTAGCAAAGGTGGCTTTGTTAGGTACATGAAGACTCCCTCAGAGAGAATAGATGGTAAATGTTTCTTTTTAGACATTTAAAGACCTCAGACTCTCAATCTTTCCTGGATCTGGGAAAGACATAAAAAGGGGGCAGGGCATGACTGCATTAATAGAGATTCTCTACAGATGCAAATTTTCCCCATAAAAGATGGCAAGGCCATCTCTGTTTGCTATCTAATGATGGTCATTTCAAAAATATGTCAAAGAAATATATTTTGGGGTAAATTATTTTAATTTTTTCCATTCACAGCAGCCTCTTCTGTTTTCTTTGTAATTCATTCTGCCAGAGCTGTTCCCTGTGACCTTTCTCCTTCTCTCTTTCCCTACACTCAGCACAATCTGCTCTGATGTCCTGAACAATTCATTTCCAAACCCTAACATGCATTCCCCATTCAGAAATACAAAAGTCCTTAGTTAGCATTGCCCAGGCTCCATAGAACAATGTATGGTTCTATTATCACCCTAGCATGTCTGTAAGATCTTATCTTTTACCCCTTTATGATTATTAAAATCTCCTTAGCTATATAGAATGCTTCCCCAAGATGTATTCTGATAAAACACAGTTCTCCCTCTTGTTACATGAATATCCAAACTTAATCCAAACTTTCCCAATTTAACCCAATAGCCTCACCACACCCACCCACCCTCTGCCAGAAGAATTCACAGGGACTGGGAGGAAGTGGATGATGTCTACTTGGCCATGACCATCTATAAAATGACCAGAAGACAAATAAGAAAGTGAGGAACTAGAAGGATGAGTGATCTGGGCAACAGACCTAGGAGCTCTTAAGACACAGAGCTGGGGTGGCTTGCCAATGCCGCACACTCTGCCTTCTCTCAAGTATCAGGTTCCCCACCGTGGAGCACTACTGTACTGGTGGGGAGGCTCAGTTGCTCGAGGAACATGAACAGTGGAAAAGAAAGACAGGCTTTCTGCTCTATGAGGCCTATGGGCAGTCAGAAACAGTAGGTGGTGTAAACTGGAGAGTATCTGAGACAGGTCTCAATCAATTTAGGAGTTTATTTTAGCAAGGTTAAGGACATGTGCCTGGGAAACAAGTCTGTGCCTTTCTCCAAGGATGATTTTGAGGGCTTCAGTATTTAAAGGGGAAAGGGCAGATATTGGGAAAAGAGGAAGAAATTGTTTAAAGATTTGGGTAGATACGAGACAAACTGTTGCATTATTTTGAGTCTTTGATCACCCGTTCAAAGCCTGTGAGAGGAGGGTAAAGGAATCATCACTTGTGCATTCATCTAGATCAGTGAATTTGCATTTTTACATAAGATAAAATAAACATAGGCCAGGGAAAGCAATCAGGTATGCGTTTGTCTCAGGTGAGCAGAGGAATGATTCTGAGTTCTGTTCTTTGTCCTGTATCTGTGAAGATGAGCTATCAACTTACATTGTCAGGGTGAAATTTTACAGAACTGTTGTACAGTGAAGATCTTGAGGCCTACAAGGAATTTCTTAGTGTGCAAATTGTGAAGGAGACATGTAGTTTTTGTTTTGTTTTGTTTTGTTTTGTTTTGAATCTTTGTAGCTATCTTGTTTAGGAATAAAATGGGAGGCAGGTTTGCCTGATACAGTTCCCAACTTGACTTTTCCCCTTGGCTAAGTGATGTGGGGGTTCTGGGACTTATTTTTCTTTGAAAATGGACAGGTCCCTTCTGGACAGTCATGATATGCTTGGCCACTGAGCCCAGCAGATGTGCTAGGTTATGCCATGTGTGTAGGTCATGGCCCCACTGTATACACAGCATTGCTTGATGCCAACTAGAGGCTCTAGAGTTCTAGACTAGTCTGCCACAAATCTATCTGCAGAAAGAAAATTTACAACTCATCAGCTTATCAAGGAACCAGTGTGCTGAAAACTGTTGGACAAAACCTTAAAAAGGGGTCTAAGGACATTTTACCACTGTCCCTGTGATCATCAGCTCAGAGCAGCCCAGAAGGAGGGTGGGATAAGAGTGTCTCTAGTAACATGGAGACCACCTCCATAGGCAAGTCCTGTCAACCCCACCATCCCTCCTTCGGGCTGCAGAAACAGGTGGAAGCTGGCTCTAAAAGTTCATTGCTTGGTGTTTAGGAGGACAACATGCAGGTTTGATTGTGGAATACTAGCAGGGTGGATGAGGGAGCAGAGACCTTATGTATACACCAAACACATATATACGCATAAATACAGTGTCATCCCAGAGTGTCACTGAGCTGCCAGGTGGCCAGGTCATTTAGAGTATTATGCATGTCTGGAAGCTCAATGACCTCATCAGTTAGAGTGTGGGTGGACATCTCTTCTAACACATTTGCAATCCATTTCCAGTGCTGGATAGAGCCATTTTCCCTCATGTCTCCATTATCCCTCTAGCACATAGAGGATGACTGCTATCCCAGGCCCTGTACAAAATTATTATTTCACTGCCAATTTACGTACTTGGCTGACATTATTTTACAAAATAGTATAATAGCAATTCAGTTAATTTATCTGCTTTCAGGCCTGAAAAATGCTGAGACTTTGGGCCTGTGCTTGAAAGGCTCACAGGTCATATTTGGACAAGGACGAGGTGGGCCAGAGTAACACACTACAGCCACAACTCCAATATTTGCAGCATTACATGATGCTTTATTTCTCAAAACACTTTGACATCTATTCACTCATCTGTGCAACATTTTTCACATGCCTACAGTATGAACAGTGATATGTCAGTGGGCAAAGATCCTCTTATCCCAGGAGCACAGACCTGAGTCCAAGTCTCAGCTCTGCCAATTACAGCTTTAAGACCATAGGGATATCATATATGCTTTCCCACCTCAGCTTCCTCACCTTTAGGATGAAAATTATAATACCAATCAGATTGGGATAAGGTAAATTAAAAGAAGTACATAAGGCTCTGGCTGGTGTCCAGTCCATAGTGTATGCTCACATTGCAGCTGCTGTGGTCCTTGCTATTTTTAGGTGGGTATTGTGCCAGATGCTGGAAGTTCAGGGGTAAATAGGGCAATCTGTGTTCTTGGGATGCTCATTATCTACTAAAGGAAACAGACAATCAAAAATAATTATAATGGTCTGTGGACTGCAACGGAAGTATGGGGGAAATGCTGCAGAAAGAGAATATTTCCCTTGACTCCTGTTGGAGCCTGAGTAGTCATCATTCATTGAACACGTGGTGTGTGCCTTGCATTGGGCAAAGAGCTTTCCAAATGCTTGCAAGCACTCTGGGAGGTAAATGTTATAGTTATTACCCTTTGATGAAGGAGATCAAGAGGAATTAATTGGCATGAAGTTAGCATGTGATGAAGTCAAGATTCAAACCCTCATCATTCTGACTGTAAAGCTATAGAGAGAACGTTATTTGCGGGAACAGTAAAGCGGGAACCAAGTTCTTCAGGAAGACAGATGGTGAGAGGGCAGTGCTGACAGAGAGAACAGCACCAGCAATCTAGACAATCTCCACACACACTGGGGCATCCTGCCGGGTGAGATTCACAGGCCTCTTTGTGCAGATCACTGATGACAAAGGCAGCATTCTGCCACTCAACACGGAAGGAAAAATTGGCATCAATCAATCAAGGAGTTGTGGCAGCATCCCTATCACTCTTCAACAACCTCAAGTAAATGTTAGATGGACTCATGACCTTCTCCTGGCAAACTGACATATGCCTGGCCTATGGTGGGCACACCACACCCCACATTACATGCCCACAACACCAGGAGTACCCTGTTTCTTCTTTCTTTGCCTCCCTGTTGGATTCTGTAGACTCTGCACTTAGTACAGAGTCATACTACACTGGTTGCAGAAAATGACTGCTGAATAGAGTTGGGTCAACACATTAAGCCTAGACTCAGGCCTTCCAACTTCCCCACAAGGGCTCTTTGTGCAGCGTCAAATAACATCTCTGAGCAGGGAATGCTCTGTGTGATTCTGGCTGCTTTGTGATCAGCCTGACCTCTCTGATCAACCCCAATCCTTTATTTTGCAAACAAGGAATAACTTATGGCACCTTCTGGGGAACAAAGATCAAGACAGATTCTTTAGGGAAGGCCATTCCACCCTTTGATATCCAGGTCTGGTCCTAAGGGCATTGGCAGGGAGCAGTTAGGGCTCAGCGGGGGTTGGACCATTGTGTGACACCAGGTGACAATACCAGCCATGCTTCCCTGCCCTAGTCATCCTTCCTCCTCTCTTCCCATTTTTTCCTCTTATTTCCTATGTAGGCCTCAGTTGAAAACTGCATTATTGTGGGCATGAATTCAGCTCACCTTGGCAGCCAGAGCATCACACACAGTGCATGCAGTGGATAGAAAAGAACACTTGGAGGTAGTGCTGACAGTTCTCTTTAGCAGCGGGTGCTTTTCATTTTTCTTGATGAGCATTTTCCAGCTTTGAGACACACTGGTGATGTCTACTAACCCATGACACATAGACCCTTGGCTTGGGTTTCACATTTGCTGATTTTAAAGACTTTTGGAATTTTTATTCCATTTTCTGATAAGGTTCCTCCATCACTTTATCCACTCTGGCATCCCTGAGCCAGACAATGCTTGGGTGGGGCAGAAGGGCTAGGGCCTCTTGCAGGGTGTGATTCACAGGCCTCTTGCTACAGATCATTGGCAACACAGAAGAAAACATTGGCATCAGAATCAAGCCTGTCAGGCCTGTAGGCCTCTTTACATGCTATGAGGTAAGGACCC
>NW_016803382.1:240576-244227 GCF_001698545.2 Rhinopithecus bieti
GGCCCCCCCCCCCCCCATCTGCCCCCTTCCAGGCCCGGAGGATCCCGACAGGGAACTCTGCATCCTGAGGCTTCTTCACATCTTTGTTTATTTGCTTCAACTCAACGAAGCATGTTTTAATTAAACTCAAAACTCACAGTGCATTCCCACATCCTTTCCTGCCCTAACCCACCTGGAACGTTGGGGCTGACTGATGGGGTAGAAAGAAGACTGGCTTCAGAACCATCAGACTTGGGTTCCAATGATCTATTGTAGTTAAGAATGTAGGGTTTGACTGGATTCAAATCATACCATCCCACTTACCAACAAGAAGTTGTGAACAAATCACTTATCCTCGCCGAGCCTCCAGGAAACTCTATTATCCCACTTTACAGGGAGAAAAACTGCAGATTAAAAGTGTTACCACTCGACCTCTGATGATCTACCTGCCTCGGGCTGGGATTACAGGCGTGAGCCACTGCACCCGGCCTATGTTTAATATTTTGTTTTTTTGTTTCTTTGTTTTTTGTAGTGACATATTTTGTTCCCCTCTCATTTCCTTTTGTTTATATTCTATAAATATTTTCTTCATAGTTACTATGAATATTACATACAACATCCTAAGGTTGTAACAATCTAATTTGAATTAATACCTACTTAACTTCAATTGCATACAAAAACTGTACTCGTGTCCAGGCATGGTGGCTTACACCTGTAATCCCAGCACTTTGGGAGGCCAAGGTGGGCGGATCACCTGAGGTCAAGGGCTCAAGACCAGCCTGGCCAACATGGTGAAACCCCATTGCTACTAAAAATACAAAAATTAGCCAGGCATGGTGGCATGCACCTGTAATCCCTGCTACTCAGGAGGCTGGGGCAGGAGAATCACTTGAACCCAGGATTGAACCCAGGTTGCAGTGAACCAAGATCTCACCACTGCACTCCAGCCTGGGTGACAGAGCAAGACTCTGTCTCAAAAAACAACAAACAAACAAACAAAAACTCTACTCATGTACAGTCTTCCATTTATATTGTTGATGTAATCTTCTGCCTACCAACTCAGTCCACAAAGGCACTCATGTTAATCTAGTATCACAAGTGGAAAACAGTATTACTTGCCATAAACAGAAGGCAATTATAACCATAACTCTAGGTTTAAAAAAAAAAAAAACAATTTTCTCATATTCTACCTAAATCCTATTCCCATTGAAAGCTCTGATCCCGAAGTGTATCTTCTTCTTGGGACTTCCAGAGAGTTCAAAGCATGTCAGCACTAAACTAAGAGTCAAGCTGATATACTCAGAACAATTGGAAGTGAATCCAAAAAGGGAGATCATTCAATATTTTTAAAATGATTTTTCAGATAGCTCTTAAAACCATTTCATGGTGTATACACCATGGAATACTATGCAGCCATTAAAAAGGATGAGTTCATGTCCTTTGTAGGGACATGGATGCAGCTGGAAACTATCATTCTCAGCAAACTATCGCAAGAACAGAAAACCAAACACTGCATATTCTCACTCATAGGTGGGAATTGAACAATGAGAACACTTGGACACAGGAAGGGGAACATCACACACTGGGGCCTGTCATGGGGTGGGGGCAGTGGGGAGGGATAGCATTAGGAGATATACCTAATGTACATGACGAGTTAACAGGTGCAGCACAGCAACATGGCACATATATACATACGTAACAAACCTGCACTTTGTGCACATGTACCCTAGAACTTAAAGCATAATAAAAAATTTTTTTAAAAAACTCCGGGATTAGTGAATTAACCAGGAAACTATATTTTATGAAGGTAATAAACACATCTTTAATAAAAATTAAAAAAAAATCATGTTCCACAAGAGATATTGCTTAGGGGTCAAGTGAATAGGTTGTGAAGCAAGAATTAAATTTAAATACCAACCCTCTCAGTGAGCAGCTGAGTGACTTTGAGGAAGTGAATGTGCCTCTCTGAGCATGAGGTTTTTCTTATTTAAAATGCGCTACGAAAAGTGCCAGCTTCACAAAAACATGTATGCAAATGTATGTAGCAGCTTTACTCAAAATAGCCAAAACCTGGAGACAACCCAGGTTTTGAAAGGCCTGGAGATGCCTTTCAATGGGCAAATGGTTAAACAAAAACTGAGCTACACCCACAACATGGAATACTGTTCTGCAATAAAAAGGATCAAACCATTGATACACACAACTTGGATGAGTCTCTAGAGAATTATGCCGAAAAAAAAAAAACCCAACAGTCCCAAACAGTTGTACAGTATTTAATTATATTTATATAACACGCTTGAAACAACAAAATTATAGAAACAGGGAACAGCAAGGATGGGGAGAGGAGAGGAAAAGAGAAGGAGAAGGTGGATGTGGTTATAGAAGAGCGACATCAAAGATCTTCCTGATGTGCTGGTGAATGTGCAGACCTACATATGTGATAAAACTGCATAAAAATAAATACACACACACACACACAAGTACAAGTGAAATGGGAGATCTGAAGATTGGTGGATTGTATCAACATCATAATTCTGGCTGAGATACTGAACTATAGTTTACAAGATGTTGCCACTATGGAAAACTAGTAAAGAGTACAGGGGCATCAATCTGTATTATTTTTTATAACTGCATGCAAGTCCACAATTATCTTAAAATGAAAAGTTAACTTTAAAAAAAACCGCCCTCATAGGCTTTCTGTGAGGATCAAATGAGATAGTACTTAGGGAAGAAAATTCACTCAGCAAATGTTTATTGACCCCTCTCACCTGTTCAGACACTGTGTGAATGCTGAGCTTACAGCAGGGAACAAAGTTCACACTATAATAGAATTTTATTCTAGTATAGTGTCACATAAAAGTAAACTGATTTTTTTTATCATACTTTAAGTTCTAGGGTACATGTCCACAATGTGTAAGTTTGTTACATATGTACACAGGTGCCATGTTGGTGTGCTGTACCCGTTAATTCGTCATTTATATTAGGTATATCTCCTAATGCTATCCCTCCCTGCTATAGGCCTTGGTGTATGATGTTCCCCTTCCTGTGCCCAAACGTTCTCATCGTTCAGTTCCCAACTGTGAGTGAGAACATGCAGTGTTTGGTTTTCTGTTCTTGCAATAGTTTGCTGAAAATGATGGTTTCCAGCTGCATCCATGTCCCTACAAAGCACACGAACTCATCCTTTTTTATAGCTGCATAGCATTCCATGGTGTATATGTGCCACATTTTCTTAATCCATTTGGGTCGATTCCAAGTCTTTGCTATTGTGAATACTGCCACAATAAACAGACGTGTGCATTTGTCTTTATAGCAGCATGATTTATAATCCTTTGGGTATATACCCAGTAACAGGATGGCTGGGTCAAATGGTATTTCTAGTTCTAGATCCTTGAGGAATCGCCACACTGTTTTCCACAATGGTTGAACTAGTTTACAGTCCCACCATTAGTGTAAAAGTGTTCCTATTTCTCCACATCCTCTCCAGCACCTGTTGTTTCCTGACTTTTTAATGGTTGCCATTCTAACTGGTGTGAGATGGTATCTCATTGTGGTTTTGATTTGCATTTCTCTGATGGCCAGTGATGATGAGCATTTTTTCATGTGTCTGTTGGCTGTATGTGTGTCTTCTTTTGAGAAGTGTCTGTTCATATCCATTGCCCACTTTTTGAT
>NW_016803382.1:246305-295595 GCF_001698545.2 Rhinopithecus bieti
GTACTGTGGTCTGAGAGACAGTTTGTTATAATTTCTGTTCTTTTACATTTGCTGAGGAGTGCTTTACTTCCAATTATGTGGTCAATTTTGGAATAAGTGCGATGTGGTGCTGAGAAGAATGTATATTCTGTTGATTTGGGGTGGAGAGTTCTGTAGTTGTCTGTTAGGTCTGCTTGCTGCAGAGCTGAGTTCAATTCCTGGATATCCTTGTTAACTTTCTGTCTCGTTGATCTGTCTAATGTTGACAGTGGGGTGTTAAAGTCTCCCATTATTATTGTATGGGAGTCTAAGTCTCTTTGTAGGTCTCTAAGGACTTGCTGTATGAATCTGGGTGCTCCTGTATTGGGTGCATATATATTTAGGATAGTTAGCTCTTCTTGTTGAATTGATCCCTTTACCATTATGTAATGGCTTTCTTTGTCTCTTTTGATCTTTGTTGGTTTAAAGACTGTTTTATCAGAGACTAGGATTGCAACCCCTGCCTTTTTGCCTTTTTTGTTTTCCATTTGCTTGGTAAATCTTCCTCCATCCCTTTATTTTGAGCCTATGTGTGTCTCTGCATGTGCTATGGGTCCTAAATACAGCACAGTGATGGGTCTTGACTCTTTATCCAATTTGCCAGTCTGTGTTTTTTAATTGGAGCATTTAGCCCATTTACATTTAAGGTTAATATTGTTACGTGTGAACTTGATCCTGTCATTATGACATTGCTGGTTATTTTGCTCGTTAGTTGATGCAGTTTCTTCCTAGCATCGATGTTGTTTACATTTTGGCATGGTTTTGCAATGGCTGGTACCAGTTGTTCCTGTCCATGTTTAGTACTTCCTTCAGGATCTCTTGTAAGGCAGGCCTGGTGGTGACAAAATCTCTAAGCATTTGCTTGTCTGTAAAGGATTTTATTTCTCCTTCACTTATGAAATTTAGTTTGACTGGATATGAAATTCTGGGTTGAAAATTCTTTTCTTTAAGAATATTGAATATTGGCCCCCACTCTATTTTGGCTTGTAGAGTTTCTGCTGAGAGATCTGCTGTTAGTCTGATGGGCTTCCCTTTGTGGGTAACCCGACCTTTCTCCTTAACATTTTTTCCTTCATTTCAACTTTGGTGAATCTGACAATGATGTGTCTTGTAGTTGCTCTCCTCGAGGAGTATCTTTGTGGCATTCTCTGTATTTCATGAATTTGAATGTTGGCCTGCCTCGCTAGGTTGGGGAAGTTCTCCTGGATAATATCCTGCAGTGTTTTCCAACTTGGTTCCATTCTCCCCGTCACTTTCAGGCACAGTAATCTGATGTAAATTTGGTCTTTTCACATAATCCTATATTTCTTGGAAGCTTTGTTCATTTCTTTTTACTCTTTTTTCTCTACACTTCTCTTTTTGCTTCATTTCATTCATTTGGCCTTTCTTACAGTTGATCGAGTCAGTTACTGAAGCTTGTGCATTTGTCACGTAGTTCTTGTGTCATGGTTTTCATCTCTATCAGTTCATTTATGGACTCTTCTGCATTGTCTAGTTATCCATTCTTCCATTCTTTTTTCAAGGTTTTTAGTTTCTTTGTGCTGGGTATATAGTTCCTCCTTTAGCTCTGAGAAGTTTGATAGACTGAAGCCTTCTTCTCTCAACTCGTCAAAGCCATTCTCTGTCCAGCTTTGTTCCATTGCTGGCAATGAGCTATGTTCCTTTGGAGGGGGAGATGCACTCTGATTTTTTTAATTTCCAGCTTTTCTGCACTGCTTTTTCCCCATCTTTGTGGTTTTATCTGCCTTTGGTCTTTGACGATGGTGACGTACTGATGGGGTTTTGGTGTGGGTGTCCTTTCTGCTTGTTAGTTTTTCTTCTAACAGTCAGGACCCTCATCTGCAGGTCTGTTGGAGTTTGCTTGAAGTCCACTCCAGACCCTATTTGCCTGGGTATCAGCAGCAGAGACTGCAGAAGATAGAATATTGCTGAACAGGGAGTGTTGCTGTCTGAATCTTGCTCTGGAAGCTTCGTCTCAGGGGTGTACACTGCCATGTGAGGTGGGAGGTGTTGGTCTGCACCTAGTGGGGGATGTCTCCCAGTTAGGCTACTCAGGGGTCCGGGACCCACTTGAGCAGGCAGTCTGTCTGTTCTCAGATCTCAACCTCCGTGCTAGGAGAACCACTGCTCTCTTCAAAGCTGTCAAACAGGGACATTTACATCTGCAGAGGTTTCTGCTGCTTTTTGTTTAGCTATGCCCTGTCCCCAGAGGTGGAATCTACAGACAGGCAGGCCCCCTTGAGCTGTGGTGGGCTCCACCCAGTTTGAGTTTCCCAGTGGCTTTGTTTACCTACCTAAGCCTCAGCAATGGCGGGCACCCCTCCTACAGCCTCGCTGCCACCTTGCAGTTAGATCTCAGACTCTTGTGCTAGCAGTGAGGGAGGCTCCGTGGGCATGGGACCCTCCAGGCCAGGCGTGGGATATAATCTCCTGGTGTGCTATTTGCTAAGACCCTTGGTAAAGCGCCATATTAGGGTGGGAGTTACCTGATTTTCCGGGTGCTGTGTGTCTCAGTTTCCCTTGGGTAGGAAAAGGAATTCCCTTCCCCCTTGGGCTTCCCAGGTGAGGCAATGCCTCGCCCTGCTTCAGCTCTCGCCGGTTGGGCTGTACCCACTGACCAGCACCGACTGTCCGACACACCCCAGTGAGATGAACTCGGTACCTCAGTTGAAAATGCAGAAATCACCCGTCTTCTGTGTTGCTCATGCTGGGAGCTGGGGGTTGGAGCTGTTCCTGTTCGACCATCTTGAGTGCCCCTCTTCCAGCAAACTGATTTTTTTAATTTGTCGTTGAAATTGGTTTAATCACAACCACTCATAGAACAGTAGCATGCATCGTGTGCCTACATGTAATGAAAATAGACTCAGAGAGATGGCAACATTTGCCCAGGTACCAGGTAGAATCAGAGGCAGAATTCAAACCCAGATTGGAACCCGAGGTTGTGGCTCATCATCTCTAAAGTCACTGCCTTCAACAAAGGAGCTCTCTTCTCTTTGCAGGGTAACCCAGAGAAGACAGCCAAAGTGGAATGTGGGCTCTACATTCTAAAACACCAGAGACAGAGCAACTATGGATGAAGAGGGCTATATCTGGTTCCTGGGGAGGAGTCACGACACTATCAATGCCTCTGGGTAGGTGTGGCTGACGCCAGGCTGGCTGTTGTTGTCCTCACATGCCTTATGGGATCTTGCATGCCCAAACAGTCTTTCATGCATTGGTGACAGGACCCTCAGCCCAATTTGAATACAGCCATGTCTACAGTGCCCTGATCCCAAGTTTTGGTGCACCTCCCTAACCCCTGCATACAGAAAACTCAATAAAAATGAAATTCAAGAGGGTCTTGAAGACATAATAAGACACTGTGCAATTTAGAGAAGGGGGAATGAGATTGAGAAAGGAGACTCTGTCTTGGTCCCCATAGGTTCGGGGAGCTTATTTCATGTTTGTGCTCCTCTAATGCAGCACAAGATGTCACAGAACAAACATAGTAATAATAATAACTAACCTTTAGCTATTGTTTATTTTTATTATTATTATGAATCTATTATAAATCTATGAATACAATAAATCTATTAAGATAGATTGTCATAAATCTATTATTATAAATCTATTCATTATTATAATTATTTAGCTAACCTGGAGTACTTACTATGTGAAAACACTGTTCTTAATGCTTTATATAACTCACCTCTCAATGCTGGAAGGGCGATGCGATTATTGCCCCTATTTTACTGATGAGGAAACTGGGTGACTGACCAGTGAAGAAATTTGCCTGAAGTCTCAAAGATAGCACAGGGTGCAATCCAGATTTGAACTGAGGCAGGCTGGCTCTGAGCCCCTGTCCCTAACCCCTACCTGATTTTTTAAAAGACACATTACACTACAGTAACAATTTCTCTTGGATATTTTAGAGAAATGGATGTGATTTTTTTTTTTAATTTCTAAAACATGATGTACTGGAAATTTGCAGAAAGTAGATTTTAAATGCTCTTACCACAAAAGAAAAAAAGAGGTAATTATGTGAGATAATGGATATACTGGTGCCTGAGTGTAGTAATCGCGTTACTATATATATGTACATCAAAACAGCATGTTTTATGCCTTGAATATATATAATAAAAGCCAAAAATCATGCTGATACAATGGGAAATAGTGTGCAGAATTTGCACAAATGTTTAAGACCAAGTTTGAGGTTTCCAAGAGATTTCATGTCTGGCGAAGCTGCATGGCCCAAGGGCCCAGGGAACTAAGCATTCGCCCTTCTTTGTCAATAAAGGCAGCGAGGCAAGAAATCCTGGGATCACTGGAGTCATTTATTTCTCAGCCTACAATGTCCAAGTCTTCAAATTTTGGGCCTGTGGCACAGACAGATCAGGAGTCTCTGGCTCCCTATGACTTCTACCCTCTGTGCCAAAGGAAGCTGTGACTCTCCAAAGCAGGAGATTTGAGGACTTGGTTCACCCCAGCCCTGGTATCTGCCCCAGAACCCTTCATCCTCCTGGTACGGCATTGGGCCTACAGAGGTGGAGCATGCTTTGGTGGACCACCCAGCAGTGGCAGAGTCAGCCATGATGAGCAGCCCAGAGCCGATTCAAGGGGAAGTGAGGAGAACACAGAGATCATCGTGTCCATACATGGACACTAGGAAAGCAGATGCCAGGGAAACTTCCAGTCTTTACCTGGGCCACCTTAGGGGAAGGAGGGCATAGTATGCATGTGCACTTACACAGTATAGTGACCTGGGGGTACTGCAGCCTCTCTGTGGCTCTGAAGATAAAGATGACAGATTATATTTAGTGAGCACTTACTACATGCCAAATAATTTAACTGTCACAAAATGTAATAATCTAAGAGCTCTTCTACTCTTTATAGATGAGGAAGGAGGAGGAGAAGGAAGTTAAGTAACCCATCCACATCACACAGCTAGCAAGGGGTGGAGCCAGAATGGCATTTCAGCAACGTGGCTGAAGAACAAACATGCATTTGTTTATTAAAAAGTGTTTATTGAGCACCTTCTATTTGCAAGGCCTTGTGCAATAAAATGGGGATAACACTACTAATATATGAATAATAAATTGTCAAGAATTATCAAATGCCCATTGGGTTACAGGCACAGGATTGCATATATAATAATAGTAAAAATAATGATGAAAGTACTGATGACAGGGATAATAAGGTAAACTACCTGGATGTTTCATATGTATTATCTCATGGAAGCTTTAAAGAAACCAAATGAGGAATGGAATCTTTATTGTTCCCATTTCACAGAGAAAGAAACTGAGGTTAAGGAGAGGTCAAGTAACTTTTCAAGGCATGGAGTGGACATTGAAGTATAGGCATTTGCACCTGGTCCTCTTCTTTTCCAAAACTACCGTAGGGTCCAACGTCACCTTGTTTTTCCACTCATTCAATAAATATTGACTTTTTACACTATGTAATAGGTTGACACTCATCATGAGCCTCTGCAGGTAGTGAAGGCATTTATTGTCCTGACCCCACACTTTCTGTCTCATGACAAGGGCCAACTGACCAAGGAGCTGCAGCAGCATGTAAAGTCAGTGACAGCCCCATATAAGTACCCGAGGAAACTAAGTGAGGGCAGATGGAAGGGGTCAGTTCCCAGTACTTCTACCCATGTCTCCTAGGGTGGTTGTGCAGGGGGAAGCTTGGACACTCACAGTAGTGGCTATTTTTTCTGCATAAGAAGCAATTTGGCTTAGGGATGGGGTGTTCTCTTAAAATGTGTTTAAACTGACAAATTAGAAAATGATCTATTAAAAGCAAGGAGACTTATAGGTAAATCCTAATTCAGGTGATTACAACAAATATTTCTTAAGCACTTTCTATATGCTGGCAATTATAAGAGTGTTTAAGATAAATCTAGTGTAATTACTGAACTCAGAGTGAGAGTAAGAAAATGACAGATACTTATAGGACAACACATGAGATATTACAAGCACATGCAGTGTTCTGAAATAACACAGAGGAGGGCATCATTAACTCTGCAAGAGCTAGGAGGAGGTTCAAAGAGGAGGGCCTAGTGAGTAGGGATTTTCAAGATGCAAAGGACTAGAGGGGATGATGTGAAAAGAGGAAGAACCTCTCAAAACAAGATGACAGGGCTGGGCATGGTGGCTCACACCTGTAATCCCAGCACTTTGAGAGGCTGAGGCAGCATGATCACTTGAGCCCAGGAATTCAAGACCAGCCTGAGTAACACAGCGAGAACCCTATTTCTATTTAAATAAGTTTAATATATAAAAAAAGGACAATAGAGTAAACAAGAAGCACTGAGACATGAGGCAACATGACATGCAAAAGACAGTAAATTATAACTAGTAACATAATTTCTAATGTCTCCAAATGATGAAAGTAGCATACAGCTCTTAAAACTGACATGAGAAACTGCATTTAGTGACTTCAGTCTTTGGTGGAAGTTCCTAGTGCATGAAATGGAACAGATGAGAAAAGGCCTTGGTTCCTGTGCTGTGGGAATAAGGAACTGGTGAAGGGCTAAGTATCAGAGGATCTGTAATTCAGATAAATCACTCTGTTGGTAACCTGGAGGGTGAATTTGAGGAGAATGAGACTGGAGGCAGGAGCAAGGCAGTACCAGTGCAGGTGAAGAAAGAACATAGGTAGAACTTGGCCACCATTTAGAAAAGGTGAGAGGAGGAGCCAAAGAGAGGGAAACCTGTGGGATCATGGCCAGGTTTCAGGACAAATGGCAGAAGCATCCAATATTGAAAATAGAGTCAGAAGAGCCTTCTTGAGTGGAGGTGGGTAACAGGGCATTGTAGGACAGGATGTTTGAGATTTCTTGACATATCCAAGTGGAAAAGTCTTGGAAGCATGAGGCCACACCAGAGCTCAGTGAGGGCAAGAAAATAGGGAGTGTGGAGTCATCAGCTTGCAGGTGACAGCTGAAGCCATTCTCCCACTTCAGGAGAGAAGCACATGAGCAAAGAGTTGGTGTCCTGGAGAACACCAACATCCCAAGTGAACTGAAAGAGGGAATTCAGAGGAGTGGCAGAGGGAAAATTAAATGGAAGAGTGTGCTGCAGAGATAGCACAGTGATCCAGGGCTTGATCTTTGGAGGCAGACTCCTGAATGATGGTTTCCTTTTCTGTAAATGAGAGTAAAATTATGTACCCATGCATGGAAAAAAATCTCAACAAACTAGAAACAGGAAGGAACTTCATCAGTATGATGAAAAGCATCTGTGAAAACCTAGCAGTTAACAGATTTAATGGTGCAAGACTGAATGTTTCCCCTAAGACTGGGAACAAGACAAGGATGGCCATGTTCAGCAGGTCTATTCAGCTTTGGTTCTGGCCAGGATGATTAGGTGATTGATATGTAAAAAGATCCAGATTAGAAAAGAAGACGTAAACTGTCTTACTCCCACATGCGTGATGTTGTATACAGAAAATCCTAAGGCATCCAGTTTAAAAACAAAAAAACAAAAAAACAAAAAAAAAACTAGAACTAGTTCAGCAAGTTCACAAAATCAGCATACAAAAATCAATTGTATTTCTGTAGCAATGAAAAATCCAAAAATGAAATTCAGAAAATTACTCCATTTACAATAGCATCCCAAAGAATAAAATACTCACTGTGGGAAGAAACTAAATTAGAACAAAATAAATGAAAGATATTCTATTTTCATGGATCAGAAGACTAAATATTATTGTCAGTACTCCTCAAATTAGTCTACAGGTTCAACCTCATTCCTATCAAAATCCCAGCTACCTCTTCTGCGGAAATTGGAAGGGGATCCTAAAATTCATATGGAAATGCAAAGGACACAGAATAAGCAAAACCATCCTGAAAAAAAGAACAAGGTTGGAGGACTTATCTTCCTAATTTCAAAACTTGCTACAAAGTAATCAAGAGAGTATGGTACTGGCTTAAGGACAGATGTATAGGTCACTGGAATATAGTACAAAGCTCAGCCTGGGCGCTCATGCCTCTAATTACAGCACTTTAGGAGGCTGAGGTTGGGGGGAATCCCTTGAGGTCAGGAATTCAAGACCAGCTTGGGCAACATAGAGAGTGAGACCGGTTTAAAAAAAAAAAATTTTTTTTTTTGATTAGCCAGGCATGGTGGTACAGACCTGCAGTCCCACCTAGTCAGGAAGCTGAGGTGGGAGGATGTCTTGAGCCTAGGAATTTGAGAATGCAGTGAGCTATGATTGACTACTACACTCCAACCTGGGGAAGAGAGAGAACATATCTGTAAAAAGAAACTAAAGGTGTCTCATGCCTGTAATCCCAAAACTTTAAAGGGCCAAGGAGAGAGGATCCCTTGAAATCAGGAGTTTGACACCAACCTGGGCAACATAACAAGGCTCTGTATCTAGGAAAATTAAATTAAATTAAATTTAAAACTATGGCTGGGTGTGGCGGCTCACACCTGTAATCCCAGCACTTTGGGAGGCTGAGGTGAGTGGATCACCTGAGGTCAGGAGTTCGAGACCAGCGTGGCCAACATAGTAAAACCCTGTCTCTACTAGAAATGCAAAATTAGCCAGGCATGGTGATGTGCACCTGTAACCCCAGCTACTCCAGAGGCTAAGGCAGGAGAATCACTTAGAACCTGAGAGGTGGAGGTTGCAGTGAGCTGAGATCACAGCACTGCATTCCAGCCTGGGTGACGGAGGGAGACTTTGTCTCAAAAAAAAAAAAAAATTAGCTAGGCCTGGTGGCACACACTTGTTGTCCCAGCTACTTAGGAGACTGAGGCAGGAGGATGAATTGAGCTCAGGCGTTTGAGGCTGCAGTGAGCTCTGATCGCACCACTGCACTCCAGACTGGGTGACACAATAAGACCCTGTCTCAAAAAAAAGTAATTGATTAACTGAAAAATAATTGAAATCCCAGAAAGAAACCATTACATTACAAGTCAATTGATTTGACAAAGGGGTCAAGCAACTTCATTTGGAAAGGAATAGTCTTTTCTTTTTTTGTTGTTTTTCATTTTGTAGAGACGCGTGTCTCACCATGTTGCCCAAGCTTGTCTTAAACTCCTGGACTCAAGCAATACTCCTGCCTTGGTCTCCCAAAGTGCTGGGATTACAGGTATGATCCTCTATGTCCAACCATGAATAGTCTTTTCAACAAATGGTGGTGGGGCAATTGGATATTCATGTGCAAATAAATTAATTTGGGTCCCTGCTTAACACTATACACAAAAATTAACTGAAAATGGATAGCAGACCTAAATGTAAAAACTAAAACTATAAAACTGTTAGAAAAAAACATAGGAGTAAATCCTTGTGATCTTGTGTAAGGCACTGATGTCTTAGATACGATGTTAAAAGCACAGTTTGAGATGAGCCAGGGCTACATAATGAGACCTGGAAAAGGAGGAAAGTGAGAAAGTGAGAAAATGAAAAATGGCAAATTGAACGTCAGCTGAATTTAAAACTTTGGCACATCAAAAGATACAATCGGCCGGGCGCGGTGGCTCAAGCCTGTAATCCCAGCACTTTGGGAGGCCGAGACGGGCGGATCACGAGGTCAGGAGATCGAGACCATCCTGGCTAACACGGTGAAACCCCGTCTCTACTAAAATACAAAACTAGCCGGGCGAAGTGGCGGGCGCCTGTAGTCCCAGCTACTCGGGAGGCTGAGGCAGGAGAATGGCGTAAACTCGGGAGGCGGAGCTTGCAGTGA
Organism: Rhinopithecus bieti; assembly: GCF_001698545.2. Taxonomy (NCBI): domain Eukaryota; kingdom Metazoa; phylum Chordata; class Mammalia; order Primates; family Cercopithecidae; genus Rhinopithecus; species Rhinopithecus bieti. The sequence continues at coordinate 256,003 of NW_016803382.1, forward strand.
GCTGAGATCTGGCCACTGCACTCCAGTCCGGGCGACAGAGCGAGAACCCCCCCCCAAAAAAAAAAAAAAAAAAAAAAAGATACAATCAAGAAAGGGAAAGACAGCCCACAGAATGGGAGAAAATATTTATAAATCATATGTCTAATAAGTGATATATCCAGAAGAACTCTTACAACTCAGTATTAAAAGACAATCCAACTTAAAAATGGGAAAAGAACATGAATAGACATTTCTCCAAAGATGATATATTAATGTCCAATAAGCACATTTAAAAGTGTTTAACATCGTTAGTCACTAGGAAAATGCAAATCAATCCACAATGAGATGTCGCTTTACACCGACTAGAATGAATATAACCAATCAGACGGATAACACAAGTGCTGGAGAGGAGGTGGAGAAATCGGAGCCCTCATGCACTGCCAGTGGGAATGTCAAATGGTGCAGCCACTTTTTTGGAAGATAGTATGAGAGTTTCTTAAAATGTTAAAAATAAAATTGCCTTAAACCCAGCAACTTTACTTATAGGTATCTACCCAGGGAAAATAAAAATGTATCTTGATACAAAGACTTGTATGTGAATATTCACAACACCATTCACAGAAACCAAAAGGTGGAGACAACCCAAATGTCCATCTACTGACAAAGGGATTAAAATGTGGGGAATTTTAATACAAAGGAATACTCCTCAGCAATCAAAAGGAAGTTCTGAGGCATGCTACCACAGTGATCAACCTCAACACCACAATGCTTCATGAAAGAAGCCAGATGCAAAAGAACACACATTGCATGATTCAGTTTATATCAAATGTCCAGAACAGCCTGATATAGGGACAGAGAGCAGATTACTTGTTGTCGAAGGCTGGGAATAAGACTGAAAAGTGACTCTGATGGGCACAAGTTTCTTTTTTTTTTTCTACTTTAAGTTCTAGGGTGCATGTGCACAATGTGCAGGTTTGTTACATATGTATACATGTGCCATGTTGGTGTGCTGCACCCATTAACTCATCATTTACATTAGGTATATCTCCTAATGCTATCCCTCCCCCCTCCCCTCACCCCACAACAGGCCCTGGTGTGTGATGTTCCCCTTCCTGTGATGGGCACAAGTTTCTTTCTGGGATGACCAAACTAGATTTTGGTGATCTTTCTGGGATCACCAAACTAGATTTTGGTGATGGTTACATAATTCCATAAATATACTAAATATACTAAAAATCATTGAATTGGACCAGGCACAGTGGCTCACACCTGTAACCCCAGCACTTTGGGAGGCCAAGGCAAGAAAGCCCAGGAGTTCAAGACAAGCCTGGGAAACACAGAGAGACTCCATCTCTACAAATAATTTTTAAAAATTAAACAGGTATGGTGGCACAAGCCTGTAGTCTCAGCTACTCAAGAAGCTGAGGCAGGAGGCTCACCTGATCCCAGAAGGTTGAGGCTGCAGTGAGCCATGATAGCATCATTACACTCCAGCCTTGGTATCAGAGTGAGACCTTGTCTCACACACACACACACACACAAAAATTGTTGAATGGTACACTTAAAATGGGTGAATTTTACTATGTAAATTAGACCTCTATAAAGCTGTTAATTTTCTTTTTTTTTTTTTTTTTTTTTTTTTGAGACGAAATCTCGCTCTGTCGCCCAGGCTGGAGTGCAGTGGCCGGATCTCAGCTCATTGCAAGCCCCGCCTCCCGGGTTCATGCCATTCTCCTGCCTCAGCCTCCCGAGTGGCTGGGACTACGGGCGCGCGGCCGCCACCTCGCCCAGCTAGTTTTTTTTTTGTTTTTTTTTTGTTTTTGTTTTTTTTTGAGACGAAATCTTGCTCTGTCGCCCAGGCTGGACTGCAGTGGCCGGATCTCGGCCTCACTGCAAGCTCCGCCTCCCGGGTTCCCGCCATTCTCTGCCCTCAGCCTCCCCAGTAGCTGGGACTACAGCGAGTTCCGCCACATCGGCCCGGGGCTAGTTTTTTTGTATTTTTTAGTAGAGACGGCGTTTCACCGGGTTAGCCAGGGGGGATGGGGTCTCGATCTCCTGACTCGTGCATCCGGCCCGGGGTCTCGGGGCCTCCCAAAGTGCCTGGGATTACAGGCTTGAGCCACCGCGCCAGGGCCGCTGTTAATTTTCTTAAGGTTTTTTTTTTTCCTTTTCTTTTTGAGACAAAGTTTCGCTCTTGTTGCCCAGGCTGGAGTCCAATGGCACGATCTCAGCTCACTGCAACCTCTGCCTCCCAGGTTCAAGCGATTCTCCTGCCTCAGCCTCCCAAGTAGCTGGGATTACAGGCTCCCACCATGACGCCCAGCTAATTTTTTGTATTTTTAGTACAGACAGGGTTTCACCATGTTGGCCGGGCTGGTCTCGAACTCCTGACCTCAGATGATCCACACGCCTCAGCCTCCCGAAGTGCTGGGATTACAGACATGACCCACCGCCCCCGGCAATTTTTTTAACTTTTAAAATTATAATATTTACCCCTAGCACAAAGATTGTCTCAAAATACCATTGTCCACTAAAAGAAAACAAGCCTTCCTGGAGAGAGTGCTGATTCCAAGTCTAGGCCAGAAATGTATAAGATAAGCCTGGAACACATTGTCACTCTGGATAGCAAGGAATCTATCAAAGATTATTAGGATGATTTCAACACATCTGAAGAGCCAATCTGAAGGGACTCCTTCTAACCAAACATAGGACATTTTGTACATTAATAAGGATAATAATTGCAGGGGATTGAAATACATCAAATATGTTTGAATGTCTGCATTCATAATGCTTCTTTATAAAAAATAAAAGTGGGTTGGCCAGCCACAGTGTCTCATGCCTGTAATCCCAGCACTTTGGGAGGCCGAAGCAGGTAGATCACCTGAGGTCAGGGGTTTGCGACCAGCCTGGCCAACCTGGTAAAACCCCATCTCTCCCGAAGCAGGTAGATCACCTGAGGTCAGGAGTTTGCGACCAGCCTGGCCAACCTGGTAAAACCCCATCTCTACTAAAAATAAAAAATTAGCGGGATTTAGGGGCGCATGCCTGAAATCCCTGCTACTCAGGAAGCTGAGGCAGGAGAATCGCTTGAACCTGGGAGGCGGAGGTTGCAGTAAACCAAGACCTCGCCATTGCACTCCAGCCTGCGCAACTCTGTCTCAAAAAAAAGAAAAAATAAATAAGTAAATAAATGTGGGCTGGGGACAGTGGCTCATGCCTTTGGGAGGCTGAGGCAGGAGAATCACTTCAGCCCAGGAGTTAAAGACCAGCCTGGACAATGACCCTGTCTCTACAAAAAGTTTTTAAATTACTCAGGCATGAGGGCCCGTGTCTGTGGTCCCAGGTACTCAGGAGGCTGATANACTAAAATAAAAAATTAGCGGGATTTAGGGGCGCATGCCTGAAATCCCTGCTACTCAGGAAGCTGAGGCAGGAGAATCGCTTGAACCTGGGAGGCGGAGGTTGCAGTAAACCAAGACCTCGCCATTGCACTCCAGCCTGCGCAACTCTGTCTCAAAAAAAAGAAAAAATAAATAAGTAAATAAATGTGGGCTGGGGACAGTGGCTCATGCCTTTGGGAGGCTGAGGCAGGAGAATCACTTCAGCCCAGGAGTTAAAGACCAGCCTGGACAATGACCCTGTCTCTACAAAAGTTTTAAATTACTCAGGCATGAGGGCCCGTGTCTGTGGTCCCAGGTACTCAGGAGGCTGATATGGGAGGATTGCCTAAGCACAGAAGTTTGAGACTGTAGTGGCATGATGGCCCCACTGCATGCCAGCTCAGGCAACAGAGCTAGACCATCCTTGTCTAAATAAATAAATGTGGTCACCATTGAAGGATATAAATTAAACAGACCATCATTTTGAAAAATGTTAAACAAAAAGAACAAAGCAAGCCACTAATGGGCCTTTTCTATATAAATTGTACAACTGGGTAACACAATAATTTATAAGAAGTAGCATCTCTTTTTTATGTTTACTTTTTTTTTCTTCATGCAAGGCCCTTCTCAGGGTAGCAGTATCTCTTTCTGGAAGTATAGCAGCTCCTAAATGAAGAAGGAATGATATAACAATACCATCATTGTTCAGTCCATAATTGACCAATGGCTGTTAACATCACCAAAAAAAAAAAAAAAAAAGATGGCCAGACAGTACACACCTCCTGCTGGAAGAACCTAGAACAGTCTTTTGCCTTGATCCCCCAAATCCAACCTGAATCTGATCAAGCTTTCAGATCAAACTACTAATTTATAAAAACTAGAACAAAGTGAAGAACAAGTTAACATCACAAGGATACAATTAGCAAAATTCAAACTATGAGAAACAGCATAATGAGAATACAGTTAGCAAAATCCAAACTATGGGGAAACAGCCTAATTTATTCAATAACTAAACTGCAAGGGACAAAAAAGAGATCAAATGGGGAAGCTTTCAGGATCAAAAAAAGAAAGCTAAGATATGAATGAAACAATCCAAAAGAGAGACTTTATTTGGATCCTCATTCAAACAAACAAAAAATATATGAAATTACTGGAAATTTGGAGCTAACAAGAGAGTTGACAATATTAAAGAGCAATGGTGTGGGGTGGTTGGTTGACGATAGCATTGGGATTATGTTTTTAAAAGAGTTCTTGTCACCGGGCACAGTGGTTTATACCTATAATCTCAGTACTTTGGGAGGCCGAGGCAGGAAGATTGTTTGAAGCTGGGAATTCTAGACCAGCACGAGCAACATAGCAAGACCCTGTGTCTACTAAAATAAAAATTAAAAATTAGCTGGGCATGGGGGCATGGGTCTGTAGTCCCAGCTACTTAGGAAGCTGAGGCAGGAGGTCAAGGCCACAGTGAGCCATAATCATGCCACTGAACTCCAGCCGGGGCGACAGATCCTGGGCAACAAAGACCTTGTCTTGAGAGAACAAAACGAGAATCTTTATCTTTTACGGACATATACCAAGACATTCAGGGAGGAAATTATATGATGTGTGGGATTTGCTATAAAATAATAAGAGAGGAAGAGGAGAAACATGCAGGAGTGTACATGAAACAAGATTGGTCACGAGATAACAAATATCTGAATCTGCTGAGGAGTAGGTGAAAGCTCACTACGCTAGCCTCTTGTTTAAAATGCTCCAAAATAGAAAGTTTGTCTGAAAATCCACTTCATGGGTTTGTAGCGAGCACTGAGTAAGATCACGTATACAGAGGGTTTTATCACCATGGCTTACAGGTAATCAGCACACATTGTTTTTAGTTTTGTATACACCCTGTCCGTTAATCACATCCAAAAAAGATATGTTATTCATTCACACCAAGAGCTCTGGCTAATGGAACTTTGTCCACTTGGTGGTAATTTATTGAAATTTGAGGTTTAGAATGAGCAAATGCCAGCCTTCAGAGCCCCAGGCCTACTATGCAACAGCCAAGCCAACAGTCCAAAATGCCTTCCTAGCACACGCAGTAAGTAGGATCACTTTCCTCTCACCTTGTAGGCATACTTGAGTTCATTCACTATTTTTCATTCATTTCTTATGTGCCAGGTATTGGGTGCTAGGGATCTGTAATACAGTGAACCCATATTGACTGGAAGCATCACTTTCAAAGCATCGTTTCAGGATGAGTATGTAAGTGTCAAGTGAATTCAAGGAACAGTGCAAAGGATCCATGGCCTCAGTCACCATGAAGGCTCTCCCAAGAGCCAGCCCTACTAGGCACATACAAATGAGTGGAGACATGGAATTCACCCTTACAAAGCCTAGAACCTGACAGAGCACACAAGACAAAGGCCCAAATAACCAAGAACAGGGAGCTAAATGTGAGAGGTGGGCCCCAAAAGATTAGGCCAGCAAGGTGGAGAAAGTAATGTGTGCAGAGTGGGAAGTAGGTTTGGCTGAAGCAAGTAGGCATCTGGAGAGAGGTGGAAACTGAGGCTGGAATGATCTCCTAGGGTCCTGTGTGGAGAAAGTCAGGTTCAGGCATCTGAATCCCATTCAGTAGCAAGAGAGTCACTCCATGGTGCCAAGCAAGGCTAACAAGCTTAGGACAAGATTCAAGAAGAGGCCTCTTGCAGCAAGTGGCCAAGCCCAGGGACCACTCATGGAAGGCCTATCCCCACCTGGCACTGCACCTTTAAGCTCACATCACATGACCACGTGCACATTCACACACAACCACGTGCATGTTCACATGCATGTTCACACACAGTCATACACATGTTCACACAACCATGTGCATGTTCACACATGATCGTGTGCATGTTTACACGTGTGCATGCTAATGCACAATCATGCATGTTCACACATGACCATGTGCACAAATGACACATGACCATATGCGTATTCATATGCTCAGTGTCTCACAGATTCGTAAGACCTGAGATGGACATGCATTTTGGGAGATCCAGCTTTAGGATATGGGCTCACTGTCTTAGCACATGCAGACCAGGCCTGAACTAGATTCAAGAAAGCTGCCTGCCAGTTTAGAGCAGGGCTTAGCAAACCTTTTCCATGAAGAGCCAGTTAGGAAATGTTTGAGGCTTTGCAGACCATGTAGTCTCTTGCAACTACTCAACTCACTAAAACAATAGATAACACATACGTGAAGGAGCATGGCCGTGTTCTGGTAAAACAAAACTTGGCTGCAGTTTGCCCATGCCTAGCCTAGAGTTTGTAGCCTCTTCCTAGAGAGAGGGAACCTGACAGATTCCCAAATCTGTCAGAAACTAGGAAGGCTCCTTCAGAAGGACACCCCTCCAGGCCTGAGGATCCGTCCACCCACAGGAGGCCTGACACAACTCATTCCCCACTCAGCTTCGTGCAAGCTAACCCTATCAGTCCCTGCCACTGTTATCCTTGCTGACCAACCCCGGTATCCTCTCAAGTGGAGGCTGCCTGCTTCTCATGTCCTGTGCCACAGGGTCAGGCACTGCACCCACCCCTTCCAGCCCCACAGGAGCCCCTTCTCCCCAGCCCTGGCCCACTGCCACCCCACCCCCTCACTGGGGAGCCCCTGCCCATCCAGTTGAGCCCAGATGGCATTCCTTTAGGAAACCTCCTTGGCACTCTGAAGTCCAGAGCACAGGACCTGCCTGGAATGTTCTCCGTGCAGCCTGTTCTTCACTTATGAGACCGTGCTGCACGCTGGACTTCAACATCAGCTTCACCATCTGTCTCTTCCTTCACTACCTTCCCTCTGCACTAGGCCATAAGCTCTGTGGGAGAAGAAATTCATCACAGTGGCTGCCCCTGACAGGTTGTTCATCAGCACGTATTGAAATAAAGAATTCCCAGGCACCTCCAGCAGAGAGACTGGACCTTGTGAGACCCAACAAGAAGCCACTATTTCAGAACTGGTGAAAAACAGCAAGGATCTAGATTAGGGAGTGTAGTGGGAATGAAATGGGGGACTGTGAGATGCCCCATATTTGTCAATGACTCATAATCTTTCTCCAGAGATCTGTCTTCCTCCCCTGTGTTCGTCTCATCAGCTGCCACCAGCACTCACTCCAGCCACTAAAGCCAAAAAGCTGAAAGACCTCTGCCCTCATCTGGCCCCATTCAGCCAAAGACCGGAACCTGTCGTTTCAACCTCACGCCCACCCCCTTTTCCACTCCCACTGCTCCTGCCTTAGTTCAGACCACCACCATCGCTCTCCTACCTAGTTCAAGCCAAGCTGACCTGGCCAGCGGCCTTCAGGCCTGCCCTTCTCCGTCCTGCCATGTCCATCCTCCACAGGCAGAACAGGAAGTTGTCATTTAAAAGTGCAGGTCTGCTTTGGTCGTTCTCCTGATGAAACCTTTCAGTGGCTTCCCGGTTCCCTTTGGGTCCTGGCACAGATTCCTTAGCATGGCCAGGGAGGACAGCCCTCCGTGATCCTCCCCTCCCTGAGATGCTCCTTCTGCCCCAGCACCCTATGTTTGAGCCTGAGTCTGCCCTGTGGTGTCGCGCTCAGCCCAGCTCCCCCTGCCTGGGGTGCCTTGCCTGGCCTAGGAACTGGGAAAACTTACCTGCTTCCAAGACTCAGCCCTAGCACCTCTTCCTGCTGGGTGTTTTCTGATGCCCCTCCTCTCGCCACCTCATGGGGATCCCATAGTCCCCTGAAGAGCCTTCTGCCCCAGTGCCTCACCCCACTCTTTGGACCTGTTTCTGTTTCCATGGCTGCCTCGCCTTCTTAGACCACGGGCTCCTGCAGAGCCAGACCCCATATCTCAGTCGGCTTTGCATTCCCAGTGCCTGGCCTAAACTGAGGCTGGAATGGTCTCCTATTCCATAAGCACTCAATAACCCTTGAAAAATGACTGGAATCCCGGACAGGGCCAAGGCAGCAACTGTGATGGGAGAGTGATCTGCTGCCCTCTCCTGGCAATGTGAGGAATTGTCCTAAGCGCAGACAACTCCCTCCCTGCCTTGCAAAAACAAGTGCAGGTTGGGGAAAACTGGAAAAGGAGCTGATGGAGGACTAGGGAGATAGATGCTGTCCAAGGAGACAAACTGAATTGAGGGTTTGCTGAGACTCTGCCGGCTCACACACTATTCCCATGTCTATGGGCCCAGGGGCCAGGTCAGTGCTTCCAAAGGATGAGGGTGCATCCTCAGAGAGGCTCTGGCTCCCCCCACCAAACCGTAAACCCTTGAAAGACATCTTCCTTCTCAATATACCCTATTGCCATGTTGTTGTAACTATCACTGTAACTTTTATTCACTTAAGTGGGTGATCACTGAGTTTTTCCTCCATTGTTGTAAAACGTGTTTTGGCCGGGCGCGGTGGCTCAAGCCTGTAATCCCAGCACTTTGGGAGGCCGAGACGGGCGGATCACGAGGTCAGGAGATCGAGACCATCCTGGCTAACACCGTGAAACCCCGTCTCTACTAAAATACAAAACTAGCCGGGCGAGGTCCCAGCTACTCGGGAGGCTGAGGCAGGAGAATGGCGTAAACCCGGGAGGCGGAGCTTGCAGTGAGCTGAGATCTGGCCACTGCACTCCAGTCCGGGCGACAGAGCGAGACTCCGCCTCAAAAAAAAAAAAAAAAAGTGTTTTGCTCTTTTGTGTAAAATGACTCTGAATTTAGCCACTGGCTTCTCCTGATTTTAACTCGGCTTCCTACTGCTAGGAGGTTATCTCTGATGTTCTGGGTTTCTCAGTTTTCTATCAAAACCCAAATACCGTCATTCCTCGGTATCCATAGGGGATTGGTTCCAGGACCTTCTCTTGAAGATACCAACATTGCAGGTGCTCTAGCTCCTGATAGAGAACAGCGCAGCATTTGCAGACAACCTATGCACACCCTGCGTCCAGTTTCAATCAGCTCTAGATTACTTCTGATACCTAATTCAATGTAAATGCTATGTCAATAGTTGTTTACAGAATAATGACAAGAAGAAAATTTTGTACATGTTCAGTAAAGCCACATATTTTTCGAATATTTGTACCCCAGGTGGTTGAATCCCCAGTTGAATCCAGAACCCACTGATGCAGAACCCACAGGTGAGGAGGGCCAGCTGTGCCTGTTAGCATCCCCTGACCACCCCCCCACCATGGTGCCCACTGCTTCAACATGTCAGGCAATGTCATGCACCCCTCCTGGCAAAGAGAAGCATTACCTCAGCTCCTCTTGGGGTTGCAGGTCTAACCACCTGCATCTTAACATTTGCAAAGGTTGCCTAACCTCTAAAATAGGAAATGGATTTGGGGAAGGAGATTGAGACTGGCTGGAGAATTGTGACTGATGTTCACAAAGATGGTTAAAGCCTTGGAGTGGCTAAGATAGCCACCTGCAGAGAAAAATCACCTGTCATTCACCATTGAATCATCCATCTCTAATGCACAGGGCATTCTATAAACATCAGGTGTCTGTGGAACAAATGCAAAGAGCGTACACAAAAGAAGGAAAAGGGACTGTGTTTGCACGATGCAGAAAATTAGACCTGCACGGCACGTTTAGCCCTAAATTTAGGAATCTACCCCACTAGACAGGAAATGCCTTTTCAATTAACAAATGGCCTCTCCACTCCTTATTTCCCTGGCAAGTTTACTGAAAAATGATTGGCACCGTAAACTTTGTTTTCATGTCAAACAGTACCTGTCCTCTAGTGGTTTATCGTCTATTTAGCGGGACATGGCACAAAGGAAGAAAAACTGTTCAGTCCTCAGGAAGTCTGTAACCTCACCAGACGAGGCATCCATCTCACACTTGCTTCTCCAGGACCACTAAAGAGTCACATGAGACCGTGTGCAATGAAAAGCTGAATTCACAAACACTTACCACTGAAAATGAGCAGCACAGAAAATCAGTGTTTTTAGTTAGGTGGTGCTATCAGGTCAGGCTTCCTGAAAGAAGCTGGCTTTGAACTGCCCTAGGCTGGGAAGAAGTAGAAAACAAAATGGAAAATTCATTGTCCCATAGTCTTGAGGCAACCTGAATCCTAGGACCAGCATCAGTCGGAGATCCCAGTGGCAAGACAGGGGAGTGACGCCATTGACAATCCTGCCCGTGTTCTCACTCTTGAGAGTGTGACACTGGGGCAGAAGCAGCAAAGATGACCACTGCATACATTGCAGCTCCCAGACAGAGGCGTATTTGGCTTCCAATGCACAAGGCCCCCTTCAGCAATGCCTTTTCAGGGTGCGGGATAATAAAGTAAGGTGAGGGTGGACTGGAGTGAAGTGCAGCCCAGGATGATAGCACCAGCTCAGAATGTCCTCAGCGAGGCCAGCAACAGTTTGGAGAATATTGAGAGATGGAGCTGTCCAATGAGCCAGAGGGTCCCTGAGAGATGAGATGGTCTTGGCCTGGATTCCCCACCCCTCGTTCACAAAAGCAGCTTGGTCCATGGAGCTGGGCAGCACTGTTCAATAATAATGAACAGCCTACAAGGCATGCCTCCCATCAGAGCCCAGTGAGGGAGCAGGCGAACGCTGTCTCCCCAGCACCTGCTCCTGCCCGGGCCAGCGGCCCTGACCCTTCTGACAAACCTCGAAGTGCTCCAACTGCTACATGGTTTCTCACCATCTCCAGCCCAAACTCTGCCTCCAAAGCCTAGTGGATCCACCCAGTGGGCCTTACCTCCCGCTCTCCCAGCACATTCTGCTGTAACTGAGACTCGCCTGCTCCCTGGGCCACAGCGCTCATGTTTACCTGCGGACTTCCTCACACTGTCCCCACCACCTGAATTACCCTGCTCCTTTCCACCCCGAACAATGGTAGGAACAGAAGCAGCACAGACTTAGAGTCAGAAGAGACAGCTTCAAGTCCTCCACTGAACAAAGAGTGCCTGCATATTCCCACAAACGAACATAAAGTTAACCAACTTACAGTTACAGAGGCCCAACGTCCACAGTCAGCCTCAGTCTGGCTGAAGTCACAGTGTCAGCAAGGCTAGCTCATTCTGGTGCTCCTGGGAGACATTGCTCCCTTGCCTTTCCCAGCTCCTAGAGGCAGCATGGGTTCCTTGGCTCATGGTCCAATAGCACATGGACTTCTGCTTCTGTGGCCACATCTCTATCTTTGATTCTGGCCCTCCAGGTTCCCTCTTTTGAGGACTCCTGTAGATTACATTACCAGAGCCACAAGGTAATGCAGGATAATCTGCCCTCTCAAGATCCTTAGTTGAATCACATTTGCAAAGTCCCTTTTGCCAAGTAAGGTCAGAAATTCACAGGTTCTGGAGATTAGGATGTGAACATCTCTGGGGGACCATCATTCAGTCTGGCACAGTGAGATATGCATGCATTTTTAATTTTTTTGTTTATCTTTTATACAAAGGGTCTCACTATGTTGTCCAGGATGACCTTACACTCCTGAGCTCAAGTTTCAAGCAATCCTCCTGCCTTGGTCTCCCAAGTAGCTAGGACAACAGGCACACACAACCACAGCTGGCTTATATCTTATAAATCAATAAGAAAACAATTTAACTTTTTTTTTAAGATTCAGTTTTGCTGTGTCGCCCAGGCTTGAGTAGAGTGGTGCAATCTTGGCTCACTGCAGCCTCCACCTCCTGGGTTCAAGTGATTCTCCTGCCTCAGCCTCCCAAGTAGCTGGGACTACAAGCACGTGCCACCACGACTGGCTAATTTTTGTATTTTTAGTGGAGACAGGGTTTCACTATGTTGGCCAGGCTGGTCTTGATCTCCTGACCTAAAGTGAGTGATCCACCTGTCTAGGCCTCCCAAAGTGTTCAGATTACAGCTGTGAGCCACTGCACCCAGCCCAATTAAACTTTTTTCTTTTTTTTTTTTTTTTTTTGTTTGTTTTTTGAGATGGAGTTTTGCTCTTGTTGCCCAGGCTAGAGTGCAATGATGAGATCTTGGCTCACTGCAACCTCTGCCTCCCAGGTTCAAGTGATTCTCCTGCCTCAGCCTCCGGAGTAGCTGGGATCACAGGTATGTGCCACCACACCCGGCTAATTTTGTATTTTTAGTAGAGACGGGGTTTCTCCATGTTGGTCAGGCTGGTCTCGAACTCCTGATCTCAGGTGATCCGCCCGCCTCGGCCTCCCAAAGTGCTGGGATTACAGGTGTGAGCCACTGCGCCTGGCCCCAGTTAAACTTTTTTAATGGTAAAATGTTTGACCAGACACTTGACCAGAGAAGATAGACAAAATGGCAAAAAAAAGTTCATGAAAAGACGTAGAACATCATTCTTCATTAGGGAAATGCAAATTGAAACCACGACGATATAATAACCGCATCCCCACTAGAAGACGTGAAATCAAAAGATTTCTGGCAAAGCTGCCGAGCAGGCAGAACTGTCACGTGCTGCTGGCAGACACACAAAATGGCACAGCTACTGTGGAAAGCACTTTAACAGTTCCTTATAAAGTCAAACATAGGACCTAGCGATCCTTCCCCTAGGTGTTTATCCAAGACAAATGAAAGCAGATTTCTACAAAACAATGTGTACAAGAATGTTCTAGCAGCTTCCTGTTGGGAGAAAACCTGAGTGTTGGGAGAGAAGCTGAGGCAGGGCTTGCATGTCTGCTAGACTTGCTGGCTCCTTGCTTCTAGCACTCCCATTATCTCAAGCAGCCATATGTTTATCATTCACTTGATACACTGTTTCCTTTCAACCTCCACATTCTCACCACCTGTTTCTTTGTTTGAGCACCCATAAATAGCGTGGGCTCCCAGAGCTCAGGGCCTTTGCAGCCTCCACACTGGTGATGGTCCCACTTTCTCTTTCAAACTGTCTTTTTCTCATTCCTTTGTCTGCCAGACTTCATCACCCCCAAGACCTGGTGTTGGGTCTCATTGCCCCAACATACCTGGCTGCTCAACGTGGGGCAACAAAGACCCCGGTAAAGGAACACTAGAGCGTGTGAAAGCAAAGGAAGCATTGTCAAAGGACACCCGAGGACGTCTAAAAGAAGCTCAGCAGGAAAGCTAAGTGCTCAGAAGATGGAGGGTAACAATGGGACAAAGTGAAAGCAGACATTCTGCTTATTTGAATTTCTTAAGACATTTATTACGAAGAGGGGGAGTGAAAGTTAGTACTCAGAATTTGTTATCACTCTTTAGTACAGTAAAGAAGTTTTGCCCATGGTTTCCAGAACAAGGGACTATGGAGCTGGATGAATGGGAGAGAATTGGTTTGATGCGGCAGATTCAGATGAGGAAGAGGATGAGTGTTAAAAACTAACTTCAGATTCTGAGTGTGAGGAACAGCTACTGGAGGAGATTAATGAAAAGAAGGGAAAACTAAAAAAGGTATGTTTTACTGGCCTGTTGGCTCCAGCTCCTGAATTAAAGTGAATGGCCACCTCCTCTCTCTCCTCTTAATGGGTGAGAAAATAAATTATCTGAAAAACTTACTGCTCCTGTAGTTGCAACATTAAATCCTGGAGCAATTGGTGGTTCTATACAAAATTTGATTTAAAAAGCTAGAGCTGAGGGAGACCTTGAAGCATGGCAATTTCCCGTTACTATAATCAGCAGGGAGGACAGACTATAGCTAATTGGGCCACTTTTCTTTTTAAGTTACTAAAGGAATTTAAGCAAGCCATTAGTCAATATGGACCAAACTCTCCTTTTGTGTAAACTTTATTTTAAAATATGGCTCTTGATAATAGATTAATACCATATGATTGGGATACTTTGATAAAAATCTGTTCTCACTCCATCTCAGTACCTGCAGTTAAAAATCTGGTGGGCTGATGAAGCTCAAATGCAGGCAAGGGAAAACACACAAGTGCAGCCACCTGTGCCTGTTTCCTTTGAACAGCTAATGGGAATCGGCCCTAACTGGGGTCAGTTAGAAAATCAAGCAGTAATGGAGGATGTTGCCATTGTTCAGCTGTGCTCTGTGTGCTTACAGGCATGGGAAAGGATAAATGTTACAGAGGAAAAATATGCTTCTTTCAGTTCTGTCCAACAAGGACCTAAAGAACCATATATTGATTTTATTGCTCAGCTCCAAGGGCTGTGTATAAAGCCTTAACTGATAAAATAGCTCACAATGTTGTAATACAGCTTCTTGCATAAGATAATGCTAATGCGGAGTGTCAACCTGCTATTAGACCCCTGAGAGAGAAGGCTCATTTAGCTGAATATATTAAGGCTTGCAATGGCATTGGAGGTAACTTACATAAGGCTACTGTTTCATCTCAGTCTAAGGTTGGATTAAGAGTAGGAAAGAATATGCCCCATTTCTCAGGCTCTTGCTTTAATTGTGGGAAATTTGGACACACAAGAAAGGAATGTAAAAAAGGAAATCAAAAGGCAAAAACTACTACCATCAATCAACAGAAAAGTCCCAGTGTATGTCCCCAGTGTAAGAAAGGCAATCCCTGGGCAAGTCAGTGTCATTCTAAATTTAGCAAAGATGGACAACCTCTTTCGGGAAATGGGAAGAGGGGTTCAAGACCGAGGCATACCTGGCACAGCCAGTGCCCTTACAAATGTACAATTGTCCCCTGCCTCAGCAGGCAGTGCTGCCATAGACCTCTACAGCACAATTCCTGTGTCCTTACCTCCTGGGGAGCCACCAAAGAAGGTCCCCATGGGAGTTAGGGGACCTTACCCTCAGGAACAGTCAGTCTATTACCTGGAAGATCTACTCTAAATTTAAAAGGTGTACATACAGGAATAATTGACTCTGATTATACCACAGAAATTCAATTAGTTATTCATTCCTCAACTCCATGGTCTGCCTCCCCAGGAGAAAGAATTGCTCAGTTGTTGCTGTTACCTTACATAAAACTAGGAAGCAGCACAGTGAAAAGAACAGGAGGCTTTAGTAATACTAATCCAGCAGGAAAGGCTGTGTATTGGGCTAATCAAGTGCCTGAAAAAGATCTATTTGCACAGTAACTATTCAGGGAAAAGATTTTGAAGGACTAGTAGATACTGGAGCTGATGTCTCTATTATTGCTATAAATCAATGGCTCTGGCACTGCCCTAAGCAAAAGGCATCCATTGGTGGTGTTGGAGTAGGAGCTGCCTCGGAAGTTTTTCAGAGTTCTTTGATTTTACCATGTCAAGGGCTGGATGGTCAGGAAGGGACAATCCAACCTATCATTACACCTATTCCTGTCAATTTATGGGGTAGAGACTTATTGCAACAATAGGATGCTGAAATATCTATTCCTACAGATCAATATAGTAATAATAGTAGAAGGAAAAGGACTAGGAAAAGATAAAATGGCCAATCAGAACCTTTAGAATTAAAAGGGCAAACAGATCAGACTATATTGGGGTATCATTTTTAGCAGTGGCCATTGTTGAGCCTCTGGCTCCCATTCCTCTTGTTAGGCTAACTGCCAAACTGGTTTGGGTGGAGCAATGGCCACTGAAACAGGAAAAATTTGAGGCTTTAAAAGAATTGGTGCAGGAACAATTGCAAAAGGGACATATAGAGCCTACTTTCTCCCCTTGTAATTCTCCTGTATTTGTCATTAAGAAAAAATCAGGGAAATTGATAATGTTAACAGATTTAAGGGTTGTTAATGCTGTGATTCAACCTATGGGCATACTATAACCAGGGCTGCCCTCCCCAACAATGATTCCAAAATACTGACCTCTCACAGTGATAGATCTAAAGGATTGCTTTTTTACCATTCCTTTAGCTGCCCAAGATTATGAAAAATTTGCTTTTACTGTTCCCACCATAAATAATAAAGAACCAGTGACATGGTGAAACCCCGTCTCTACTAAAAAATACAAAAAACTAGCCAGACGAGGTGGTGGGCGCCTGTAGTCCCAGCTACTCAGGAGGCTGAGGCAGGAGAATGGTGTAAACCCAGGAGGCGGAGCTTGCAGTGAGCTGAGATCCGGCCACTGCACTCCAGCCTGGGCGACAGAGTGAGACTCCGTCTCAAAAAAAAAAAAAAAAAAAGAACCAGTGGACAGATACTATTGGAAAGTACTACCACAAGGCATGCTAAATAGCCTGACTATTTGTCAAACTTATGTCAGGAAAGCTGTTAAGCCAGTTAGAGAACAGTTCAAAAAATGTTATGTTATCCATTACATGGATGATATTCTGTGTACAGCTGAAACTAGGGAAGAATTGATGTTGTGCTACAAACAGTTAGAAAAGGCTGTAAATGCAGCAGGGTTAATTATAGCCCCTGATAAAATCCAAACTTCTATTCCCTTTCAATATCTAGGAATGAAGGTAGAGCAAAGTGCTATTAAGTCTCCTTAAATGGTTCAAACCCAAAGAGATAATTTAGAAACCTTAAATGGTTTCCAAAAAATGATTTGGAGACATTAATTGGATTCATCCAACTTTAGGCACCTACCTATGCTATGTCTCACCTCTTTTCTACTTTACAAGGTGATTCTAACCTTAACAGTAAACACTCCCTGTCCAAAGCAGCATTGGAGGAACTTCAATTAATTGAGGAAAAAATTCAGCAAGCACAAGTAGAATGGATTAGTCCGATACAACCATTACAGTTTTTAGTTTTTCCTACTAAGCATTCACCTACAGGAGTTATAGTTCAACAGGATGATCTGGTGAGTAGCTTTTTCTACCTCACAATACAACCAAAATGCTCACTCTGTACTTAGATCAAATTGCCGTGCTAGTAGGATGAGTGAGGCTGCGCACAACAAAGCTAATGGGATATGATCCAAATCAGATTATAGTTCCATTAACTAAACAACAAATTCAACAAGCCTATATTAACTCCCAAGAATGGCAGGTTAATTTGGCCGGTTTTGTTGGCATTCTTGATAATCATTATCCTAAGTCTAAAATCTTCCTGTTTCTAAAATTAACATCCTGGATATTGCCTTCTATTACTAAAAAAGCCCCTATTGAAGGGGCCATTACTGTTTCTACTGATGGATCTAGTAATGGAAAAGCCTCCTTTGCAGGACCTCAACAGCAAGTTTTTCAAACTGACTTTGCTTCTGCTCAAAGGACTGAATTTATGATTATGATAACAGTGTTAAAAACTTTTAAACAGCCAGTAAACATTGTTTCTGATTCAGCCTATGTAGTGCAAGGCTTGCAAAATATTGAATGTGCCTTAGTTTAAAATGTGACTTATGAACAACTTAATCTTTTATTTTATTCTTTACAGCAAGCAGTACAACAAAGGCATTCCCCTTTCTATATCACTCATATGAGAGCACATACTGACCTCCCCGGTCCTTTAACTAAACTTAATCAAAGGGCGGATGCATTGGTGTCTGCAGACTTTGCTAATGCACAAACATTTCATTCTTTAACCCATCTTAATGCTGCAGGCCTTAGAAAAAGATATGATCCGGCCGGGCGCGGTGGCTCAAGCCTGTAATCCCAGCACTTTGGGAGGCCGAGACGGGCGGATCACGAGGTCAGGAGATCGAGACCATCCTGGCAAACACGGTGAAACCCCGTCTCCACTAAAAAATACAAAAAACTAGCCGGGCGAAGTGGCGGGCGCCTGTAGTCCCAGCTACTCGGGAGGCTGAGGCAGGAGAATGGCGAGAACCCGGGAGGTGGAGCTTGCAGTGAGCTGAGATTCGGCCACTGCACTCCAGCCCGGGCGACAGAGCGAGACTACGTCTCAAAAAAAAAAAAAAAGAAAAGATATGATCCATCATGGAAACAAGCTAAAGAAATTGCACAACACTGTTCTGCCTGCCAAGTCCTGCATCTGCCACATCAAGGAACAGGCGTTAACCCTACAGGTTTATCTCCAGATTCCATCTGGCAGATGGATGTAACACATATTCCTTCTTTTGGAAAATTGCCATTTGTTCATGTTTCAGTAGATACCTATTCACCTTTTATCTGGGCCACATGTCAAACACAGTTATGGGACTCTCAGAAAAAATCAAAACTGATAATGGCCCAGGATACTGTAGTAAAGCCATGGCTACATTTTTTCAACAATGGAATATAACCCATACTACGGGTATTCTATATAACTCACAAGGACAAGCAGTACTGGAAAGAGCTAATTGTACTTTAAAAACTCAAATATAGCCAGGCGCAGTGGCTCACACCTGTAATCCCAGCCCTTTGGGAGGCCGAGACGGGCAGATCACGAGGTCAGAAGATCAAGACCATCCTGGCTAACACGGTGAAACCCCATCTCTACTAAAAAATACAAAAAGCTAGCCGGGCGAGGTGGCAGGCACCTGTAGTCCCAGCTATTCGGGAGGCTGAGGCAGGAGAATGGCGTGAACCCCGGAGGCAGAGCTTACAGTGAGCTGAGATCCAGGCACTGCACTCCAGCCTGGGCGACAGAGCAAGACTCCGTCTCAAAAAATAAATAAATAAATAACTCAAATATAAAAGCAAAAGGGAGGGAACCAGGAATGTAAGACAGCACATATGCAATTGCATTTAGCTTTATTAACATTAAATTTTTTTTATTTATGAAAAGATCAACCCATGACTGCAGCTAAACAACACCTGACAGGGCAAAAGGAAAATAAAAAGGCTGGACAAGATACATGGTAGAGGGATGCACATACATAGACCTGGGAAAAAGGAAAGATAATTTTACGGGGAAGAGGATTTGCCTGTGTGGGTGCCCACCAAACATCTGAAGATCTATCATGAGCCACATACATCTAGTGGATCCACCTGTACAGTGCAAATTGAAGGTTTAAGGATTGCTTTTAAGCCTTGATTTGCTTTCTCTGTGCCTTTTCTTGGAAGGGGCCTGCTTCTCATTATAAATGGTAAGTTTTACCCCGTGGTAATTAACCAAAGAGACAGAAGCTGAGTTACAAATGCTTCGGCAATGGCATGCCTCCTGGCCACAGCCACAAAAGCTTTTGCTTCTGTTTTAGTAGATTTACTAATGTGGGGATGAGTGTATGCTTGTGTTTCTGCAGGAGATGAACAAACCGTATAGGTGCCTTCAAGATGTGTATGACCATGAAATAGGAGACTGAAAGGACGGATGGATCCCAACCATAGACCTGGTTCCCCCAGTTTGAGCCATGCTGAGAAACTGCTGGAGTGCCAGGGTTTCACCTATCAATACTTAACAGATCAATGCTTTCTGACTGAACTCCTCTCTATCCTGAATACAAGATACCCTAATAGGTAGGCGGGAGTATCATTGCCCCATTCAGCATGAAGAAGTTACAGAAGATGGACCTTCATCTTTCTGCATCCCCTAGGATTAAGGGTCCTCTTGTAAAAGGGAAAGGGGAGATAGGTAGGAAGCATTCAAACAAGAGCAACTCCATTTTGAATAAGGGCTAAGAAAAATGAAGCTGGATCACCAACTGGCAATTAAGGGCTGCACAGCCTGCAATTGCCTTGCTCAATTAATTTTAAAAAGAGGCCACCTTATACTAGTAATGGTAGCTGTGGCCCTTTGTACAAAAAAGAGAAGGGATGCCATGTTGGGAGAAAAACTGAGTACTGAGAGAGAAGCTGAGGCAGGGCTTGCATGTCTGCTAGACTTGCTGGCTCCTTGCTTCTGACACTCCCATTATCTCAAGCAGCTGTATGTTTATCATTCGCTTGATACACTGTTTCAACCTCCACATCCTCACCATCTGTTTCTTTGAGCACCAATAAATAGCGTGGGCTCCCAGAGCTCAGGGCCTTTGCAGCCTCCACACTCGTGATGGCCCCTGGTCCCACTTTCTCTCTCAAATTGTCTTTTTCTCATTCCCCTGACTCTGCCGGACTTCATTGCCCCCATGACCTGGTGTTGGGTCTGATCACCCCAATGCTTCCTTCTGCCCCCCACAAACTGACAGCAGCCCACGTGGCCTTCAGCTGATGAAGGTAATAAAGTGTGGTACACATCCATACAGTGGAATATATTCACTAATGAAAAAGAACAAGTTACTGATGCACACAGGAATGTGGGTAACTCTCAACAGCTTTACACTAAGTAAATTGAGACAGACATAAAAGATACCTGTGGTGGGATTCTTTACCTGAAATTCTAGCAAAGGCAAAATGATGGTGCAAGAAAGCAGATCCGTGGATGCTGAGGGCTGGGAAGGAGACTGCTGGGGATGAGCTGTAAAGAGGCACACAGAAACTTTGAGGGTGCTGGAAACGCTCTGTGTCTTTATTGTTGTAGTGATCGCATGGCTACATGCATTTATCAGACCTCATTGAGCTGCACATGTCAATTATACCTCAACAAAGCTGATATTAAACATCAATTGCATGGTTGCACAACAATGTGAATGTTCTTAAAGCCACTGAACTGTGCACTTAAAAACGGCTTAAATGGGCGAGGCATGGTGGTTCATACCTGTAATCCCAGCACTTTGGGAGGCCAAGGTGGGCAGATAATGAGGTCAGAAGTTCAAGACTGGCCTGGCTAACATGGTGAAACCCCATCTCTACTAAAAATACAAATATTAGCCGGGCACAGTGGTGCAAGCCTGTAGTCCCAGCTACTCGGGAGGTTGAAGGAAGACAATCACTTGAACCCTGGAGATGGAGGCTGCAGTGAGCCAACATCATACCACTGCACTCCAGCCCAGGGGACAGAGCAAGACTTCCTCTCAAAAAAAAAAAAGTTTAAATGGGCCAGGCTCAGTGGCTCACACCTGTAATCCCAGCACTTTGGGATGCCAAGGTGGGCGGATCACCTAAGCTCAGGAGTTCAAAACCAGCCTGGCCAACATGGCAAAACCCAGTCTCTACTGAAAACACAAAATTAGCTGGTCATGGTGGTGAGAGGTGAAGCCAGCTGGACTTCTGGGTCGGGTGGGGACTTGGAGAACTTTTCTGTCTTACAAGAGGATTGCAGGCCGGGTGCAGTGGCTCAAGCCTGTAATCTCAGCACTTTGGGAGGCCAAGACAGGTGGATCACGAGGTCAAGAGATCAAGACCATCCTGGCTAACACGGTGAAACCCCGTCTCTACTAAAAAGTTACAAAAAAACTAGCCAGGCGATGTGGTGCGTGCCTGTAGTCCCAGTTACTCCAGAGGCTAAGGCAGGAGAATGGCGTAAACCCGGGAGGCGGAGCTTGCAGTGAGCTGAGATCCAGCCCCTGCACTCCAGCCTGGGCGACAGAATGAGACTGCATCTCAAAAAAAAAAAAAAAAAAAAAAANACACCTGTAATCCCAGCACTTTGGGATGCCAAGGTGGGCGGATCACCTAAGCTCAGGAGTTCAAAACCAGCCTGGCCAACATGGCAAAACCCAGTCTCTACTGAAAACACAAAAATTAGCTGGTCATGGTGGTGAGAGGTGAAGCCAGCTGGACTTCTGGGTCGGGTGGGGACTTGGAGAACTTTTCTGTCTTACAAGAGGATTGCAGGCCGGGTGCAGTGGCTCAAGCCTGTAATCTCAGCACTTTGGGAGGCCAAGACAGGTGGATCACGAGGTCAAGAGATCAAGACCATCCTGGCTAACACGGTGAAACCCCATCTCTACTAAAAAGTTACAAAAAAACTAGCCAGGCGATGTGGTGCGTGCCTGTAGTCCCAGTTACTCCAGAGGCTAAGGCAGGAGAATGGCGTAAACCCGGGAGGCGGAGCTTGCAGTGAGCTGAGATCCAGCCCCTGCACTCCAGCCTGGGCGACAGAATGAGACTGCATCTCAAAAAAAAAAAAAAAAAAAAAAAAAAAGAGGATTGTAAAATGCACCAATCAGCACTCTGTGTCTAGCTAAAGGATTGTAAATACACCAATCAGCACTCTGTGCCTAGCTAAAGGATTGTAAATGCACCAATCAGCACTCTGTAAAATGAACCAATCAGCAGGATGTGGGTGGGGCCAAATAAAAGAATAAAAGCTGGCCACCCCAGCCCGCAGCCACAATCTGCTGAGGTCCACTTCCACGCTGTGGAAGCTTTGTTCTTTCACTCTTTACAATAAATCTTGCTGCTGTTTACTCTTTGGGTCCGCACCACCTTTAAGCGCTGTGCCATGAAGGTTCGCAGCTTCATTCTTGAAGTCGGTGAGACCACAAACCCACCAGAAGGAAGAAACTCCAGACACATCTGAAGGAACAAACTCCCGACAAATCACCTTTAAGAGCTGTAACACTCACTGCAAAGGTCCGCGGCTTCGTTCTTGAAGTCAGCGAGACCAAGAATCCACTGGAAGGAACCAATTCCAGACACAGTGGCATGTGCCTGTAATCCCAGCTACTTGGGAGGCTAAGGCAGGAGAATTGCTTGAACCCAGGAGGCAGAGGTTTCAGTGAGCTGAGATCATGCCACTGCACTCCAACCTGGGCAATAGAGCAAGACTCCATCTCCAAAAGAAAAAGGTTTAAATGGCAAACTTTATGTTGCATATATTTTATCACAATTAAAATAAATACCCATCCCCCCAAAAAAATCCAAGGTACTCTACATTCTGGCAATAACAATTAGAAACTAAACTTTTGAAAAGAGCATTTACAATAGTACCCAAACCAAAAAAAATACCTAGGAATAAAACTAATGAAAGATACACAAGACTCTACCCTGAAAAATATAAAACACATGTGAAAAGTAAAGTAGAGGTTCCTCTTCAAAGACTTTCCTCCTCGTCTACTTAGGAACAAATAGTAACTTCTCTTAGAAGCAAAATTTGTTCAAAGACCTGTGCTAACATTCTTAAATATCTGCTAGCCGTAATAAAGAAATCAATGTACTTTATGTTCTTAACTCCCACACTTAGCCTAAATATTTGCTCTGGCATGCTTCTACTGGTCCAAGCAAGCATTAGGTCATATCCTGTTCCTCTTCCTTATTTGAAGGTGTTTTTACCTTTCTCACCATTCCACAAGTTACTTCCTCCTTCCTTTGTTCTCCTCTGCCTTTGCCTCTTTTTAAAAGTTCTAAGTTGCTAGCCAATCAGGACAAATACAGAATGTAAGGTTCTGTTCCAGCCAGTGGAAACCCAGACACAGCAGTAGGGTGGACACGTCAGGTTATAAACGACCCTGTCTCCTGTGTTCGGTGTACTCTCATGGCAAAACTGCTGGCAAGTGTACCCTTTCTGCAGAAAGTATAAAATGGCCTTGCCAAGAAAATTAAATTTATGTTCAAGTGCTTTTGTTTGTTTGTTTTTTGTTTTTTGTTGTTGTTGTTTGTTTGTTTTTTACAGCACCGGGAAATAAGCATTTCAAACACACGAATATCACTGAGGAAAATTAAAGAATATCTAGATTAATGGAGGAATAGATCATGTTCACGGATTGGAAGACTCAGTATTTTAATGCCAAATCTCCCTGATTTGATGTACAGATTCAGTGGAATATCACTCAAAATCCCAGCATTTTGTGCACATTGAAAATGATTCTCCAGTGGACACAGAAAATGAAAGACCCCTGAGCAGCCAAGGCAACCCTAAAGAGAAGAACCCAGATGGGGATTTCACTGCCAGAGAGCAGAACTTGTTTTAAAGCTGAGGCAACTAAGACCCTGAAGGTTCACACAGGGACATATTCTCAGACCAGTGAAGCAAACAGGAGTCCCAGACAGACACGAAGATGTGGTCCCACCTGACAGGAGGTGCAGCCGCTGGTGCAGCTCGAGGAGCGCATGGCTTTCAGTAAAGGGCACTGGGCCAACTGCATATCCACAGAGAAAAAATTATCCCTGACTCCACACCTCAGCCCTGATGCAGATGAATCAGAGAAGGATCCGGGATCAAAATGTAAACGCAAAAGCAAAACGTCTGGAATTTAAAACAGAAAGCATTTCTGCAGAGCCAGTGAGAGGCGGATGAGCTGGGCCTGGACTGCGTGGCCTCCTTCCGTGTGGACGCCGACGCAGAAGCCCTGCCGGAGCCGCCTGCCCTCAAGCGGCCCTGAAGCTGTAGAAGGGCGCTGAGCCTCTCCACACCTCGGGGACCTGGCGGCGGCCTCTCCCAGCCTGGACCCCACCGGCCGCAGGTGGCCGGCCCAACCCTGCTAGGCCTGCTGCCCACCAAGCTGGGGGGCCTTAGGGCTGTGGAGGGCGGGAAGCGCAGCGCCCCGAGGCCTTCCGGCTGTGAAGGGCAGGAATCGTGGAACCCGAAACCATAGGACTGTGGAAGGCGGGAAGCGCAGGGGGGTGGGGTCCGGAGCCTTCGGGGTGTGGAGGGCGGGAAACATGGGCTCCGAAGCCTTCCAGCTGTGGAGGGCGGGAAGCGCGGGGCCCTGGGGCCTTCTGGGTTTGGAGGCACCGCTTCAGACCGCGGAGCAGCTCGGAGCCGGCAGGAGGTGACCGCCACCAGCTGGGCGAACCTACCTAGTCCTGGGTGAGCCTACCTAGTCCTGAGTGAGTCTACTAGGCCTGGGCGAGCCTACCTAGTCCCAGATGAGCCTACCTAGTCCTGGCCACCTGGACAAAGGCTTTGCCGGAGGGAACTGCGTGGCCCAGTGGTGGACGCGGGAGCGGGTGACTGGTCCCGGTGCCCAGGCTGAGCTGTGGGAGGGACGGCAGAAGGACGTGCCACACCCGTCTGCTGGGAGTGCCGCCACCCTGTGGGAGAGCTCACTGGCCTTTCCAGAGGGCCCGGGTGTACAGGGTGGAAAGCCGCTCTCACCGCCCCCCAGCCTTCTGAAAGAAAACGCTAGCTCCATCTAGCCCCTCTAGATTAAAGAGGTGGTCCACAAGGGTAGGGTAGAGTTAGGAGATCACGCATCTTGTAAATGCCCACTTGTTTAAAACAACAGTCATAGAACATGAATGTTTTCTGGAAATGATTTTTTGAAACGAAATTGTTAGACCACGCCTGGAAGCTGCCCCAGAGCGACATATCCACATGTGTTCACTGGATTAGAGGACATGGAGGGGACATGAGGAGGAAGAGAGCAGAGTTCCATGCCAGACTGGGAGTGTTTAGAAGGCATTTTCATATTCTAATTAGTCTTGTGTGTGCACTTCATTCCTCACTACTGTATGTAGACAATGCTAAATACTTTTGGAAATATCTCATCTTTCTAGATGTTCTAAAGTGACTGATATATGTTAAAAGTAGAGGTAGTAAAATAACACATTTTGTTTGGGTGCGGTGATTCATGCCTGTAATTCCAGCACTTTGGGAGGCTGAGGTGGATGGATTGCTTGAGCTCAGGAATTTGAGACCAGCCTGGGCAACATGGCATCTCCACAAAAAATACAAAATTAGCCCTGCCGGTGACTCATGCCTGTAGTCCCAGCTACCCAGGAGGCTGAGGTGGGAGAATCCCTTGAGCCTAGTCTTTGGACGAACGGAGGCAAGATGGCGCAGTTCCGGATTCTTCACCGTCAGCTTTCCCGGCCAGGGAAAGACACAGGTCAACTGCCCAGGCGCAACCCGACCTCTGACCGAGAAAACCGGAACCCGCCTAGCCACGCCTACCGCCCGGCCCCGACCCGCCTATGTCCCGCCACTGCCCTCCCACTCCCAGGCCCAGGACATAAAAGCCGCTCCCGGCCGGCGCTGTGCACACTTCCTCAGCCCCACTCCTGTCGGGACTGCAGGAATTCCGCCCGAGAGCTCCACCGGGTGACTCCCCGGCCTCCCCTGCCGGAGACCAACGGACCTCACCCCTCCCCACAAAGCTGGCTGACCAAAAAATAAATGTGCAGTTTTGCTCCTAGCCTTGCCTACTCGCTGGTCCTTTAATACTCGCCCTGGTGAGCCTAGAAAGCAAATCGGTTTCCTAGAAAGCAAATCAGTTTCCTGGAAAGCAAATCGGTTTCCTGGAAAGCAAACCAGCTTCCTAGAAAGCAAACCAGCTTCCTAGAAAGCAAATCTGCTTCCTAGAAAGCAAATCNCAGGACAAATACAGAATGTAAGGTTCTGTTCCAGCCAGTGGAAACCCAGACACAGCAGTAGGGTGGACACGTCAGGTTATAAACGACCCTGTCTCCTGTGTTCGGTGTACTCTCATGGCAAAACTGCTGGCAAGTGTACCCTTTCTGCAGAAAGTATAAAAATGGCCTTGCCAAGAAAATTAAATTTATGTTCAAGTGCTTTTGTTTGTTTGTTTTTTGTTTTTTGTTGTTGTTGTTTGTTTGTTTTTTACAGCACCGGGAAATAAGCATTTCAAACACACGAATATCACTGAGGAAAAATTAAAGAATATCTAGATTAATGGAGGAATAGATCATGTTCACGGATTGGAAGACTCAGTATTTTAATGCCAAATCTCCCTGATTTGATGTACAGATTCAGTGGAATATCACTCAAAATCCCAGCATTTTTGTGCACATTGAAAATGATTCTCCAGTGGACACAGAAAATGAAAGACCCCTGAGCAGCCAAGGCAACCCTAAAGAGAAGAACCCAGATGGGGGATTTCACTGCCAGAGAGCAGAACTTGTTTTAAAGCTGAGGCAACTAAGACCCTGAAGGTTCACACAGGGACATATTCTCAGACCAGTGAAGCAAACAGGAGTCCCAGACAGACACGAAGATGTGGTCCCACCTGACAGGAGGTGCAGCCGCTGGTGCAGCTCGAGGAGCGCATGGCTTTCAGTAAAGGGCACTGGGCCAACTGCATATCCACAGAGAAAAAATTATCCCTGACTCCACACCTCAGCCCTGATGCAGATGAATCAGAGAAGGATCCGGGATCAAAATGTAAACGCAAAAGCAAAAACGTCTGGAATTTAAAAACAGAAAGCATTTCTGCAGAGCCAGTGAGAGGCGGATGAGCTGGGCCTGGACTGCGTGGCCTCCTTCCGTGTGGACGCCGACGCAGAAGCCCTGCCGGAGCCGCCTGCCCTCAAGCGGCCCTGAAGCTGTAGAAGGGCGCTGAGCCTCTCCACACCTCGGGGACCTGGCGGCGGCCTCTCCCAGCCTGGACCCCACCGGCCGCAGGTGGCCGGCCCAACCCTGCTAGGCCTGCTGCCCACCAAGCTGGGGGGCCTTAGGGCTGTGGAGGGCGGGAAGCGCAGCGCCCCGAGGCCTTCCGGCTGTGAAGGGCAGGAATCGTGGAACCCGAAACCATAGGACTGTGGAAGGCGGGAAGCGCAGGGGGGTGGGGGTCCGGAGCCTTCGGGGTGTGGAGGGCGGGAAACATGGGCTCCGAAGCCTTCCAGCTGTGGAGGGCGGGAAGCGCGGGGCCCTGGGGCCTTCTGGGTTTGGAGGCACCGCTTCAGACCGCGGAGCAGCTCGGAGCCGGCAGGAGGTGACCGCCACCAGCTGGGCGAACCTACCTAGTCCTGGGTGAGCCTACCTAGTCCTGAGTGAGTCTACTAGGCCTGGGCGAGCCTACCTAGTCCCAGATGAGCCTACCTAGTCCTGGCCACCTGGACAAAGGCTTTGCCGGAGGGAACTGCGTGGCCCAGTGGTGGACGCGGGAGCGGGTGACTGGTCCCGGTGCCCAGGCTGAGCTGTGGGAGGGACGGCAGAAGGACGTGCCACACCCGTCTGCTGGGAGTGCCGCCACCCTGTGGGAGAGCTCACTGGCCTTTCCAGAGGGCCCGGGTGTACAGGGTGGAAAGCCGCTCTCACCGCCCCCCAGCCTTCTGAAAGAAAACGCTAGCTCCATCTAGCCCCTCTAGATTAAAGAGGTGGTCCACAAGGGTAGGGTAGAGTTAGGAGATCACGCATCTTGTAAATGCCCACTTGTTTAAAACAACAGTCATAGAACATGAATGTTTTCTGGAAATGATTTTTTGAAACGAAATTGTTAGACCACGCCTGGAAGCTGCCCCAGAGCGACATATCCACATGTGTTCACTGGATTAGAGGACATGGAGGGGGACATGAGGAGGAAGAGAGCAGAGTTCCATGCCAGACTGGGAGTGTTTAGAAGGCATTTTCATGTTCTAATTAGTCTTGTGTGTGCACTTCATTCCTCACTACTGTATGTAGACAATGCTAAATACTTTTTGGAAATATCTCATCTTTCTAGATGTTCTAAAGTGACTGATATATGTTAAAAGTAGAGGTAGTAAAATAACACATTTTGTTTGGGTGCGGTGATTCATGCCTGTAATTCCAGCACTTTGGGAGGCTGAGGTGGATGGATTGCTTGAGCTCAGGAATTTGAGACCAGCCTGGGCAACATGGCATCTCCACAAAAAATACAAAAATTAGCCCTGCCGGTGACTCATGCCTGTAGTCCCAGCTACCCAGGAGGCTGAGGTGGGAGAATCCCTTGAGCCTAGTCTTTGGACGAACGGAGGCAAGATGGCGCAGTTCCGGGTTCTTCACCGTCAGCTTTCCCGGCCAGGGAAAGACACAGGTCAACTGCCCAGGCGCAACCCGACCTCTGACCGAGAAAAACCGGAACCCGCCTAGCCACGCCTACCGCCCGGCCCCGACCCGCCTATGTCCCGCCACTGCCCTCCCACTCCCAGGCCCAGGACATAAAAGCCGCTCCCGGCCGGCGCTGTGCACACTTCCTCAGCCCCCACTCCTGTCGGGACTGCAGGAATTCCGCCCGAGAGCTCCACCGGGTGACTCCCCCGGCCTCCCCTGCCGGAGACCAACGGACCTCACCCCTCCCCCACAAAGCTGGCTGACCAAAAAATAAATGTGCAGTTTTGCTCCTAGCCTTGCCTACTCGCTGGTCCTTTAATACTCGCCCTGGTGAGCCTAGAAAGCAAATCGGTTTCCTAGAAAGCAAATCAGTTTCCTGGAAAGCAAATCGGTTTCCTGGAAAGCAAACCAGCTTCCTAGAAAGCAAACCAGCTTCCTAGAAAGCAAATCTGCTTCCTAGAAAGCAAATCACCTAGGAAGTTGAGGCTGCAGTGAGCAAAGATCATGCCATTGCACTCCAGCCTGGGCAACAGAGCCAGATCCTGTCTCTAAAATAAATAAATAAATAAATAAATATTTTTAAGTAAATAAATATGATTCTCCATCTTTCAAGCTCTTTCTCAAGTTCTAGTTCTTTGGAAGGCCTTCCTGGGATACTTTCCCTCAACAGATGCTGCCATTCTGCACTTTGAAACTGTGCCACGTGTTGGGGCACTGTGGCTCACGCCTGTAATCCCAGCACTTTGGGACGCCGAAGCGGGCAGATCACCTGAGATCGGGAGTTTGAGACCAGCCTGACCAACATGGAGAAACCCCATCTCTACTAAAAATACAAAATTAGCCAGGCGTGGTGGCGCAGGCCTGTAATCCCAGCTACTCAGGAGGCTGAGGCAGGAGAATCGCTTGAACCCAGGAGGTGGAGGTTGCGGTGAGCTGAGATTGCGCCATTGCACTCCAGCCTGGGCAACAAGAACAAGACTCTGTCTCATAAAAGGAAAAATAAACTGCCACACTGATTAGCTCAGGGTCCTGCTCTCTCTGCATGTGCAAGCTCCTTAAGGGAAAATTGTTTCTGTCATACACATTCTTGTTAATCTATTATATTTTTTATAGGAGTGTCAGCCATGAACCTTGTGATGAGTAAGGCAAGATATCACTTCTCCCCTATGAAAGCCACAGAAACCCTCAAAAGAACTTGACCTGGCAGACCGCGCCCTCCCTAAGGCTGCTGCAACCACAGAGTCCCTGGGATTGCTCCATGAGGAAGCAGAACACAGGACAGGGAGCTATAGGACCTTCCCACTGCTATCCCTGCCCTTGCGAATGGCCTTTGCACAGCCTGGGTGCTGTTTGCCAATAAAATGAAGTGAAAACAACATATCAAAGCTAGCCCAGCCTTTGTGGCTGGCAGATCCTTTTTGGCAGACATTGGCAGGATGTTGTCAGAAAGACCTTGCAGTTCAATACAGGCACAAGGAAAGTTCAAGGAGAGCAAAAGGCTCCCCACAGCCTGTTGCAGAGATGGCCTGAAAAGCACTTGGGCTGTGTGAGCCCTGTGGGAGTAACCGCCGAGCACTGGACCGGACCCAGAGGTCTGGACAGCTGAGGTTGAAGAGACAGGGAGAAGGCTATGGCTCCAGTCAGCCTGTCCTAGAGGGTGGCTCACTGATTCGGAGCAGCAAGCCTGGGGGCAGGAGGGACATGGGAGTGAATGCACACACCAGGTACAGGAATCTTAATAGGGTTACTCCAGCTTTTGGGGTGGGACTTTTACTGAATTGACCAATTGGTTGCCATCCCTGGCCTGGGAAAACTAAATCCCAGGTGCACTCCTCAGGAACTGGGACAGCCCACAAGCCCAGGGCTGGGGAGCAGAAGGCAGTTTATGGTGCTATTGACCTCCCAGTTTCAAAGGGGTGTACCCATAGAGCTGCCCAGCCTGCTCTCACCATTCCTTCGCTGGACTCCACCTCCCTAGCACTGGCTGCTCTAGTGCTGACAACTACAGGAGGGACAGGTGAGCTTGAAGGGAGTTTGAAAACAAAAATGCAAGCAGTGGAAGGTCTTCCAGTTCAGCTCCAGTAATGGGGGCATTCCAGAGGGAAACTGATGAAGGCACAGTGGCCAAACCCAGCACCCAAGGCCAGGACAACAACATGTTGTTGATGAAGATGAGAAAGGAGGGGCAATGTCCATCTACATCCCTGGTACCCCAGCAAGGACTTGCAAAAGCAGAAAGAGGTGCACTGCCGGGGGTAAGGCCTTAATCTCAAGACCACCAGGACACGTAAGCCCACGTCAAGGTATAGACAAAGTGCACTGAGAATCCAGGTGCTTCAAATGAACTCATCATCTCAAGAACAGGCCTTTGATTAGAGCAAGGGTTCCAGAGGGCACCTCACTGTCTCACCACAGAGGCCAGCACAAAGCCTGAACAAAGTGAGGGCAGCTGCCATAGAAACAAACCAGTCAGACACTCGAGGAGATGGGATAGTGGTACCCGACTGAAGTGTCAGTGTAGAGACCCACCATGAGGGTGGGGGAGGCACCTTGGCAACCCTCAAGTCGCCCACCCATCAGAGGTGGCCAACACTTCTTAATACCCCTGTTAAAAATACAGAGAGGCAGGGGTTTTGGTAACACCAGCCCGTATTAGCTCTTTATTTCCTTCTCTATGATATTCCCAAGGCCTAAAAAAGTGACTAAATAAGCAAATAAGTAACCACTTTGGCCAAAAAGGTGTTTAAGATGATTACAGTGCTCTCTCTTAAATTAAATATTAATAAAAGGATGCCACACTTTGCCCCAGGAATAGGCCAGGATGCCAAGATCCAAGACCACGCCAGGAGCATGTACTCTGACCAATGAGAGCTCAGACATTAAGCCCAGTGGTCTCTGAAGCAGCTACCAAGAGGAAATCGTAACCCAAATATTGACAGAAATCCCAGAGCCATCACGATGGGGATAAGAGTGCTGAGGGGCCTAGAAGACACAGCACTGGTTAATCAAGGAGATTTCCTTAGGAGGTAGGAGCAGATGTGAGACCATGAAGAGCTGACCAATACCCCAGACTTTAGGTCAATGACTTTCCTAAGGAGGGCATCCCACTGAGCCATTAAAATGCTTGAGTGGATCTCTTTACTGGGTGGACTTATGTTCAGAAGGAATCAGGATGTTGAAGGTTTGCCACGCAGCTGCTCTGGAGCTGAGATCATGATCCAGCATCCAAAGATAAAGCAGGTAGTGCCTGGACATGTCCCTGGATGCAGTCCTGTCCCCTGTGATGCACCAAACAATGAGACTAGGACCCAACTGGGCCTTCACTTGACCAATGGGTGATATATAGATCTCACACTGTTTCATGAAAGAGTCAGATATACAAAGCAACACCCAAAGGAGCCAAGAAATCAAAGAATAAGGCAGACAAACCCAATTTGTCAGTAGAGGGTGATTTATTGGGAACTTATGGACAGAAGCATGGTTTTGGGCAGCAGCAAGACAGGTAGACCTCTGCACTGTTACCCCCAAGACCCAGGGCTTATAAACTACAGAAATAGGATTTATGTATTCAATAAGGAATGTGCAGCACAATTAAAGTCAACCTTCCAGGAACAGACAAGAATGCTACGTACATCATAGTCTGTAACTTATGCAAAACATCAAGGTTGTTTCCACCTGAGGCAGGAAATACTAGCTCTTAAATGAGGAATAGTGGATAAAAATAGAAATTTTAGAGGCATTCACAGACCTGGGGTTAATCAGAAGTCAACATGATGGATTAGCATGCAAAAGCATGCAAGTTGGAGTTGCCTCAGCCTCCACACACACTGATATATTAGTGTGAGCAACAACATGCCAGACAGGGCGGTACATGTGCAAACAGTAGAACACCACCAGAAGAGACCATTGCACGTCAGAACATCACCAGGTTGTTTGAGGGGATGCTGCAGTTACCACTGGAGGCCTTGCCAGTGACCATGCCCCGGCATGTGGGAAATGGCAACTTCTGCTCTGATCAAGGAACTCAACTTATCATCCTTGATGTGCAGGATTGCCCCCCATCTTGAGACATAGTCTGAACTTTCTCCCCAGTATACCATCTGTAGCGGGCAGCAGGGTAAGTAAAAGATGCAGTACTTCAAGAGACACAGACACACACCAGCACCCCAATCTAAGCCGAAAAACATGATTTCTACAAAAGCAGGAGGAGCAGACAAGAGCCATAAGTAGGTAGGAAGGGGGATCAATTCACCTTTCCTTAGTGGCAGCTCAGAATGGGGAGTGGGTGTGGGCTGGATGTGGACATTACCCCCTTAAATACTTTTCTTCACTTCCACAGCAGTGACTACAGAATCTGTGAAAGTGGGGCTCACACCACATCTAAGGGAATAGCAGACTCTGGACAGACAGCATCCCATAATCTCGAAGTCACCTTCCCTCTAGAATGGTCTGGGAGAATCTTGAAATCCAGCCCTGCCAAGGGAAGGATGGGGGGACATGTCAATGACAAACAAAGCCGGACACTAGTAAATGACAAGGACAGATTTTTGCCAGTAATGCACTATTGCAATCAGGAAAGGAGTCCAGCATGAGCTGATTTTGATTTGTGCAGAGGTGACTGGCTGCTTTCAAGGGAGAATGAGGGGGCCAGAAATGGTGGCTCATGCTTGTAATCCCAGCAGTGGGAGGCCGAGGTGGTCAGATCACTGGAGATCAAGAGATTGAGACCAGCCTGGCCACATTTTTTTTTCATCTCTACCAAAAAAAAACAAAAAACAAAAATTAGCCAGCTCTGGTGACACAGCCTGTAGTCCCAGCTACTCAGAAGGCTGAGGTGGGAGAATTGCTTGAACCTGGGAGGCAGAGGTTGCGGTGAGCCGAGATCCCATCACTGCACTCCAGTCTGGGCGATAGAGCAAGACTCCATGTCAAATAAAGAAAGGAAGAATGAGGGGATAGGGAGAGGGTAAGCAAGTCATGGAAGTGAGAAATTACAGAATGTGGGGAGAGGATTTTGTCCATTGGAAACCCATCTGGGTTTATTGACAGGGGCTTATTGAAGTTAGGCTCCTGTATTCCCACAGAGACTGGAAGGCAGGGGCCCTGTCTTCTGTTGTTGGCTGGAACAAACAGTAAATTCTTCTGACAACCTTGAGTTTTCAAGTAGGCACTTGAAGCAGGCAGTGATGGGGGCCCTAGGGTCATCACAGGGATGAGCTGTTAGAGACTATGATAGTGTTTGTTCAAATCTTTATAAGCCAAGGTTGAGGCCTAATAGAGAAGGGGGCTCAGAGGAACCTGGCTGGAGTTTGGACAAGGAGAGAATCTTTTGCAGAGGAGATGTCACCAGGCTCTCGGGAGGAGGCAGTAATATTGTTGCACAACCAGAGGGAAGCCTGCAAGTCCAACCTATGGAAACAGAGGTCCTGAGAACACAGCCCAACACTACGGAACTGGCCTGTGGCAGAGACTAGAATGATTAGCTGGGCACCTGCTCCCCTGAATAAGACCACTCTTCCCACCCTCTCTCACAGACAGAAACATTCCTCAATGGGATGTGAACATAAGCGCTTCGCATCCCTTCCAGGTCACACACTCACAGGGAAAGGGTTCTCCTTCCCTTTTCCTTTCCCCTTCCCACTGGCTGGAATACCACCCCCACATACACACAAGGACATGACCCCAAGAAAGGTGGAATGGAAAGATAGAAGGAGCCTGCCCCACTGATGGCTCCATGAAGCAGAGCCTCCATACCAACTCAAACTTCTACACACAAAAGAAAACCAGTTCTCTGGTTTTAAACCAATTTATTCTGGGTCTCTTTTGCCCCAGCCAAATTTACATCCAACTAATATAATGTAATGCCTATCCTCACCAAAACATGGGCAGCCTGACAGGTCATTTCAGAGCATCCAGGGAACAGAGTGGGTGGCAGAAAGAGATCAAGGACAAGGCCAGGCACAGTGGCTCATGCCTCTGATCCCAGCACTTTGGAAGGCTGAGGCAGGCGGATCACTTGAGGCCAGGAGTTCATCACTAGCCTGGTCAACATGGCGAAACATCGTCTCTAAAAATAAAAAAGGAGGCAGGGCGCGGTGGCTCAAGCCTGTAATCCCAGCACTTTGGGAGGCCGAGACAGGCGGATCACGAGGTCAGGAGATCGAGACCATCCTGGCGAACACGGTGAAACCCCGTCTCTACTAAAATACAAAAAACTAGCCAGGCGAGGTGGCGGGCGCCTGTGGTCCCAGCTACTCAGGAGGCTGAGACAGGAGAATGGTGTGAACCCGGGAGGCGGAGCTTGCAGTGAGCTGAGATCCGGCCACTGCACTCCAGCCTGGGTGACAGAGCGAGACTCCGTCTCAAAATAAAATAAAATAAAATAAAATAAAAAAGGAGAGGGAGATCAAGGACAATACAAATTGCAATCTAATGATGATATTGCTGCAAGGGGAGTAGACGGTCATCCCTTGGCCTCTGCAATCAAATATTTCCCCAGAGAATCGATCCTCAGGGAGGGAGGAGGCTCATGCTGGGCGCTGGCCCTGTGCCACTGCTGCAAATCTCACTGCCACAGCGTCCTGAGCTGGCAGTGGCTTCCACTGGCATCTGGGAGCCAGGAGAGCGTGAACCTGTGAGCCCCACCCATGAGGGCTGATTGGGAACACTCAACCACAAAGGGGGCCAGGCTCAGTGGCTCATGCCTGTAATCCCAGCACTTTGGGAGGCCAAGGTGGGTGGATTATCTGAAGTCAGGAGTTCTAGACCAGCCTGACCAACATGGTGAAACCCCATCTCTACTACATACAAAAAATTAGCGGGACGTGGTGGTGCATGCCTATAGTCCCAGTTACTTGGGAGGCTGAGACAGGAGACTCGCTTGAACCCGGGAGGCAGAGGTTGCAGTGAGCCAAGATGGTGCCATTGCACTCCAGCCTGGGCAACAAAAGCGAAACCCCGTCAAAAAAAAAAAAAAGAACCGCAAGGGGATGAAAAAAAATCATGCTAAGGGACATGATAAGGAAATTGTCAGGCAGATACAAAGGCAGACCATATAGCTGTCACCCCATAGTCAGACACCCTGAGGGAAACCACACCTGTGCGTCCCACTCATCTGGAGAGCTGCAGGATGGCATGCATCAGGTTGGGGAAGGTTTGGTCCCCACAGCCCTGACTGAGAAGTACATTCACTACAGATTTGTACAAAATAGAAGGCTATGGGCTTCTGGTACCTGTTAGCCTAAAAAAAAAAAAAAAAAAAAAAAAAAAAAAAAAAGTATGTGAAAGGCAGCAGGCCTATGCTTCTTATTCCCTGGCCTGGAAGATTTCTTGCTCTGTGCAGACTGCATATAATAATGAATTTCATTCAAGACCAGCCTGGCCAACATGATGAAAACCTGTCTCTACTAAATATATTTAAAAATTAACCGGGTGTTGTGACAGGCGCCTGTAACCCCAGCTACACAGGAGGCTGAGGCAGGAGAATTGCTTCAGTCAAGGAGGCAGAGGTTGCAGTGAGCAGTGAGCTGAGATCATGCCACTGCACTCCAGATTGGGCGACAGAGCAAGCCTCCATCTAAAAAAATTTAATTTAATTTAATTTAAAAAAAAAAAGCAGAAAAAAAGGAGAATGAACTTCAGCTGTGCTTATGTAAGGAGCAAGGATGCACCAGGTAGCCAGGTCTTATCATGTAGGCCATAGCCTTGATCTCACGTATGTCCTTTCCCCATCTTGTTTACTGGTTCCATAAAGAAAGAGAGAGAGAGAGAGAGGGAGGGAGGGAGGAAGGAAGGAAGGAAGGAAGGAAGGAAGGAAGGAAGGAAGGAAGGAAGGAAGGAAGGAAGGAAAGGAAAGGAAAGGAAAGGAAGGAGAGAAAGAAAGGAAGAAGGAAAGAACGAAAGAAAAGAAAAGAAAGAAAATGTGGGAAAGGGAAAGGAAGAGGGAAGGAAGGGATGGAGGGAAGGAAGAAGGAAAGAGCCTTGACAGGGACCTGGC
The DNA here is from genome assembly GCF_001698545.2 of Rhinopithecus bieti. Lineage (NCBI taxonomy): Eukaryota > Metazoa > Chordata > Mammalia > Primates > Cercopithecidae > Rhinopithecus > Rhinopithecus bieti. The sequence goes on from NW_016803382.1 coordinate 292,524, forward strand.
ATACAGGGGCTTAGGCTATAAACTGCATAACGCCAGGAGATGCCATTCACATGGACTACATTAGTGATGGCATTTCCTGGAATTGTGCACTGTGGAACCCCTGACCCCAAGGGCACCCAGTGGGCTCTGTCACAGTCCCAGGCCCCGGTCAGCAGAGGTGATCTGCATGGTTTGACACTGGTGAGAGTCCCTGTGACCAATCTTGGATATAGGCTGGATAGAAAGGGAAAAGAGGCCAAAGGGGGCAGTGAGACTGGGAGAAGAAAAAGGGGGGGAAGTTCAAGGGACTGTAGTCCTCCAGGAGATCCAAGAATAGGAGTAGTGCAGGTGTGGGAAAGCGGGTAGAACTTTGCCGTCTTCCTCAAAACATGACCTTGGGCAAATTGCAGTCCTACTCTGTGCTTCCGTCAATGAGGGACCCATCTGGTAGTCCCAGAAGGTGATAATACCGTATTTTGTTTTTGTTTTTGTTTTTTGTTTTTCGAGACATAGTCTCGCTCTGTCGCCCAGGCTGGAGTGCAGTGATGTTATCTCTGTTCACTGCAACCTCCGCCTCCCGAGTAGCTGGGACTACAAGTGTGTGCCACCACACCCGGCTAATTTTTGTAACTTTAGTAGAGATGGGGTTTCGCCATGTTGGCTAGGCTGGTCTCAAACTCCTAACCTCAAATGACCCGCCCGCCTCGGCCTCCCAGAGTGCTGGGATTACAGGCGTGAGCCACTGTGCCTGGACCCATATTTTGACTGTGTTTTTTCTATGTTTAGCTATGCTTAGATACATGAGTACTTACCACTATGTTCCAATGGCCTACAGTATTCAGCACAGTCCCCCACTGCGCAGGTTTGCCACCCGGGAGCAGTAGGCTATGCTGTCTAGCTGGGGTGGAGTAGTGTGCTTGTGACGTACACTCTGATGTTCCCACAACAGCAACGCATTTCTCAGAACCTATCCCCGCCATTAACACGCGTGACAGTACTTCAACTCTTCCGGCCTGTTTGCTCTTCTATAAAATGCCCACCTCACAGGGGGTTGTGAGGATTAAACAAGACAACCAGGACCTGGCATTCGGTCGGTGCTCAGCAAATACTGTGTTCCTCTCCTCCCCTGTCACCTGGGCTTCAGTTTTCCTGAGCTGATCTGCAAACCTGTGCTGAACAAACACAGCTACAGCCTGAGGGGGTAGGAAACAAGAAAAGAGGACAAGAATGTAGTGTGTGGGAGGCAGAGGAAAGGGTCATGGCCGCGCAAAACTCTACTCAGAATTGCAAGGGGGTTCTTCTGCTGCCCCTTCGAGCCCCCACACTAGAACGGGCTTTTCTGCTATTTTTAAGATTTCTTAAGTCAAGCCTTCTTTGCATGGGAGCTCCACCTCCACAATAGCCACTTTCTTCTTGGAATCTGACTTGGATCCCCACCTCAGCATTGTCAAAGGCCCCGTGGAGCCTCTGAAGCTCTCCCTCCTGTGGCCTTTTGAGTCGAGTGCCTGTGCTATGCATGGCTCATCAAGCTCCATAAGTATATGTGAAATCAAAATGTCTCCTTCCTGCCCGACACACATCCATGGCTCCTCACAGCCCACCTCCCCTACTGTAACCCCTCAGTCAATCCAGTCACATTAGACCTCTCGCATCCCCTGAAAAAACTCAATGCCTTTCCTTTGCCTAAAATGCCCTTCTCTCCCCTCTACCCACTGTCTCATTCCTCAGGACCCTTCTCAAAAGTCACTGCATCAAAAAACCTTTCAGATTCCAGCAAACCAAGGGAACTTTTGCTCATCCCCATTCCTCAAATCACTTTATGAAATTATTTATTTATTTATTTATTTATTTATTTTGAGATGGAGTCTTACTCTTTTGCTCAGGCTGGAGTGCAGTGGCACAATCTCAGCTCACTACAACCTCCACCTCCAGGGTTCAATAGCTAATTTTTGTATTTTTATTAGAGATGGGATTTCGCCATGTTGCCCAGGCTGGTCTCAAACTTCTGACCTCAGATGATCCAGGCACCTTGGCCTCCCAAAGTGCTGAGATTACAGGCATTAGCCACCACCCCAGCCTGAAAATTTTTAAGTTTTTAACCTTAGCAGCTAACAGCAGAGTTCTTCTTTAAAAGGTATTTAACATCTGGTTTTGGAAGATATATTAATGAAATTGGATACTTGGGGTTCCTGGGCATGTCAAACTGTAGCCATCAACATAATGTACCCTACCTTCTCATCAAATTCCTAATAAGACAAGCTTTCATTTCTTTATGACAAAGTCACCCTACGCATCTAAGTTCCTTACCCAGAACTTAAGTCTTAATCTAAAATTTTCATAAATCAAATTATTTGGAAAAATTTCAATACTGATCACAAAATAATCAAATTATTTTACACATTTAAAAATATCCAAATCTATTATCATTCAACTTTTTTAATATTTCAAAATAAGTGACAAGACGAATATCAAATCCTCTTAACTATTTCAAATTAATCACAACCATAATGTGCCAGATTCTCTAACATGACAGTCTCCAAAGTATTTCAAATGCCTTAAGAAACAAATAATACATACAAATTACCATGATGATTTCAATTTTTTTCTAAACCTAATGCAAAGTAGTAATATCACGGATTTGGTAGACATTTTTCTTATCACAATGCTTATTTCTACACCTTCACAGCATTTTCCTATGCTTACCACTTTGAGGAGATCAGAATTACTGTCTCAATTTGGCTGGGACTACTCAGTCCAAAATTTGGAACTGAGATGGGTTACAGATTTTAGTATAGTTAGAGTTTCTGAATTGCATCAGAACAGCTGGGTCTACTTTCAGAGTGGCCCCTCCTGAGGTTTACTTTTACTCATGGTTCTACAGGTTGTATGGGAAGCATGGCACCAGCATCTGCTTCTGATGAGGGCCTCAGGAAGCTTCCAATCATGGCATAAAGCAAAGGGGGAGCAAGCAAATCATGGTGAGAAAGGAAGCAAGAGTGAGAGGGAGGAAGCGCCAGGCTCTTTTAAACAACAAGATCTCGGCCGGGCGCGGTGGCTCAAGCCTGTAATCCCAGCACTTTGGGAGGCCGAGAC